>NC_042622.1:269812260-270126952 GCF_901001135.1 Rhinatrema bivittatum
AGCTCATCATGTCTAACACCTGCTCTGTGCTCTTCCTCTTTGTGTGACACTGACAGATCAGTCTGGGTTTTTGTCAGCCAATTTATCACAGTGGTATCCTGGGGGACTGTTATACCATTTCAGACAGTAATAGAGAGCGGTGTCTGTGACTTCTGCATTCTTTATGAGGAACTGATACTCTGTTCCAGCGCTGTTCACAGAGGCTGAGAAATGGGCTGATGATATTCCTGGCCCATACTTTGGTGCTGAGTAGGAGTGATGGTGATACAGCAGGAGCTTCGGTGCCTCTCCTGGGATCTGACTCAGGAAGAAAGTAGCATCTCCATCCTTTACTCCAACATTACAGGAAAAAGTTGCACTTTGCCCACGACTCACAGAGAGAACAGCAGGTGACAGCACAACTGTCTGAGACTGAACAGCTGGAAAACCAGAACAGAAAGAATTGTTAAATTAATATTTGCACCATTATTATTATGGGTAATTCAGTTTATAAATATCTCATGCCCCGCATACCTGCAATCCAGAGCAGGACAGAGAATAACAAGGTCTGTGGCAGCCTCATTGTGAGGGTGAAGTTCTCCTGCTCCCAGCTCTGATCTGTGCTGTAAATTGGCGGGAGCATAAATAGCAGCAGCAGGGAGACCCCCGGGGAGTGCACATGCACATAAGCAAATCATTATAGGTAATCATTACCATTCCTCTGTTACATATGAAATCAGAGTTAGTAAGATCCATGTCCCACCCTAGGCAGAGCTCTGCTGCCTCATTCTGTAGAGATTTTGTCTCTGAATTTTACTCCTGGGGGTTTGGGTTTCCATGTTCATTCTGTAGAGATTTTGTCCCTGAATTTTACTCCTGGGGGTTTGGGTTTCCATGTTCATTCTGTAGAGATTTTGTCCCTGAATTTTACTCCTGGAGGTTTGGGTTTCCATGTTCATTCTGTAGAGATTTTGTCCCTGAATTTTACTCCTGGGGGTTTGGGTTTCCATGTTCATTCTGTAGAGATTTTGTCCCTGAATTTTACTCCCTGGGGTTTGGGTTTCCCTGTTCATTCTGTAGAGATTTTGTCTCTGAATTTTACACCTGGGGGTTTGGGTTTCCATGTTCATTCTGTAGAGATTTTGTCTCTGAATTTTACTCCTGGGGTTTGGGTTTCCATGTTCATTCTGTAGAGATTTTGTCTCTGAATTTTACTCCTGGGCGTTTGGGTTTCCAGGTTCATTCTGTAGAGATTTTGTCCCTGAATTTTACTCCTGGGGGTTTGGGTTTCCATGTTCATTCTGTAGAGATTTTGTCTCTGAATTTTACTCCCGGGGGTTTGGGTTTCCACGTTCATTCTGTAGAGATTTTGTCCCTGTATTTTACTCCTGGGGTTTGGGTTTCCACGTTCATTCTGTAGAGATTTTGTCCCTGAATTTTACTCCTGGGCGTTTGGATTTCCATGTTCATTCTGTAGAGATTTTGTCCCTGAATTTTACTCCTGGGGGTTTGGGTTTCCATGTTCATTCTGTAGAGATTTTGTCTCTGAATTTTACTCCTGGGGTTTGGGTTTCCAGGTTCATTCTGTAGAGATTTTGTCCCTGAATTTTACTCCTGGGGGTTTGGGTTTCCAGGTTCATTCTGTAGAGATTTTGTCTCTGAATTTTACTCCTGGGGGTTTGGGTTTCCATGTTCATTCTGTAGAGATTTTGTCCCTGAATTTTACTCCTGGGGGTTTGGGTTTCCATGTTCATTCTGTAGAGATTTTGTCTCTGAATTTTACTCCTGGGGGTTTGGGTTTCCATGTTCATTCTGTAGAGATTTTGTACCTGAATTTTACCTCTGGGGGTTTGGGTTTCCAGGTTCATTCTGTAGAGATTTTGTCCCTGAATTTTACTCCTGGGGGTTTGGGTTTCCATGTTCATTCTGTAAGATTTTGTCCCTGAATTTTACTCCTGGGGTTTGGGTTTCCATGTTCATTCTGTAGAGATTTTGTTCCTGAATTTTACTCCTGGGGGTTTGGGTTTCCATGTTCATTCTGTAGAGATTTTGTCCCTGAATTTTACTCCTGGGGTTTGGGTTTCCAGGTTCATTCTGTAGAGATTTTGTCTCTGACTTTTACTCCTGGGGGTTTGGGTTTCCAGGTTCATTCTGTAGAGATTTTGTCTCTGAATTTTACTCCTGGGGGTTTGGGTTTCCATGTTCATTCTGTAGAGATTTTGTCCCTGAATTTTACTCCTGGGGTTTGGGTTTCCATGTTCATTCTGTAGAGATTTTGTCCCTGAATTTTACTCCCGGGGGTTTGGGTTTCCCTGTTCATTCTGTAGTGATTTTTGTCCCTGAATTTTACTCCTGGGGGTTTGGGTTTCCATGTTCATTCTGTAGAGATTTTGTCCCTGAATTTTACTCCTGGGGGATTGGGTTTCCATGTTCATTGTGTAGAGATTTTGTCCCTGAATTTTACTCCTGGGGGTTTGGGTTTCCATGTTCATTCTGTAGAGATTTTGTCCCTGAATTTTACTCCTGGGGGTTTGGGTTTCCATGTTCATTCTGCAGTGTTACTCTGCTTATCTTTCCCTGGTATCCTGAACATACTCATTATGCAGTGTTCCTCAGGCAATGTGCCCCGCATCATTCAGGATTTTCATTGTAAATTCCTGTGACACCCACCATAAGATAATCTGATAAGGTTTAGACCCACATGAAGTCTCCCTCCATCACTCAGTGCTTTCAGCTCATCATGTCTAACACCTGCTCTGTGCTCTTCCTCTTTGTGTGACACTGACAGATCAGTCTGGGTTTTTGTCAGCCAATTTATCACAGTGGTATCCTGGGGGACTGTTATACCATTTCAGACAGTAATAGAGAGCGGTGTCTGTGACTTCTGCATTCTTTATGAGGAACTGATACTTTGTTCCAGCGCTGTTCACAGAGGCTGAGAAATGGGCTGATGATATTCCCGGCCCATACTTTGGTGCTGAGTAGGAGTGATTGTGATACAGCAGGAGCTTCGGTGCCTCTCCTGGGATCTGACTCAGGAAGAAAGTAGCATCTCCATCCTTTACTCCAACATTACAGGAAAAAGTTGCACTTTGCCCACGACTCACAGAGAGAACAGCAGGTGACAGCACAACTGTCTGAGACTGAACAGCTGGAAAACCAGAACAGAAAGAATTGTTAAATTAATATTTGCACCATTATTATTATGGGTAATTCAGTTTATAAATATCTCATGCCCCGCATACCTGCAATCCAGAGCAGGACAGAGAATAACAAGGTCTGTGGCAGCCTCATTGTGAGGGTGAAGTTCTCCTGCTCCCAGCTCTGATCTGTGCTGTAAATTGGCGGGAGCATAAATAGCAGCAGCAGGGAGACCCCCGGGGAGTGCACATGCACATAAGCAAATCATTATAGGTAATCATTACCATTCCTCTGTTACATATGAAATCAGAGTTAGTAAGATCCATGTCCCACCCTAGGCAGAGCTCTGCTGCCTCATTCTGTAGAGATTTTGTCCCTGAATTTTACTCCTGGGGGTTTGGGTTTCCATGTTCATTCTGTAGAGATTTTGTCCCTGAATTTTACTCCTGGAGGTTTGGGTTTCCATGTTCATTCTGTAGAGATTTTGTCCCTGAATTTTACTCCTGGGGGTTTGGGTTTCCATGTTCATTCTGTAGAGATTTTGTCTCTGAATTTTACTCCTGGGGGTTTGGGTTTCCATGTTCATTCTGTAGAGATTTTGTCTCTGAATTTTACTCCTGGGGTTTGGGTTTCCATGTTCATTCTGTAGAGATTTTGTCCCTGAATTTTACTCCTGGGGGTTTGGGGTTCCAGGTTCATTCTGTAGAGATTTTGTCCCTGAATTTTACTCCTGGGGGTTTGGGTTTCCAGGTTCATTCTGTAGAGATTTTGTCCCAGAATTTTACTCCTGGGGGTTTGGGTTTCCAGGTTCATTCTGTAGAGATTTTGTCCCAGAATTTTACTCCTGGGGGTTTGGGTTTCCATGTTCATTCTGTAGAGATTTTGTCCCAGAATTTTACTCCTGGGGGTTTGGGTTTCCATGTTCATTCTGTAGAGATTTTGTCCCTCAATTTTACTCCTGGGGGTTTGGGTTTCCCTGTTCATTCTGTAGAGATTTTGTCTCTGAATTTTACTCCTGGGGGTTTGGGTTTCCCTGTTCATTCTGTAGAGATTTTGTCTCTGAATTTTACTCCTGGGGGTTTGGGTTTCCATGTTCATTCTGTAGAGATTTTGTCTCTGAATTTTACTCCTGGGGGTTTGGGTTTCCATGTTCATTCTCTAGAGATATTGTCCCTGAATTTTACTCCTGGGGGTTTGGGTTTCCATGTTCATTCTGTAGAGATTTTGTCCCTGAATTTTACTCCTGGGGTTTGGGTTTCCATGTTCATTCTGTAGAGATTTTGTCCCTGAATTTTACTCCTGGGGGTTTGGGTTTCCATGTTCATTCTGTAGAGATTTTGTCCCTGAATTTTACTCCTGGGGTTTGGGTTTCCATGTTCATTCTGTAGAGATTTTGTCTCTGAATTTTACTCCTGGGGGTTTGGGATTCCATGTTCATTCTGTAGAGATTTTGTCCCTGAATTTTACTCCTGGGGGTTTGGGTTTCCATGTTCATTCTGTAGAGATTTTGTCCCTGAATTTTACTCCTGGGGGTTTGGGTTTCCATGTTCATTCTGTAGAGATTTTGTCCCTGAATTTTACTCCTGGGGTTTGGGTTTCCATGTTCATTCTGTAGAGATTTTGTCCCTGAATTTTACTCCTGGGGGTTTGGGTTTCCATGTTCATTCTGTAGAGATTTTGTCCCTGAATTTTACTCCTGGGGGTTTGGGTTTCCAGGTTCATTCTGTAGAGATTTTGTCTCTGAATTTTACTCCTGGGGGTTTGGGTTTCCAGGTTCATTCTGTAGAGATTTTGTCCCTGAATTTTACTCCTGGGGGTTTCGGTTTCCAGGTTCATTCTGTAGAGATTTTGTCTCTGAATTTTACTCCTGGGGGTTTGGGTTTCCATGTTCATTCTGCAGAGATTTTGTCCCTGAATTTTACTCCTGGGGGTTTGGGTTTCCATGTTCATTCTGTAGAGATTTTGTCTCTGAATTTTACTCCTGGGGGTTTGGGTTTCCATGTTCATTCTGTAGAGATTTTGTCCCTGAATTTTACTCCTGGGGGTTTGGGTTTCCATGTGCATTCTTTAGAGATTTTGTCTCTGAATTTTACTCCTGGGGGTTTGGGTTTCCATGTTAATTCTGTAGAGATTTTGTCTCTGAATTTTACTCCTGGGGGTTTGGGTTTCCATGTTCATTCTGTAGAGATTTTGTCTCTGAATTTTACTCCTGGGGGTTTGGGTTTCCATGTTCATTCTGTAGAGATTTTGTCTCTGAATTTTACTCCTGGGGGTTTGGGTTTCCATGTTCATTCTGTAGAGATTTTGTCTCTGAATTTTACTCCTGGGGGTTTGGGTTTCCCGGTTCATTCTGTAGAGATTTTGTCCCTGAATTTTACTCCTGGGGGTTTGGGTTTCCAGGTTCATTCTGTAGAGATTTTGTCCCTGAATTTTACTCCTGGGGGTTTGGGTTTCCATGTTCATTCTGTAGAGATTTTGTCCCTGAATTTTACTCCTGGGGGTTTGGGTTTCCATGTTCATTCTGTAGAGATTTTGTCCCTGAATTTTACTCCTGGGGGTTTGGGTTTCCAGGTTCATTCTGTAGAGATTTTGTCCCTGAATTTTACTCCTGGGGGTTTGGGTTTCCATGTTCATTCTGTAGAGATTTTGTCCCTGAATTTTACTCCTGGGGGTTTGGGTTTCCAGGTTCATTCTGTAGAGATTTTGTCCCTGAATTTTACTCCTGGGGGTTTGGGTTTCCATGTTCATTCTGTAGAGATTTTGTCTCTGAATTTTACTCCTGGGGAGTTGGGTTTCCATGTTCATTCTGTAGAGATTTTGTCTCTGAATTTTACTTCAGGGGGTTTGAGTTTCCATTTTCATTCTGTAGAGATTTTGTCCCTGAATTTTACTCCTGGAGTTTGGGTTTCCCTGTTCATTCTGTAGAGATTTTGTCCCTGAATTTTACTCCTGGGAGTTTGGGTTTCCATGTTCATTCTGTAGAGATTTTGTCCCTGAATTTTACTCCTGGGAGTTTGGGTTTCCATGTTCATTCTGTAGAGATTTTGTCCCTGAATTTTACTCCTGGGGGTTTGGGTTTCCATGTTCATTCTGTAGAGAATTTGTCTCTGAATTTTACTCCTGGGGGTTTGGGTTTCCAGGTTCATTCTGTAGAGATTTTGTCCCTGAATTTTACTCCTGGGGGTTTGGTTTCCATGTGCATTCTGTAGAGATTTTGTCCCTCAATTTTACTCCTGGGGGTTTGGGTTTTCATGTTCAAGAAGTGTTGTGGGGGTGGCAGGACTTATCTCAGATGTAGGGATCTTCATTTTCAGTTTTTACTTTACTTGTCCTGGGGATTTTAATCTTATAACAAAAGAAATCAGTGTAAAAATGACTTTGTTATAACAAACATAATAAACATTAGTGGAAAAGTCATTCTCTTCTGTTTATTTTTTTGTTATTATACTGAAATTCCCAGGAAAAATAAAATAAAAGCTGAATACAGAGGCCCTTACTCTTGTGTAATGTCTGTCTTTTCCACGAGCCCTCCCAGGCAATTAACAGATGTTTACAATTGAGGTGCCATGCGTGGGACCCAGAGATTATAATAAGCGGGTGAGAGATCTCAAAACATAAATAATCCCAAGTTGAAATTTTGTGACTTCTGGCAGCCGATAACAATAGAAGCTGCTGGGTGCATAAACCGTATTTCACATGGTTTTGAAATGTTACTTCCAGACGTATCTGGTCAGAGAGAAACAGCTCAAGGTTTTTTGTTTGTCTTGTATCTGCTCTATTTATTGTGTGGTCAGTGTTGTTGCGAGCGCGAGGAGCGCGGTCGCCTCTAAAGCAGGTGTGGTGAGCCCTTGGGCCACGGCGAGACTCAGGGAGGAGCCCCAAGCCCCACCGTGGGAGGTGAACTGGTGCGAGCATGGAGAACCAGGCAAGGCATAGCTGAAGCAAGGAATAGGGAACAAGGTCTGACCCTCAGCCGGACCTGCACGCCCAAGACAACCAGCAACGCAATATTGATTGTTGGTCCTCCGCCTTTTCCAAGGCCTTTCGGAGCTGCCGCTGGGTAACGGCATTGGACGTCAGGCCGGACAGAGGACGAGGGCAGGCAGAGTCCTTTGAACACAGAAGACATCATAGACGAGGGCTGAAGCAAAGACATCACGGGCGAGGGCTGAAGCGAAGACATCACAGACGAGGGCTGAAGCGAGGACATCACAGACGAGACAGGAACTTGGGCAGAAGGACATTGGCACTGTCTCTCAGGCCGCCCTACTCAGCCCACCAACACGGGAGGACCCCATGGGCTGATCACGGACCACCCTGTCCCACTGTGCGCCCTACACAGGCCGAGGAGGCTGGTCACAGACCACGCTGAGAACGGGACGAGCGCAAGGAAGATAAGGTGCTGCAAAGGCAGTCTGAAAGGGGTTACTGCACTCCTGGCAGTCTGAAGCGGGTTGGGACATCAGGAACGGGAACTGGAACTGGAGCAGGAACAAATATCTAGGAACATCTGGAACCAACATCAAGGCAACAGGCAGAGACACAGGACAGGGAGCCATCTAGACAAGAGAAGACTACGGAGGACCTGGATCAATGAAGATGCACAGACGACTGTGAGACTCAATCCGAAGGCAAACAGAAACTGAAGTGAAGGTCCTTTTATGCTGCTGCATGCAGGCAACTCCCAGGGAGGAGCACACACGGACCGCCCCTCACTGGCCCTATAACTGAGGAGGAGTGCTGCGGGTCGGCCCCTAGGGAGAAGGGCCTGGCCCGAACCAGGAAGTCCAAGCAAACACAAACAGCCTCAGGCAGGCCCCAAGAACATAGAGGCCTCCAGGCCCGGGATCAAATCCTGGATTGATCGCAGGCGAGGCCCTGGCTTCGGAGCGGCCTCCAGAGGAAAAGGTGAGATGCCTCCTGTGGCACAGCAACAGGAGGGATTGTAACAAGTGTAACATTTTTTTTCAGTTTATTTTACTGTTGTATGAAAGATTTATGGAGGTGACATCATAACCCGCTCAGATGTTTCTCGATTGTGCAGGATAAAACTGTTTTAAATAAATAAAAATGATTCTGAAAATGCTACAGTTTATGCCATTGAATTGTCCATAGGATTTACCTGAATAAGTGCAATTTATGTGGGTGAATGGCTTTTGAAAATTGCTACAATAGTAGTTACATTTACACAAGTAAATCCTTCTGAAAATTACCCCCTAAATGGGGTGATCTAGAGGACGGTGAAAGTCCCTGAGCATCTACTGCCAATCCTTTAGTAGTGAAACAAGGAGATGTGTGACTGTCATGATTCGTAGTTTCCTGTTTTCATTCAGAAAGTCACAGAGGGTTAGAACCAGTAACCAATGGCAGGGCAGCTTTGAAAATGCTTGATGATATCACAGTCTGCTCTGACTTCCCTGAGATGTCAGCTTTACTGAACTCATCTGACCTGTCTGGCCTCTTTCCTTATTGGAAACTAATGTAAGATAGAAAGCAAGCAGTGAATCTGTGCTGGGGGCACATAAAACATGTGAACCGGGACATCACTGAATCTTCTACTACTTTTGGCAGCAAGTTGAATAAAATTGATTGAATTCTCTGACATTCAGGTTTTCTCCCTTGGATGCACATAGAGACTAGGGATGTGCATTTGTGTAAAACAAAACAGATAATTTCAACCACATTGTCTATTTTGTTTCATTTCATTGTAACCATGAAACAAAAGAAAAATGTAGAGATTTGGGGATTTTTAGTTTTGTGTCAGCATGTACTAAGTTCCATGGGATTTAGTGCACACTCAGTCTGGGTTGTGTGCACTAACAGAACTGAAAGGTGAATTTTAAAAGCAGCACAGCTCCCTCCCTCCTTCACTCTGTGCTTTCAGCTCATCATGTCTAACACCTGCTCTGTGCTCTTCCTCTTTGTGTGACACTGACAGATCAGTCTGGGTTTTTGTCAGGCGATTTATCACAGTGGTACGCTGAGATACTTGGATACCATTTCAGACAGTAATAGAGAGCGGTGTCTGTAACTTCTGCATTCTTTATGAGGAGCTGATACTCCATCCCAGTGCTGTTCACAGAGGCTGAGAAATGGGCTGAGGATATTCCCGGCCCATACTTTGGTGCTGAGTAGGAGTGATGGTGATACAGGAGGAGCTTCGGTGCCTCTCCTGGGATCTGGCTCAGGAAGGAGGTAATTCCGCTATCCTTTACTCCAACATCACAGGTAAAAGTTGCACTTTGCCCACGACTCACAGAGAGAACAGCAGGCGACAGCACAGGAGTCTGAGACTGAACAGCTGGAAAACAGAAGAAAAAAATAGTTAAATTAAAATTAACACTATTAATATTATGGGTAATTCAGTTTATAAATATCCAGTGCCTTACATACCTGCAATCCAGAGCAAGACAGAGAATAACAAAGTCTGGGGCAGCCTCATTGTGAGGGTGAAGTTCTCCTGCTCCCAGCTCTGATCTGTGCTGTAACCTGAAGGCAGACACTGGGTGGGAGCTTAAATACCAGAAACGGGGAGACCCCCGGGGAGTGCACATGCAAATATGCAAATAATTATAGGTAATTATTACCATTCCTCTCTTACATATGAAATCGGTATTAGTAAAATCCATCTCCCACTCTAGGCAGAGCTCTGCTGCCTCTTTCTGTAGAGATTTTGTCTCTGAATTTTACTCCTGGGGGTTTGGGTTTCCATGTTCATTCTGTAGAGATTTTGTCTCTGAATTTTACTCCTGGGGGTTTGGGTTTCCAGGTTCATTCTGTAGAGATTTTGTCTCTGAATTTTACTCCTGGGGGTTTTGGGTTTCCATGTTCATTCTGTAGAGATTTTGTCCCTGAATTTTACTCCTGGGGGTTTGGGTTTCCATGTTCATTCTGTAGAGATTTTGACTCTGAATTTTACTCCTGGGGGTTTGGGTTTCCATGTTCATTCTGTAGAGATTTTGTCCCTGAATTTTACTCCTGGGGGTTTGGGTTTCCATGTTCATTCTGTAGAGATTTTGTCTCTGAATTTTACTCCTGGGGGTTTGGGTTTCCATGTTCATTCTGTAGAGATTTTGTCCCTGAATTTTACTCCTGGGGGTTTGGGTTTCCATGTTCATTCTGTAGAGATTATGTCCCTGAATTTTACTCCTGGGGCTTTGGGTTTCCATGTTCATTCTGTAGAGATTTTGTCCCTGAATTTTACTCCTGGGGCTTTGGGTTTCCATATTCATTCTGTAGAGATTTTGTTTCTGAATTTTATTCTTGGTTATTTGGGTTTCCATGTTCATTCTGTAGAGATTTTGTCTCTGAATTTTACTCCCGGGGGTTTGGGTTTCCATGTTCATTCTGTAGAGATTTTGTCCCTGAATTTTACTCCTGGGGCTTTGGGTTTCCATATTCATTCTGTAGAGATTTTGTTTCTGAATTTTACTCTTGGTTATTTGGGTTTCCATGTTCATTCTGTAGAGATTTTGTCTCTGAATTTTACTCCCGGGGGTTTGGGTTTCCATGTTCATTCTGTAGAGATTTTGTCCCTGAATTTTACTCCCGGGGGTTTGGGTTTCCATGTTCATTCTGTAGAGATTTTGTCCCTGAATTTTACTCCTGGGGGTTTGGGTTTCCATGTTCATTCTGTAGAGATTTTGTCCCTGAATTTTACTCCTGGGGGTTTGGGTTTCCAGGTTCATTCTGTAGAGATTTTGTCTCTGAATTTTACTCCTGGGGGTTTGGGTTTCCATGTTCATTCTGTAGAGATTTTGTCCCTGAATTTTACTCCTGGGGTTTGGGTTTCCATGTTCATTCTGTAGAGATTTTGTCCCTGAATTTTACTCCTGGGGGTTTGGGTTTCCAGGTTCATTCTGTAGAGCTTTTGTCTCTGAATTTTACTCCTGGGGGTTTGGGTTTCCATGTTCATTCTGTAGAGATTTTGTCTCTGAATTTTACTCCTGGGGAGTTGGGTTTCCATGTTCATTCTGTAGAGATTTTGTCCCTGAATTTTACTCCTGGGGGTTTGGGTTTCCATGTTCATTCCGTAGAGATTTTGTCTCTGAATTTTACTCCTGGAGGTTTGGATTTCCATGTTCATTCTGTAGAGATTTTGTCCTTGAATTTTACTCCTGGGGGTTTGGGTTTCCATGTTCATTCTGTAGAGATTTTGTCCCTGAATCTTACTCCTGGGGTTTGGGTTTCCATGTTCATTCTGTAGAGATTTTGTCCCTGAATTTTACTCCCGGGGGTTTGGGTTTCCATGTTCATTCTGTAGAGATTTTGTCCCTGAATTTTACTCCCGGGGGTTTGGGTTTCCATGTTCATTCTGTAGAGATTTTGTCCCTGAATCTTACTCCTGGGGTTTGGGTTTCCATGTTCATTCTGTAGAGATTTTGTCCCTGAATTTTACTCCTGGGGGTTTGGGTTTCCATATTCATTCTGTAGAGATTTTGTCCCTGAATTTTACTCCTGGGGGTTTGGGTTTCCATGTTCATTCTGTAGAGATTATGTCCCTGAATTTTACTCCTGGGGGTTTGGGTTTCCAGGTTCATTCTGTAGAGATTTTGTCCCTGAATTTTACTCCTGGGGGTTTGGGTTTCCAGGTTCATTCTGTAGAGATTTTGTCCCTGAATTTTACTCCTGGGGGTTTGGGTTTCCATGTTCATTCTGTAGAGATTTTGTCCCTGAATTTTACTCCTGGGGGTTTGGGTTTCCAGGTTCATTCTGTAAAGATTTTGTCCCAGAATTTTACTCCTGGGGGTTTGGGTTTCCATGTTCATTCTGTAGAGATTTTGTCCCTGAATTTTACTCCTGGGGGTTTGGGTTTCCCTGTTCATTCTATAGAGATTTTGTCTCTGAATTTTACTCCTGGGGAGTTGGGTTTCCCTGTTCATTCTGTAGAGATTTTGTCTCTGAATTTTACTCCTGGGGGTTTGGGTTTCCATGTTCATTCTGTAGAGATTTTGTCTCTGAATTTTACTCCTGGGGGGTTTGGGTTTCCATGTTCATTCTGTAGAGATTTTGTCTCTGAATTTCACTCCTGGGGGTTTGGGTTTCCATGTTCATTCTGTAGAGATTTTGTCCCTCAATTTTACTCCTGGGGGTTTGGGTTTCCATGTTCATTCTGTAGAGATTTTGTCCCTGAATTTTACTCCTGGGGTTTGGGTTTCCATGTTCATTCTGTAGAGATTTTGTCCCTGAATTTTACTCCTGGGGGTTTGGGTTTCCATGTTCATTCTGTAGAGATTTTGTCCCTGAATTTTACTCCTGGGGTTTGGGTTTCCAAGTTCATTCTGTAGAGATTTTGTCTCTGAATTTTACTCCTGGGGGTTTGGGTTTCCATGTTCATTCTGTAGAGATTTTGTCTCTGAATTTTACTCCTGGGGGTTTGGGTTTCCATGTTCATTCTGTAGAGATTTTGTCCCTGAATTTTACTCCTGGGGGTTTGGGTTTCCATGTTCATTCTGTAGAGATTTTGTCTCTGAATTTTACTCCTGGAGGTTTGGGTTTCCATGTTCATTCTGTAGAGATTTTGTCCCTGAATTTTACTCCTGGGGGTTTGGGTTTCCATGTTCATTCTGTAGAGATTTTGTCTCTGAATTTTACTCCCGGGGGTTTGGGTTTCCCTGTTCATTCTGTAGAGATTTTGTCCCTGAATTTTACTCCTGGGAGTTTGGGTTTCCAGGTTCATTCTGTAGAGATTTTGTCCCTGAATTTTACTCCCGGGGGTTTGGGTTTCCCTGTTCATTCTGTAGTGATTTTGTCCCTGAATTTTACTCCTGGGGGTTTGGGTTTCCATGTTCATTCTGTAGAGATTTTGTCCCTGAATTTTACTCCTGGGGGTTTGGGTTTCCATGTTCATTCTGCAGTGTTACTCTGCTTATCTTTCCCTGGTACCCTGAACATACTCATTATGCAGTGTTCCTCAGGCAATGTGCCCCGCATCATTCAGGATTTTCATTGTAAATTCCTGTGACACCCACCATAAGATAATCTGATAAGGTTTAGACCCACATGAAGTCTCCCTCCATCACTCAGTGCTTTCAGCTCATCATGTCTAACACCTGCTCTGTGCTCTTCCTCTTTGTGTGACACTGACAGATCAGTCTGGGTTTTTGTCAGGCAATTTATCACAGTGGTATCCTGGGGGACTGTTATACCATTTCAGACAGTAATAGAGAGCGGTGTCTGTGACTTCTGCATTCTTTATGAGGAACTGATACTCTGTCCCAGCGCTGTTCACAGAGGCTGAGAAATGGGCTGATGATATTCCCGGCCCATACTTTGGTGCTGAGTAGGAGTGATGGTGATACAGCAGGAGCTTCGGTGCCTCTCCTGGGATCTGACTCAGGAAGAAAGTAGCATCTCCATCCTTTACTCCAACATTACAGGAAAAAGTTGCACTTTGCCCACGACTCACAGAGAGAACAGCAGGTGACAGCACAACTGTCTGAGACTGAACAGCTGGAAAACCAGAACAGAAAGAATTGTTAAATTAATATTTGCACCATTATTATTATGGGTAATTCAGTTTATAAATATCTCATGCCCCGCATACCTGCAATCCAGAGCAGGACAGAGAATAACAAGGTCTGTGGCAGCCTCATTGTGAGGGTGAAGTTCTCCTGCTCCCAGCTCTGATCTGTGCTGTAAATTGGCGGGAGCATAAATAGCAGCAGCAGGGAGACCCCCGGGGAGTGCACATGCAAATATGCAAATCATTATAGGTAATTATTACCATTCCTCTGTTACATATGAAATCGGTGTTAGTAAGATCCATCTCCCACTCTAGGCAGAGCTCTGCTGCCTCATTCTGTAGAGATTTTGTCTCTGAATTTTACTCCTGGGGGTTTGGGTTTCCATGTTCATTCTGTAGAGATTTTGTCTCTGAATTTTACTCCTGGGGGTTTGGGTTTCCATGTTCATTCTGTAGAGATTTTGTCCCTGAATTTTACTCCTGGAGGTTTGGGTTTCCATGTTCATTCTGTAGAGATTTTGTCCCTGAATTTTACTCCTGGGGGTTTGGGTTTCCATGTTCATTCTGTAGAGATTTTGGCTCTGAATTTTACTCCTGGGGGTTTGGGTTTCCAGGTTCATTCTGTAGAGATTTTGTCTCTGAATTTTACTCCTGGGGGTTTGGGTTTCCATGTTCATTCTGTAGAGATTTTGTCCCTGAATTTTACTCCTGGGGGTTTGGGTTTCAATGTTCATTCTGTAGAGATTTTGTCTCTGAATTTTACTCCTGGGGGTTTGGGTTTCCATGTTCATTCTGTAGAGATTTTGTCCCTGAATTTTACTCCTGGGGGTTTGGGTTTCCATGTTCATTCTGTAGAGATTTTGTCCCTGAATTTTACTCCTGGGGGTTTGGGTTTCCATGTTCATTCTGTAGAGATTTTGTCTCTGAATTTTACTCCTGGGGGTTTGGGTTTCCATGTTCATTCTGTAGAGATTTTGTCTCTGAATTTTACTCCTGGGGGTTTGGGTTTCCAGGTTCATTCTGTAGAGATTTTGTCCCTGAATTTTACTCCTGGGGCTTTGGGTTTCCATGTTCATTCTGTAGAGATTTTGTCCCTGAATTTTACTCCTGGGGGTTTGGGTTTCCATGTTCATTCTGTAGAGATTTTGGCTGTGAATTTTACTCCTGGGGGTTTGGGTTTCCAGGTTCATTCTGTAGAGATTTTGTCTCTGAATTTTACTCCTGGGGGTTTGGGTTTCCATGTTCATTCTGTAGAGATTTTGTCCCTGAATTTTACTCCTGGGGGTTTGGGTTTCAATGTTCATTCTGTAGAGATTTTGTCTCTGAATTTTACTCCTGGGGGTTTGGGTTTCCATGTTCATTCTGTAGAGATTTTGTCCCTGAATTTTACTCCTGGGGGTTTGGGTTTCCATGTTCATTCTGTAGAGATTTTGTCCCTGAATTTTACTCCTGGGGGTTTGGGTTTCCATGTTCATTCTGTAGAGATTTTGTCTCTGAATTTTACTCCTGGGGGTTTGGGTTTCCATGTTCATTATGTAGAGATTTTGTCTCTGAATTTTACTCCTGGGGGTTTGGGTTTCCAGGTTCATTCTGTAGAGATTTTGTCCCTGAATTTTACTCCTGGGGCTTTGGTTTTCCATGTTCATTCTGTAGAGATTTTGTCTCTGAATTTTACTCCTGGGGGTTTGGGTTTCCAGGTTCATTCTGTAGAGATTTTGTCCCTGAATTTTACTCCTGGGGGTTTGGGTTTCCATGTTCATTCTGTAGAGATTTTGTCCCTGAATTTTACTCCTGGGGGTTTGGGTTTCCATGTTCATTCTGTAGAGATTTTGTCTCTGAATTTTACTCCTGGGGTTTGGGTTTCCATGTTCATTCTGTAGAGATTTTGTCCCTGAATTTTACTCCTGGGGGTTTGGGGTTCCAGGTTCATTCTGTAGAGATTTTGTCCCTGAATTTTACTCCTGGGGGTTTGGGTTTCCAGGTTCATTCTGTAGAGATTTTGTCTCTGAATTTTACTCCTGGGGTTTGGGTTTCCATGTTCATTCTGTAGAGATTTTGTCTCTGAATTTTACTCCTGGGGGTTTGGGTTTCCATGTTCATTCTGTAGAGATTTTGTCCCTGAATTTTACTCCTGGGGGATTGGGTTTCCATGTTCATTCTGTAGAGATTTTGTCCCTGAATTTTACTCCTGGGGGTTTGGGTTTCCCTGTTCATTCTGTAGAGATTTTGTCTCTGAATTTTACTCCTGGGGGTTTGGGTTTCCCTGTTCATTCTGTAGAGATTTTGTCTCTGAATTTTACTCCTGGGGGTTTGGGTTTCCCTGTTCATTCTGTAGAGATTTTGTCTCTGAATTTTACTCCTGGGGGTTTTGGGTTTCCATGTTCATTCTGTAGAGATTTTGTCTCTGAATTTTACTCCTGGGGGTTTTGGGTTTCCATGTTCATTCTGTAGAGATTTTGTCTCTGAATTTTACTCCTGGGGGTTTGGGTTTCCATGTTCATTCTGTAGAGATTTTGTCCCTGAATTTTACTCCTGGGGGTTTGGCTTTCAGTTTATTTTACTGTTGTATGAAAGATTTATGGAGGTGACATCATAACCCGCTCAGATGTTTCTCGATTGTGCAGGATAAAACTGTTTTAAATAAATAAAAATGATTCTGAAAATGCTACAGTTTATGCCATTGAATTGTCCATAGGATTTAACTGAATAAGTGCAATTTATGTGGGTGAATGGCTTTTGAAAATTGCTACAATAGTAGTTACATTTACACAAGTAAATCCTTCTGAAAATTACCCCCTAAATGGGGTGATCTAGAGGACAGTGAAAGTCCCTGAGCATCTACTGCCAATCCTTTAGTAGTGAAACAAGGAGATGTGTGACTGTGTCATGATTCGTAGTTTCCTGTTTTCATTCAGAAAGTCACAGAGGGATAGAGCCAGTAACCAATGGCAGGGCAGCTTTGAAAATGCTTGATGATATCACAGTCTGCTCTGACTTCCCTGAGATGTCAGCTTTACTGAACTCATCTGACCTGTCTGGCCTCTTTCCTTATTGGAAACTAATGTAAGATAGGAAGCAAGCAGTGAATCTCTTTTGGGGGCACATAAAACATGTGAACCGGGACTTCACTGAATCTTCTACTACTTTTGGCAGCAAGTTGAATAAAATTGATTGAATTCTCTGACATTCAGGTTTTCTCCCTTGGATGCACATAGAGACTAGGGATGTGCATTTGTTTAAAACAAAATAGATAATGTCAGCTACATTGTCTACTTTGTTTCATTTCATTGTAACCATCAAACAAAAGAAAAATGCCGAAATTTCGTGTTTTTTTTAGTTTTGTGTCAGTATGTACTAAGTTCCATTGGATTTAGTGCACACTCAGTCTGGGTTGTGTGCACTAACAGAACTTAAAGGTGAATTTTAAAAACCCTGTGTGCGACAAAATGGGGAGATGCATGCACAAATCAGGCTCATGCGTGCCCACTGAATTTTAAAAGCCGCCCAGATGCGTGCAGATCTTCTATTGCGCACACATCTTATTCGATTTAATAGCAGCGAGGTCTAGGTGGGCATTGACATTTCAGGCTGTGGCTAAGCAATGTGCGTGTAAATACTTACGTCCCCAGCGCGTGCCCGGTGCTACTGCTGCGTAAATTTACTTCTACTGTGGAGGAGGTGTAAGTTGTAACCCTTCCCCCCCAAAAAAAAGCAGACATTTTGGAGGGGTTTAAAGGGTCTGGGGTAACTGAGGGAGTGCAGGCTATCAAACCAGGGGGGTGTGGGAGGACATAGCTCTTAACTGGGTGAATTGGTGGACAAACTGGCAAAGCTGACAAGGTGGATATGTGCCAGTTATAAAATACCCTGATTTATGCGATAGACTCGGGATTTGTGCACCCATTTAAGATGAGCTGCACATGTGTGCATGCTCAGGCCATGTTATAAGAGGTGCACATAACTTACCCCGGAGTACTCAACTTCGACGAAGGAAGTTTATTTCGATGAGGGCTGAAGTTCTTGGAAGAGGAGCTAAGTTTACACTCAAGTTTCCTTGTCGTCTGATTTTATATCAGAACACTAGGTATTAGAGATGTGAATCGTGTGCCAGATCGTCTTAACGATCAGATTCGGCTGGGGGGGGGGGGGGGGAAAACCTGATCGTTAAGATATGTGAATTGGAATCGTTTCCGATTCCAATTCACATCGCGAATTGTTTTTTTAGGGAGGCCCGCGCCGCTAAAAAAAAACAACCCACCCGACCCTTTAAATCGACCCCCCCCTCCTGACCCCCACAAAACCTTTTAAAATTACCTGGTGGTCCGGGGGGCCTCGGGGAGAGGAGAGATCCAGGGGGGCCTCGGGGAGAGATTTCCCGTTCCCAGGCATCAGCTGTTCTAAAAACAAATGGCGCCGATGCCCCTTTGCCCTTACCATGTGACAGGGTATCCGTGCCATTGTTTTTAACCTCCCGGAACAGTTGAGATTATATCTAGATTCCCACTCTTGAGAACCCCATAGGTTTGGAAAAAAGAAAATTAGGAGATGAGGAGATAACTAGGTTGTTTCTATGATTACCTAACTCTCTGCTCTAAGTGAAATACCTGCAGTGTCTCAAAGTGTTTTCCTTATGTTTAGGTATTAGTATAAAGAAGGAGTTTGTTGAATCCTTGGTTGTTGGTTAATAAAAAACGATTGCAATACCCTCTTGTATACTGTCTTACTGTATCCTGTAAAAATATGAAAAGTTCAATAAAAATTAAAAAAAGAAATGCACATATGTGTGCGCTAGTTAAGTAATTGCCGCGTCCCTGGGCATGAGCAGACGTACACGCGCCAATGTGCGCCTGCATGCCGCTTTGAAAGTTACTGTCCCTGTGCACACTAACCACGAAATTAGGGAAAAAGGAAAAAAAACAAAAGCAATGAACCTTTTTTAAAAATTAAATAAAGCAAAAAAACAAACAAACCAAAAACCAAACAAACCACGAAAACCATTAAATACATAAATATCTGGCATCTTTTGATTTCCCAGAAATTCTCTGGATTTGGGTCTCATACATACACGCAGGCTCTCTCGCATACACGTGAAGGCTCTCATGCACACATGCAAGTGCACTCTCTCTCTCTCATCCACATGCAGGTGCTCTCTCTCATACACATATGCATGGTCTCACTTCCTCCTGCACACAGGCAAGTGCTCTCTCATACACACATAGGGACTCACATGCACATATGCAATCGCTCTCTCTCTCTCATACACACATGCAGGCTCTCACTCCTTCATGCACACAGGCAGGTGCTCTCTCATATACATGGAGGGACTCTCCTGCACGTATGCAGGCTCCGTCTCTTTCATACAGACATGCAGGCTCTCACTTCCTCCTGCACACATGCAGGTTCTTTCTCTTTTACAAACACACACACACCTCTCTAAGGCATCCTCCTTTCTTCTGGGCCTTGTCTAGACCCAGGATGCTTCTTTTTTAGTGCAGGCGGGGAAGTGGGAAGAGGCAGCCCTGCTATCGCCAATCCTGGGCTATAGTCTTTATTCTGGCTGCGGTGGATTGGGCTCCACCATGGAGCTGCTGAGATCTCCTTCGGGCTGCGATGGGTTGGATTCTGGCTAGGGACGATGAAAATGAGAACAGAAAAAGCTGGACCCGGCACTGGAGCTCAGGTGCATTAACAGAAGGCATCAGCAACTGGGAAGAAAGGATGAGCAGATCAGACACTATCAGAGGGGGTTGTGAGGGAAGGATGCATCATCAGCAGGGCTGTTAGAGGTTGGAAGGTGAGGTGCATGGGCAGATCAGACACTATCAGAGGGGGCTGTGAGGGAAGGATGCATCATCAGCAAGGCTGTTAGAGGTTGGAAGGTGAGGGGCATGGGCAGATCAGACACTATCAGAGGGGGCTGTGAGGGAAGGATGCATCATCAGCAGGGCTGTTAGAGGTTGGAAGGTGAGGGGCATGGGCAGATCAGACACTATCAGAGGGGGCTGTGAGGGAAGGATGCATCATCAGCAGGGCTGTTAGAGGTTGGAAGGTGAGGTGCATGGGCAGATCAGACACTATCAGAGGGGGATGTGGGGGAAGGATGCATCATCAGCAGGGCTGTTAGAGGTTGGAAGGTGAGGGGCATTGGCAGATCAGACACTATCAGAGGGGGCTGTGAGGGAAGGATGCATCATCAGCAGGGCTGTTAGAGGTTGGAAGGTGAGGGGCATGAAATTCTGAAGCTGTCAGCACATCCTAGAACCTTGCACAATCCCTGTTTCAGACGCTTACTCTCTCCCCCAGCCCATCTTCCCATTTCAGCCTCTTAGATCACAATTCAGTCCCTCCAACCCCATCTTCCTTCTTAGAGCTGCCTGACCCCGCAGGCTCCATCACAAAGCAAAGGTCTCTGGTGTAGCCAAGTAGCAGAAAGAATAGCATCTCTGAAATGAAGCTTAGAAGATGGGAGGAAGGGCATCGCAGGGCAGGGAGCATGAGAATGAGACACAGATCGGGCTCAGAGCTGCTTCCCCAGGATAAACACTGTGCAGTCTTACTCTGCTTATCCGTCCCTGGTACCCTCATCATACTCATTATGCAGTGTTACTCTGCTTATCCGTCCCTGGTACCCTCAGCATACTCATTATGCAGTGTTACTCTGCTTATTCGTCCCTGGTACCCTCAGCATACTCATTATGCAGTGTTACTCTGCTTATCCCTCCCTGGTACCCTCAGCATACTCATTATGCAGTGTTACTCTGCTTATCCGTCCCTGGTACCCTCAGCATACTCATTATGCAGTGTTACTCTGCTTATCCGTCCCTGGTACCCTCAGCATACTCATTATGCAGTGTTACTCTGCTCATCCGTCCCTGGTACCCTCAGCATACTCATTATGCAGTGTTACTCTGCTTATCCGTCCCTGGTACCCTCAGCATACTCATTATGCAGTGTTACTCTGCTTATCTATCCCTGGTACCCTCAGCATACTCATTATGCAGTGTTACTCTGCTTATCCCTCCCTGGTACCCTCAGCATACTCATTATGCAGTGTTACTCTGCTTATTCGTCCCTGGTACCCTCAGCATACTCATTATGCAGTGTTCCTCTGCTTATCCGTCCCTGGGACCCTCAGCCTACTCATTATGCAGTGTTACTCTGCTTATCCGTCCCTGGGACCCTCAGCATACTCATTATGCAGTGTTACTCTGCTTATCCGTCCCTGGTACCCTCAGCATACTCATTATGCAGTGTTCCTCAGGCAATGTGCCCTGCATCATTCAGGATTCTCATTGTAAATTCCTGTGGCACCCACCATAAGATAATCCTTGATAAGGTGTAGACCCACATGAAGTCTCCCTCCATCTCTCAGTGCTTTCAGCTCATCATGTCTAACACCTGCTCTGTGCTCTTCCTCTTTGTGTGACACTGACAGATCAGTCTGGGTTTTTGTCAGGCGCTGTATCACAGTGGTGCGCTGAGACACTTGAATACCATTTATAACAGTAATAGAGAGCGGTGTCTGTAACTTCTGCATTCTTTATGAGGAACTGATACTCTGTCCCAGCGCTGTTCACAGAGGCTGAGAAATGGGCTGAGGATATTCCCGACCCATATATTGGTGCTGAGAAAGTGTGATGGTGAAACAGAAGGAGCTTCGGTGCCTCTCCCGGGATCTGCCTCTGAAAAGCTATACCATCGTCATCCTTTACTCCAATATCACAGGTGAAAGTTGCAGTTTGTCCGAGACTCACAGAGAGAACAGGAGGCGACAGCACAGGAGGCTGAGACTGAACATCTGGAGAACAGAACAGAAAGAATTGTTAAATTGATATTTGCACCATTATTATTATGGGTAATTCAGTTTATAAATATCCAGTGCCTTACATACCTGCAATGCAGAGCAGGACAGAGAATAACAAGGTCTGGGGCAGCCTCATTGTGAGGGTGAAGTTCTCCTGCTCCCAGCTCTGATCTGTGCTGTAAATTGGCGGGAGCATAAATACCAGCAGCAGGGAGACCCCCGGGGGAGTGCACATGCAAATATGCAAATCATTATAGGTAATTATTACCATTCCTCTGTTACATATGAAATCGGTGTTAGTAAAATCCATCTCCCACTCTAGGCAGAGCTCTGCTGCCTCATTCTGTAGAGATGTAGATGCGTGCGGATCTTCCATTGCGCACACATCTTATTCGATTTAATAGCAGCGTGGGTCTAGGTGGGCATTGACATTTCAGGGTGTGGCTAAGCGATGTGCGTGCAAATACTTAAGTGACCTAATGCGTGCCCAAGACTACTGCTGCGTACATTTACTTCTACTGTGGAGCAGGTGTAAGTTATAACCCCTCCCCCGAAAACCCCCCCAGATATTTTGGAGGGGTTTAAAGGGTCTGGGGTATCTGGGGGAGTGCAGGCTATCAAACCAGGGGGGTTTGGAGGACATAGCTCTTACCTGGAGGACAAACTGATAAAGCTGTTAATGGTGTGGATAAGAACCAGTTATAAAATACCCTGATTTATGCGATAGACTCGGGATTTGTGCACCCATTTAAGATGAGCTGCACGTGTGTGCATGCTCAGGCCATGTTATAAGAGGTGCACATATGTGCGCGCTAGTTAAGTCATTCCTGCATCCCTGGGCATGAGCCGATGTACGCGCGCCAACGTGCGCCTGCATGCCGCTTTGAAAGTTACCGTCCCTGTGCACACTAACCACCAAATTAGGGAAAAAGGAAAAAAAAGCAAAAGCAATGAACCATTTTTAAAAATTAAATCAAGCAAAAAAAAAAAAAAAACCAAACAAACAAACCACGAAAACCACATGAAAAAAGCCAAAACACTGCACACAGCTAATAGAGACTACAAGGTCTCCTTTCACCTGAGTCTGAATTTAGCTTTATTAGACACTTACATTACAGACAGACTGATAAGCATTAGGTAACTAAAAGCTCCTCTCATGGAAACCTCCTGACATTAAACAGTTTCCAGACTGTAGAAGAGCTGAGGGCAGTCAGACTCCCCGACTCTCAGCTAAGAGCAGGAGAGATCAGGCTAGGCTGGCTCAATGTGGAATCAATCATTATTCCAGAGGAAGCTTTCCCTAGATCTTCCTCCATCGCTGACTGCTTCATTTTATCAGTACAGCACTCAGCATTCAAAGGGTTTGTCCTGCTAACTTTTGGAGCAAGCTGGATAAGCCCCGGTGTTTAAAATCCCCCCTCCCCCATTAACCGGGTAAATTCTGTCTGGGGTAATCGTTGATAACTTCTAATACCCTGTCCAGGAGCCACTATAAACTGTCCGTGCATGCTTGGGCGTTATTGCCTCAGAAGTTACCTGAGAGCAGTGATTGTATTTATCAGTGTCTCCCAGCTAATCTCAGCCTGAAGCAGCCTCTGCCACACGTCTGCCCATCCTTGGTGCAGGTCATTTGCATGAGAAGTTACCTGAGAGCAGTGATTGTATTTATCAGTGTCTCCCAGCTAATCTCAGCCTGAAGCAGCCTCTGCCACACGTCTGCCCATCCTTGGTGCATGTCATTTGCATGAGAAGTTACCTGAGAGAGTGATTGTATTTATCAGTGTCTCCCAGCTAATCTCAGCCTGAAGCAGCCTCTGCCACACGTCTGGCCATCCTTGGTGCATGTCATTTGCATGAGAAGTTACCTGAGAGAGTGATTGTATTTATCAGTGACTCCCAGCTAATCTCAGCCTGAAGCAGCCTCTGCCACACTTCTGCCAATCCTTGGTGCATGTCATTTGCATGAGAAGTTACCTGAGAGCAGTGATTGTATTTATCAGTGTCTCCCAGCTAATCTCAGCCTGAAGCAGCCTCTGCCACACGTCTGCCCATCCTTGGTGCATGTCATTTGCATGAGAAGTTACCTGAGAGAGTGATTGTATTTATCAGTGACTCCCAGCTAATCTCAGCCTGAAGCAGCCTCTGCCACACTTCTGGCCATCCTTGGTGCAGGTCATTTGCATGAGAAGTTACCTGAGAGCAGTGATTGTATTTATCAGTGTCTCCCAGCTAATCTCAGCCTGAAGCAGCCTCTGCTACACGTCTGGCCATCCTTGGTGCATGTCATTTGCATGAGAAGTTACCTGAGAGAGTGATTGTATTTATCAGTGACTCCCAGCTAATCTCAGCCTGAAGCAGCCTCTGCCACACGTCTGCCCATCCTTGGTGCAGGTCATTTGCATGAGAAGTTACCTGAGAGCAGTGATTGTATTTATCAGTGTCTCCCAGCTAATCTCAGCCTGAAGCAGCCTCTGCCACACTTCTGCCCATCCTTGGTGCAGGTCATTTGCATGAGAAGTTACCTGAGAGCAGTGATTGTATTTATCAGTGTCTCCCAGCTAATCTCAGCCTGAAGCAGCCTCTGCCACACGTCTGCCCATCCTTGGTGCAGGTCATTTGCATGAGAAGTTACCTGAGAGCAGTGATTGTATTTATCAGTGTCTCCCAGCTAATCTCAGCCTGAAGCAGCCTCTGCCACACTTCTGCCCATCCTTGGTGCAGGTCATTTGCATGAGAAGTTACCTGAGAGCAGTGATTGTATTTATCAGTGTCTCCCAGCTAATCTCAGCCTGAAGCAGCCTCTGCCACACGTCTGCCAATCCTTGGTGCATGTCATTTGCATGAGAAGTTACCTGAGAGAGTGATTGTATTTATCAGTGTCTCCCAGCTAATCTCAGCCTGAAGCAGCCTCTGCCACACGTCTGCCCATCCTTGGTGCAGGTCATTTGCATGAGAAGTTACCTGAGAGCAGTGATTGTATTTATCAGTGTCTCCCAGCTAATCTCAGCCTGAAGCAGCCTCTGCCACACGTCTGCCCATCCTTGGTGCAGGTCATTTGCATGAGAAGTTACCTGAGAGCAGTGATTGTATTTATCAGTGTCTCCCAGCTAATCTCAGCCTGAAGCAGCCTCTGCCACACGTCTGCCCATCCTTGGTGCAGGTCATTTGCATGAGAAGTTACCTGAGAGCAGTGATTGTATTTATCAGTGTCTCCCAGCTAATCTCAGCCTGAAGCAGCCTCTGCCACACGTCTGCCAATCCTTGGTGCATGTCATTTGCATGAGAAGTTACCTGAGAGAGTGATTGTATTTATCAGTGTCTCCCAGCTAATCTCAGCCTGAAGCAGCCTCTGCTACACGTCTGGCCATCTTTGGTGCAGGTCATTTGCATGAGTAGTGAAGCATAATTCAGAAGAATGAGGCTTCTCATGAAATCTAAGTGTTAATTAAATTGATAAAAATTACAAAAAGATGCATACACGGATTTAAAGTGCAAAGCGAAGAAGAAGAAGAATTTTTGAAATAAAGCATTGAAGTATAGGAAGGTTGGAGGTTTTTGACCTATGATTATAAATGAGCAGATGCCTTTTGTTCAATTTCCAACAAGCAGGCATCAGCGCATTCTGAGGTCTTTTACTTTTATTGAACGCATTTGGGGTTATGGTCACAGGCACTGGTCCGTCAGTTTAAAGTGAAGAATATTTTCTTTTTGCTCTACTTTTTATTCCTTCACGTGCCTGTTTTTGATTAATTTATCAGTAGTGTGTGGATCCCCTGGTCGCCCACTAGATGGCTCCAGATCAGTGCCCAAGTTTTTCCACCTTAGTGGGAGAGACCATTTCTAAGCAGCACCTCCCCTTCAGGATGGCTGGAAATCGTTTCCCTTTAGTCCTCTTGGCGGGGCTAGGAGTAGGAGTAGTATGATTATATTGGTTAAGCATCTGAAGAGTGAGGAGCTATTTTTGCTTTTCCTTATTTGAGTGAGGCCTACCCACTTCACTCGATGTTTTGTCACTGAGGAGAATCCAAGCTGTGCACTCCCTGTCTATGAGATCTCCCTCATTTGCATGGAGACTGTGTTAAGGTTTTTTGCTATTTTTATAAGGTTTGACTGCTGTGAACCCTGCACCCATTTGGTGATGGTCTTCCCTGGATCCAGAGACCAGGGAGCTGAAGATCTCTCCAGAGAAGAAGCTGCAGTGACAGAGTGAGAGTTTTGGCTTTGAAGATTGTTTCTCCTGTGTTGTAAGGAGGTTTTTTTGATCCACCCTTCCTCCCAGAGAAGCTGGGCTGTGATAGCTGGCTTTCTGCTCACATCAGACTTGTCCTTCAGAGAAGTCACCACCATCAGAAGGTCGGGAAGAAGGAGCAAGATCTGGAGATCCCCAATTGGATCTCCAGCCCAAAGGACCAGGTCACAGACTGAGTTCAAGAGATGGAACATTTAGATTTGGGTAAGAGTTTTCCAAGATTTAGGGGTCTCCCCATCACTAGAATTTCCTTGGCCCACTGGGACAACTTAAGCACTCAGTAGAGGAGTGATAAGCCTCATCCCAGGAGCCTGAGAGACAGGACACATACCCAGAGCAAAAGAGAGCCGGGTAAACTGAGACAACTGTAAATCTCACATTTTGGATTGATTATTGGACATTGATCTCACTGTGAAGAATCAGTATATCTATTCTGAACACCCACATCTGTCTCCAGCCTGTCTATCCCTACAGCGGTACATCACAAAAGTCACCAGAGATACACACACACCAGGAGGAATTCACCTCACCGCCTGGGCCATGAAAGTTTGCCTTCACCCCACACCTTTGGGACCAGGACCTGGGGAAGGGAAATAGTGAAGGAAGTCCCAGAGACATAACTGGGATCTATTAAACCCAGGTCCTTCCTCCTCAGCGACAAGACAGAGGTTTGGGGTCAGTAGCAACTTAAGCAGATTCACAAGGCAAACACACAGTTCAGTCCAGTCCAGAGCAGCTTAAACAAGGCACAGATACACTTTCCTTATCTCTTCACCTGGCAGTTCTTCCTCCTGCTCCTTTGCACTTCCAGCTTAGTCAGACCCAGGGCTTGGATCTGGCACCATGAGCCTTCATTCACAAGGATCCAGTGCTTCAGTTTCCTTATTTTATACCCCCTCCCAGCTCACTTTTTGACCAGTCACTGTGTTTGGTCCGCGCCTGCTTCAGGAACGCTACAATCACGGGCCCTGAATTTGGCCACCAGGTGTTACCCTTAAGGGATGACTGAAAGGTGTCTGGACTTTTTTCTGGACAGTACTGATTTTTGCATCAATGTCCAAAAGCTAGAGCTAGCACTAAAAACCTAGAAATTGTCTGAATTTAAATCCTCTGAGTCCCGCTCTGACTGTAGGCTGCAGCCAGCAAATTTCTCCTCCTCCTCCTCCAATCCCAAACCCACTCCTCCCCAGCTTTGAACTGCTCAGTTAAGTCAATTTGTAGATTATTCCTTGATAACGGGAGGAGACTTTAATTCAATTATTAATGTCATTCCAGATGCTAAACCTTCTGCAAAGTATTCTGGACTGAGCATTTTAATGAAAGAGTTACGGCTGCTGGACGTTTGCCTAATCTCACACCCTGAAGAGCTTAATTTTACTCTTCCTTCCCAACCACATAAACGTTGCTTTCGCAGAGATTAGTTTTTAATATCCTCCTCCTTATTTAATAAAGTGTAGGACGTTGATACTGGTACATGCCCCATGTTTGTTACAGTTGCTCCTTGGTGAGGTTCAAAGTCATGCTTGTACATGGTGGCTTCATCCCTCTTTCTCTCATGATGAACAGTGTGAAGAAAACCTCTGTGAGAAATGGGAGGAATATTTAGCCATTAGTGACTCTGTAAAATCATTCTGCTGCCACGCTATGGGCAGATGGTAAAGCGGTCAGGAGAGAAGAGGTCATTGCTTAGGTTACAAGGAAGCACAAAGCCCAGGGCAGAGAAACATTCAAGCTCCGGGTAGAAGCGGGGAACTGACGGGACAATACGTGCCAATTCATGGGGAATTGTAAAAGCCCGATGCGCGCCTTAATTAGGGGACGCACGGATAGGTCGGGCTCACGCGCGCTGAGTGGATGCTGAAAGTCGCCCGGGTATGCGCACTCACATCTTGGAGGTTTTTTTAAAAAGGGGCGGGAATGGGCGTGGAATAGGCGGGGCTTGGGCGTTTCGGGGCACGAGGCTGAGATGTGCGCATGAATACTTACGCGACCCGGCGCGCGGCGAGGCCTCCTGCTGCCTAACTTTACTTCTGCTGTGGATGCCCTGTAAGTCATAAAATAAAGATCAATAGGCAGATCGGTGGGGTTTTACGGATCGGGGATACCTGGAGGGAGTGAAGGCTCTTAAACCAGGGGGGGGGGGGGGTTTGGAAGACCTCTTTCTTAACTGGGTGAACTGGAGACTAACTGGTAAAACTGGAAAAGGTGTTGGTGCGCGATCCTTTCCAAATCCTCTGATTTACATGATAGAAGCGCATTTGCACGCACTCGCTCGCACCCACATGTGCGCGTGGCCAGGCTATTTTATAAAATGCACGCCTAGATGTGCGCAAGTTATTAAATAGCCGTGTCCCTGGGTGCGGGCCGACGCCCATGCGCACCTGTCAGCCCACACGCTGGTTTGAAAGTGACTGTCTTTATGTTTCCTGCCATTAAATCGAAATCTGAGGATATGAAATACACATTAAATCAGTTAGTACAGCTGAGAGCCCTAAGAACCATGCGGAATTTCAGAAGTGAATTGTTTTGTGAGGGTAATAAAGCTGGTGAGCTTCTAGCTCAGATGGCTAGGAGTGCTAAATCTAGATGATATCTTACTTCCATCAAAGATCATCTTGGTGAGGAAGATACGAGTAGTTACGTGTGCTGTTTGACAACCAGTGACAACAGATATTTTTTTGAAACATTACTCTCAGCTGTACTCTCTATTTTAGTCTCCATTAACAATATGGGAGTGTTTTTTTCCAAGACACATCTCTTCCTCAGGATTCGGACTCTCAAAAAGAAATTTTACACCTACCTGTAACAGAATTGGAAATTGATTTTGCTATTAAAAATTTGAAATTGGGAAAGACTCCAGGCCTAGATGGCTTGGGGTCTGAATACTATAAGATATTGAGATCATCCATTTCTAAACCTCTGTTACAATATTATAAGTGCATATATTATATAGGGGCCTTCTTACCTGGGGATAATCAAGCCCTGATGTCATGCAAAAAAAGGTAAAGATTCTTAATATCTGACCTCTTGTCTTCCTATATCTTTATTGTAACACCCACTTGACCACTTACCTCGTGGGGCATTCCTGAGTCTGGCACCAACCTGGCGGGAGCCCTCCTAGGGCAGACTCCGTCGGTCCTCGCGTTCTTGGCACCTAATGCCTCTGCCTGGGGAAGGTGATTTCCCTCCCTTCACCCTAGGAAATCAAATGGGACTGTGATCAAGGTTGGTAGTATGTACAAATATATACAGGTATACTAGACTATATAAGTATATACATTTCTACATGACTGTGTACATCACTAATAGGATGTCAAACAGCACACTTATCTACTCGTGGTCAATAGTCTCAGGCCACACAGCTATATACATTTTTATAAGGTAGCAAAGACACTTAATATTTGACAATTTGGGATTGTTGGCCCCCACATATACCACCATATAGAAGGGACATGTTGCATTCCCGCTTAATAAAGTATTATTCTTATCCTCCCCCTTTTATTCCAAGTCTCACCCATGTGAAAAGATGCAACTGGGCTGATGGGCAGTGTTGGCCTAGGGGGTCAATTGTTTCTAAACCACTGCCAGCTCCTCGGTGCTGCTTCCGCATAGCTGATAGGTATGTGTCAATGCTGGAGTCAGTGCACACCCTTCTGGCGACCTGACTACACCTCATAAGAACATAAGAAAATGCCATACTGGGTCAGACCAAGGGTCCATCAAGCCCAGCATCCTGTTTCCAACAGCGCCAATCCAGGCCATAAGAACCTGGCAAGTACCCAAAAACTAAGTCTATTCCATGTTACCATTGCTAATGGCAGTGGCTATTCTCTAAGTGAACTTAATAGCAGGTAATGAACTTCTCCTCCAAGAACATATCCAATCCTTTTTTAAACACAGCTATACTAACTGCACTAACCACATTCTCTGGCAACAAATTCCAGAGTTTAATTGTGCGTTGAGTAAAAAAGAACTTTCTCCGATTAGTTTTAAATGTGCCCCATGCTAACTTCATGGAGTGCCCCCTAGTCTTTCTACTATCCGAAAGAGTAAATAACCGATTCACATCTACCCGTTCTAGACCTCTCATGATTTTAAACACCTCTATCATATCCCCCCTCAGCCGTCTCTTCTCCAAGCTGAAAAGTCCTAACCTCTTTAGTCTTTCCTCATAGGGGAGCTGTTCCATTCCCCTTATTTTGGTAGCCCTTCTCTGTACCTTCTCCATCACAACTATATCTTTTTTGAGATGCGGCGACCAGAATTGTACACAGTATTCAAGGTGCGGTCTCACCATGGAGCGATATAGAGGCATTATGACATTTTCCGTTTTATTCACCATTCCCTTTCTAATAATTCCCAACATTCTGTTTGCTTTTTTGACTGCCGCAGCACACTGAGCCGACGATTTCAATGTATTATCCACTATGATGCCTAGATCTCTTTCTTGGGTTGTAGCACCTAATAAGGAACCCAACATTGTGTAATTATAGCATGGGTTATTTTTCACTATATGCATCACCTTGCAGTTATCCACATTAAATTTCATCTGCCGTTTGGATGCCCAATTTTCCAGTCTCACAAGGTCTTCCTGCAATTTATCACAATCTGCTTGTGATTTAACTACTCTGAACAATTTTGTGTCATCTGCAAATTTGATTATCTCACTCGTCGTATTTCTTTCCAGATCATTTATAAATATATTGAAAAGTAAGGGTCCCAATACAGATCCCTGAGGCACTCCACTGTCCACTCCCTTCCACTGAGAAAATTTTCCATTTAATCCTACTCTCTGTTTCCTGTCTTTTAGGCAGTTTGCAATTCTTGCAATGTCAAAGATTCAAAGCTGCAAAAATCAATAGTTCACCTCCAAGATGTACATTGGCTGAAGTGGCATTCCCAAAGCTTGAATTAGAGGAGCAGCTTCGTGACGGGTGGTAAGGGCCCAAAGAAGCGATGGACCTGGAGGGCAGCAAAGGATTCCTGCAGACATCTACGGAAGGTCTCTGCTCTTTACCCATCCATAATAGCCTTCACTTCCGAAGGAGTTTAGAGGGTCCTGAGTAGGAAGACCGCTGACAAGCAGGGCAGGGAAAGTGAAGCTTAAGAAGATGGCAGACACATCCTTCAATTTGATTGGTGAGTAAAGATACTGTATCCCATAAACTCCTCTGGAGGAAAAGTAGCTATTGATGATGGGGTCACAAGATTGGTACTGATAGGTTTCACTTAAGGGAGATGCAGAGAAACGGACAGTGTTAGCCTTTCAAGGCAAGATGGAGATGCTGTTATTTAAGTCCATTGGCTGTCAGTGGGGAGAGCACTAGTTGCCATGATAATAAAACTGGAAGATTGATTTGTTTCCTAATCAGGTTTCAAAGTCGCGCCAACTCAGGAAAGGGTCCAAGAGGATGGGTGCTGAAAGGTGGTAGAATGGGAATAGCGGTAGTGAAAGTTCTTATAAGTTTAGAGAAAACTCTCCACATTGGTGTCCTGGAAAAGGTGATTGATGCTCTGCTGTGCTCTTGAAAAGATGGAATCCCAATTCTAGGACCCTTTAGAGCTGAGGTCCAGTAGAGTGAGCCATAAGCACTATTAATCCAGAGGTACCACTAGTTTTACTTCCTACCAAACCAGGAGCAGAAGACTGGGTTGAGCTGAAGAAATAAAACCAGGCCTTGAGTACAGGCGCCTCCTGCAGGTCTAGAAGAAAACCAGAGGACCTTGAACAGCTGTGGAACTTGAACACCATTAGATGCAGGCGCCCCCTGCAGGTCAACGGTACTATGATGAAGAGAGAATCAGGAGACTTGGAATAGCTATAGAAGTTGAAACCTGGGTGCAGGCACCTTCTGCAGGTCATAAGGATCCCAGGAACAAATGCAGACGCCTCCTGTGGGTTGTATGAAAATGTTCCAGGAAAGTTTGCAGGTGCTTCCTGCAGGTCAAAAGACGTTCCAGGAACAGACTGAAGAGCTTGAAATGAATCTTGGATGCAGGTGCCTCCTGAGGGTTGTCAAAAAAGAAAATTCAAACCCAAACATGCTTAGTAGGAGTTCTTGACTTGGAACAAGACACAAAAGTCCAGGAAACACGGGCCTGTCACAAGACACGCTCACCAAATTCATGGCCTTTGCAACCTGTTATGAGTGCAAGGTGTAGTCACTTGCTCGAGAGACTGAGCCCTTGGATCATTGCACAACCTCTCGGTGAGGCTTCAAGGAAGACATCATGGGAGGTGAATGTATCCAGGCTCAGGCTGGACGTGGAACATAGCTCTCAGACCTCTGCTGAATCTGCGTGCACAGAGTGACTCCCAGCAACGCAAGGCTGGTCTCTAGGGTAGTGTCCGGCCACTCAATAGTCCTTTTGAACCTGCCACTTGGAATGGCCAGTGCATGGACGAAGGCTCTGGAGACGAGGAACTTAGACAAAGGCTCCGATTCAGGTTAGAGTTCAGTATCCTTGGGCAGTGCATCTCAGCGTGCCCTACACACCCTGCTCTACCACCCCAGTTCCACTGATTTTTTGTCTGCAAATTAAGGCCCCTGAATTACCCCCTTTCATCCTCAACTTTCTCTGTTCCACCCCCTCCCTGCTAATCCACACTCTCTCTCCCACACCATCCCCCAGGGATGACCCCGGCTCTCTGTGCTCTCGCCCCCTTAGGAGTCACAGCTCCCAGGCTTGTGCACCCTTACTCTACCCCCAGAGCTGCCTGCAGGGAGTGCCCCAGGCTCCCTCCTCCCCCTACCTGCAGCCTCACTCAAGGGGAGTGGCGGGAGCAGTAAACAGAGGGACCCTGAGCTTTTCACTCTTTCCCTGGAGACCGGCAAGTGATGCAAATTTCCTGAGTCTCTGGGGTGAATCCAGAGAGTTCCCACTCCCAGCTCTGCTTATGAACCCCTGAGGAGCAAGCCCGCTCCTCAAGGGAGGAGTTCTAGGCCTGGGCTTGGGGAGCAAGCAAACGCTTTTTGTCTTCTCATCTTCCCTTCCATATGGCCATTAGGTGGCTCAGAGGCAAGGCCCCTGCCTCTCGCCCTGGCACTTTGAGACGGAGTTAAACTGTTTTTGCCCTGAACTCTGTAATTGCAGTTTCTATACAAGGAGGGTGGAGTAAACGGCACACACATGTAGACAACATACAATGAAAAATAATGTGTGTGGCAAACAATATACCCAACAATATCTCTTAACAATATAGAAATTTTAATTGTACATACAATCAGCAATGTAGTCTATATTTGTAAGTGCACAGTCACAGAAAATATAAAACATATAAAGCACAAAACATAAAACACAAACTATATGTGTGTTTTATAATTTCTGTGACTGTGTACTTACAAATATATACTACATTGCTGATTGTATGTACAATTAAAGTTTCTATATTGTTAAAGAGATATTGATGAGTGTATTGTTTGCCACACATTATTTTTCAGTGCAGTTTCTATGCCTTTCTGCCTCCCCCCTGCAATCTCTGCAGCTCTTATGCCAAGCGTTCTTAGTTAAGGCTGCAGCTTCTGATCGCACTGCTACAAGCCCTTTATTCAGAGGGTGTATAAGCCACAGAATGGCCCGGCCATCAGGTGGACTGTACCCTGTACTACAGGGGGCTGCGATGCTTCCTGAAAGAGTTCAGACTACATCGTATCATGCTGGCCAAGGGCCATCTGCAAGCTGAACTGCCCAAAGCACACCGTGCAACCTGCCACCCCACCCCACTGCTCCCCCAATCTCTCGGTGATGTGAAACGCCTCTTGCAGCTTTGGACCTCTGGTTTAGAGTCTGTGACTTAGGCTGGGCATTGGGGGTGGGATAGGGATAGCAGCAGAAATCAGTGACCCAGACTGTGCCTGCGGCTGGAATTATACAGACCCTGCAGTCAGTGACCCAGGCTATGCTCTGGGGATAGGATACGGGGTAGTTTCCTTCCCAAAGATCTCACTGAAATGTGACTCCTGGAAGAGGAGGAAGGACAAGGAAGCAGCAGGGAGGAGCAGTACAGCTCCCTCCCTCCATCTCTCAGTGCTTTCAGCTCATCATGTCTAACACCTGCTCTGTGCTCTTCCTCTTTGTGTGCCAGTAAGAGATCAGTCTGGGTTTTTGTCAGGCGATTTATCACAGTGGTTGGCTGAGATACTTGGATACCATTTCAGACAGTAATAGAGAGCGGTGTCTGTAACTTCTGCATTCTTTATGAGGAGCTGATACTCCGTCCCAGCGCTGTTCACAGAGGCTGAGAAATGGGCTGAGGATATTCCCGGCCCATACTGTGGTGCTGAGTAGGTGTGATGGTGATGCAGGAGGAACTTCGGTGCCTCTCCTGGGATCTGACTCAGGAAGTAAGTAACATATTGATCCTTTACTCCAACATCACAGGTAAAAGTTGCACTTTGCCCACGACTCACAGAGAGAACAGCAGGTGACAGCACAGGAGTCTGAGACTGAACATCTGGAATCCAGAACAGAAAATGTTAAAATAATATTTGCACTAACTAATATCACCTCATTCGTCAAAAAATTTTGTATGACTTATATTTTACTGATGTTGAAGACAATCCTCACAGCCTGCTAATACACATTACTTACCAAAAACATTTTTTTAGGATGGAGTGGAATGTTTCATACTTTCTTATGTTTCCTCTGGCACTGGAAATTCAACTTCTAATCATTAATGATGCACAGCCAACCACTTTATATATATATATGTACAGATTTTTTTTGCATGCAAAAAATTTTAAAAATCTCAAACAACTGTGTCCACCTAGAATTTATTTGCTTCAAACAATCATTAACTTCTAAATTTCTACTTCTTCAAGCTGAACGTTAACTTAATATTTGTGAAATTGTTATTATGAGTATTTCAGCTGATAAATATCCAGCGCCTTACATACCTGCAATCCAGAGCAGGACAGAGAATAACAAGGTCTGGGGCAGCCTCATTGTGAGGGTGAAGTTCTCCTGGTCCCAGCTCTGATCTGTGCTGTAACCTGAAGGCAGACACTGGGTGGGAGCATAAATACCAGCAGCAGGAAGACCCCCTCCTCTCACCTCCCTCCCCCCTTCCCCTGGGAGTGTATATGCAAATATGAAAAAAACATTAGTAATGATACACTGTGGACATAACAGGGGAGAAAGATTGATACTTCACACATATCCAGCATAGCTCTCTGTTTCAACAGTAGGGGAAATTAAGAAAAGGGGATCTATATACAGACAACAACCAACAAGGACTGAATTACATAGTCTGGGTAAACAAATAAGCATGGGGGTAGCTTGCTTATTGCAGCGGTTACTACCCCTAACTAATTAAGCTAGATATTTCACTTAGATCCAGTTCCAGCACTGCTCTCTACATTAATGGTGGGGGTGGAAGGGAAATAGAACCAAAAGGTTACTAAGAGCCAAGAGAAACAGATAAGTATGAGGAAAAAAAAAATGTGTGAAGCTTGCTGGGCAGACTAGATGGGCCATTTGGTCTTCTTCTGCCGTCATTTCTATGTTTCTATAATCACACAATTACACATTTGCTTGCTTTCTCAATTACATAGGCTCTCAATCACACAATTATATACACGCTCTCTCCCTCATTTACTGGCTGATACAGTACAGCACGCTCCGATGGAGCACACTGTTAACCCGCCATTGAATTCGCGTTTTCGACGCGCTAGTGTAAACCGCCTCTCTCGTGGGGTAAGAAGACCGTCGTGGCCGGTATTGATGTAAATTATATTAAGAATGTAGTCGTCTTAATTAGGCAGCAAATTCTTAGATGTTACCCATGAGAGAGTACAGTGCAAAGCCTTCCTCCCAACTAGGTCACCTTTAGGAATGGGGTGTATAGGGATTCGAATAACTATCGCCCACCCAGTAATGTCTCTTGCCGGTAAAGAGGGGAGGCGAGGATAAATAGTACAATATTGTATTTTTTTACATTGTATTTTTTTTTTATTTTATTTAAAACACTAAAGAAAATATGCTGTTTCTTTATAACAGTGTACACATATAAACAACAACTTCTCCAAATAATCTCTTCTATTTCCTACAGAAGGTATAATCTATAACTACACAAGAAATTACAAATAAAAAAATTACTCAAGTATCCAGTTGCTTCTATCTTGCCCACTTATCAGATAAGTGTTACCCTTTCATTCTCTCTTTTAACTCTGTACTAAAGTTAATACTACATATATTGTTTCTTTTGACTAAAAAGAATTGATTCTCTGTATTTCCTTTTTATTTTAAGTCCAGTATTCTTACTTCTTTCCTTGTCATTCAGGTAAGTGTTATTCTTTCAACATAGTCTTTTCTTTTCTCTCTTTATCTCAGTTTTTATTCTTTCGCTGTATTTTCCTGTGTTTTATCCTTAGAAACACATTATTGATGTTTATAAGTGCTCAGGCCTGGCTCAAGTACAAAAGTGTTCTTTAGGTATGAAAACTTATCTGTTTCTTCATCTGTCGATGCTGGCCAGTTTTCTTTTCTTTACTTCTTCTTCTTCTTTTTCTTCTTCTTCCTACTAACTTATTCTTTAAATGAAATCAACAAAAGAAACTTTCTCCCTAAATTCGCTCCAGATCTTCCGTAAGCTGGTCAGTGTGTTCCCTCAATGTGGATGTATTTGCAGCTTATTGTTACTTGTGCATCTAGCTAGTGTAAACCAAAAGATAATTACAATGTCCCTACTTTTCTTTTTATATGAAAGAACAACTTCACAAAATAATAAAATTACCTTGGTGACTCAAGCATTCATTCTTTGGTTCCTGTCCCATGAAATTAAGATATTACTTGCATCCGGTTTGAACTTTGGCTTCTCTTATTCTGTATATCAGTGCATATAATACTTGGCTTTGTCAAGTATTATTATTACTGTTGCAATCAACAGATTCTCTGTCATTTGACTGTGTCTTTAACAACTTTTCAGCATAGAGTGTATATCCTGTGACCTTTACTTCATTTGATGAACCAGTCTGAATTTTCAATTTTTTAGTGTTCCTCAGGGTTAGAGATCACCAACACTCACATTCCATCATTAATCCTATTAATTGCTGTACTAATACACGAAACAGCATTAACATTATATTTAATCTCTCCTTACTATTACCTTACCTTTATCAGGAACCTACCCTTATACATTCACTCATTCATCTCTACTAGTGTGAATGTTCTTTCATTACTTATTTATGCTTTATATTACTTTTTATGGGCCTAGAAGTCAGAGGACCTCGACAGCACCTCTGCTCACTTAGACTTCAGCAGTGACTGTGATTGTAATCAGCTGATCCTTCACATGCTGCTTTCCTTCCTCACTCCTGTGCCATTCGGAACTGCAGCACTGCCCCAGACAGCACAGCTCTTCTCTCATTGTTTACTTCCTGATTGTATCTTGTTCAGTGCTCTACTCTTTTGCCTGACTCTTTGATTCAGACCTGACTGAGCGCTGCCCATCACAATAAAGAGAACAAAACAGATGTCTGGCTGTCAGCATCCTCTCTCTCAACTATTCTTCTTGCCTTCAGATCGCATCACTGGCCAAAAATACTGGTTCCCAGTGCTTCCTGCTTTCAGGTAACATTTTATTTATTTACACTATTTAAATATTCCCCCCTACTTAAAAATTAATGTTGTCCTCAACATTCCACTATGCTATTATCATTCCCTCTGCTTTTCATTCATACCTGGTTCCTGATCAGGTAAGTTTGCAATATGTATTTTTAGCATAAAGCAAAATTACTTACAACTAATTCTTGTTAAATACATTTTTCATTCAATATTAGATGTTATTCAGAGAAAGAAAGATATATATATATATATATATATATATATATATGTTTCCCATTAATACACAACATAGTTCTCAGTTAAATACTTAGGTATTTGTCCTTTATTTATCCTTGTAGATTGTTTAATATATATGGGTTAGCTCTTATCCCTATCTAAATCTTCAGGAGATTCAGTACTTGAACTATACTCTCTTATTGGTGGTCTTATTATTTCTATTCTGTGTTTCTTATCATACTGTTTTTTCGTATCATAAACGTTTTCTCAGCTTCTTCTCTAGCAATTTTCTTCTGTTTCTCTGCCTCCTTTCTTTTCCACCTTTCTTCTTTTCTGCGCTTCCTTTTTTTTTTTCTCTTGCAGATGTTTTTCCTCTGGTTCTCGCCATCTCCTCTCTTCTCTGCTTCCCTGCTTTTCTAATTTCTTGTTTTTAATGTATTTCAAAAGAAGTGTAGTTCTTTGGGTTATAAGCTCTCTTGTCTTGGGTTCTATGTCTCCCAACAGAGTCTCAGGATTGTCACAGATGTTCTCTTCATCAGCACAATAGCTTTCTAAAAAATTTCTATATTCTGAATCTTCTTCAATGCTCCTCGCTTTTGCATCTTTTTGTATAAAATTCGTAAATGCTGGCAATGTTACGGTTGGCAACGTTATGGTGTCTGTTGGTGCAATCACTAATGACATTATAGGCAAGGCTTGTATTTTAAAACATTTTACTTCTACTACTTTTTCAGTCAAAGGTGGCAGTGTAACTCTTTTATTCCTTATCAATTTAACAAATCCTGACCTATCTGATTCCTTACTTTGTATTGCAGTCCAGATTTTATATATCCCATGTTTTTTTATAATCTCCTGCTGCTAGTTGTAATAATTCTTTAAATATTCCTCCTAGTTCTTGTAATATATTAATTCCTAGAATAACAGGTATCCTTTCTGTAGTTCCTTCATTTGTCCATTTACAATCAGGTACTATGAAAATGCATTTTTGGGTGATGTTTTGTCCTAGGCAAGTAATATCCGCTTCCATACAACCTTTTACTGGTAAATCTAGTCCATTGATAGCCACTAATCTAACCCAACGTGCATCAACCAAATCAGTCATACTCTCAAAATGTTCTTTGAAAAATGATTCTGGTATTATTGTGACATCTGAACCTATATCTACATAGTATTTGACTTTAATACCCTTTATTAATATTTCTAGAATTGGACTTTTACCAAAAGCTTTTCTTTTGTGTAAACTGGATTCAGCTGATTCTTCCATCATTCTTTCTGAATTTAAGCTTTGTTGTACTTTAACACTACTAGTAAAATCTGTTGTAGTCATTGGTTGTATTGACCTCAAGTTGGTATTATTGTTTCTATCTTGTATTCTATCTCTTTCCACTAGTTGAGTATTTCTACATCTCCCACTGGATGTAGATTTTTTTTCAGATCTGCAGTATCTTGCTATATGTCCTGGCTCTTGACAATTTTAACAAATGTATTGTCCTCTTTCATTTTTTATAGGAAGCCTTTGTTTCTCATTTGTTGTAGTATAGTTATATGTAGTTCTATTTCCTGGGGCTGTGTTCGTCTAAATGGGCTCTTTCTTGTTCCACATTTCATAAGTCACATCCTGTAATTGCCTTGTCAAATATTCCTGTTGTTTCTTTAAATTATCTTGCTGTGTACACATATTTGTCACTAAAGTAGTTAATGTATTCACATTTCTCGTCAATTCACTAGTATTCTCTATCTCTACATTAATCCCACTTATACAGACTTCCCCTCTGTTATGGGTCAGTAATTTTGGCATTTTCTCTTTTTCTATTTGGAGTTCCTCATCTTTCCCTGCCCAAATTATTGCCTCTTGTATGAGTTCTGGATATTTGATTATATGGATGATTATTCAATCTTTTCTTCATTTCTCTCCTGAGTCCAGGGTCTCTAATACCTATTACAAATCTTTCTTTAAGCCTCTGTTTTGCATTACCCATGCATTATGGGTCGTGATTAATTGCTTTGTTCATTTTTTCTTGTAAACTATATGCAAAGGTTCTCAGATCTTCATCCACTAATTGTTTCTTTCATAAAATTCTTGTACTCTAACACTTACGGGTACTTTATCTCCATATACAATTTTCAATTGATCAAATAAATCTTCGATGTTTCTTAATTGATCAGTTGCCATAAATTTAACTGTGTCTCCTGCTTGATCAATCAGATGGTCTTTTACTAGCTCTATTTGATCTTCGGCTGGTATTCTTAACACTTTGAGTGCTGCCTTTGTTTTATCTATCCATTCTTCCAATGTTAAATCACCTTGTTTTCTTGGAATGCCTGAAAAATCAAGTATCTTTTTGTCCCTAGGAATAAACATGGAAACAGTTCTATGTCCTTCACCATGTTGAAATCTTTGCTTTTCATGTACTCTTCTCCAGCCTTCTTCCATCACCCTTACTCTCTCTTTTAATTGTTCTAGTGTTTCTTCCATTCTCTGTTTCTCTTGTAAGTATTATTACGTATAATAGAAGTCTTCTTCGAATCCTGCCAACTACGCCAAATATGTAAACCGCCTCTCTCATGGGGTAAGAAGACCGTCGTGGCTCGTATTGATGTAAATTATATTAAGAATGTAGTCGTTTTAATTAGGCAGCAAAGTTTTAGATGTTACCCATGAGAGAGTATAGTACAAAGCCTTCCTCCCAACTAGGTCACCTTTAGGAATGGGGTGTATAGGGATTCGAATAACTATCACCCACCCAGTAATGTCTCTTGCCGGTAAAGAGGGGAGGCAAGGATAAATAGTACAATATTGTATTTTTTTACATTGTATTTTTTTTATTTTATTTAAAACACTAAAGAAAATATGCTGTTTCTTTATAACAGTTTAAACAACAACTTCCTCAAATAACCTTAATACATTTCTCTTCTATTTCCTACAGAAGGTATAATCTATAACTAAACAAGAAATTACAAATAAATAATTATTCAAGTATCCAGTTGCTTCTATCTTGCCCACTTATCAGATAAGTGTTACCCTTTCATTCTCTCTTTTAACTCTGTACTAAAGTTAATACTACATATATTGTTTCTTTTGACTAAAAAGAATTGATTCTCTGTATTTCCTTTTTATTCTAAGTCCAGTATTCTTATTTCTTTCCTTGTCATTCAGGTAAGTGTTATTCTTTCAACATAGTCTTTTCTTTTCTTTCTTTATCTCAGGTTTTATTCTTTCGCTGTATTTTCCTGAGTTTTATCTTTAGAAACACACTGTTGATGTTTATAAGTGCTCAGGCCTGGCTCAAGTACAAAAGTGTTCTTTAGGTATGAAAACTTATCTGTTTCTTCATCTGCTGGTGCTGGCCAGATTTCTTTTCTTTACTTCTTCTTCTTCTTTTTCTTCTTCTTCCTACTAACTTATTCTTTAAATGAAATCAACAAAAGAAACTTTCTCCCTAAAACCGCTCCAGATCTTCCGTAAGCTGGTCAGTGTGTTCCCTCAATGTGGATGTATTTGCAGCTTATTGTTACTTGTTCATCTAGCTAGTGTAAACCAAAAGATAATTACAATGGGCCTAATTTTCCAATATCGCACAGTATCGCATGCAATACCAAAAAGGGGTGTTACCTTATGCTAATAAGCATTTGTATTGCGATAAATAGCTATGCAACATGCTCTTAGCACAAATCACACTATTAACCCAATTTGGGCTACATTGCAAGTATATATCGCAGTTCACAATGTTTCCAGACAGCGCGTGAGAGAGAGAGAGAGAGAGAGAGAGAGAGAGAGAGAGAGAGAGAGAGAGAGAGAGAGAGAGAGAGAGAGAGAGAGAGAGAGAGAGAGAGAGAGAGAGAGAGACTTGCTATAGTGTCTCTTCCCTAGACAGGTATTTGTATCCCTATGAGAGGCCCACCTAGTAACTCGAGGTGGGGATTAGGTATTAGTGTAGGGGGTTGGGGGCCACTTTCACATTCAACATGAGACGTATGAACAGAACAGTGGTCTCTTGAGAATTTTTGATGGCCTTCGGAGTGAGGAAACTCACACCAAGATGAGATTTGGTGGTGGAGATGAGTCTGGTGGATTTTATGGAAGGAGGAATAAGAGTTCCATGGAGAGAGGAGCGGGTGGGTCTTGTGGAGGTACGAGGGAGGAAAGGTGGGTTTAGCCAGTTGTAATGTTCGTTAGTAATACTTTTGTGGATGAGGGTAAGGGTCTTGTATATAATTCGTGAGTGAATGGGAAGCCAGTGGAGATTGATGAGGGTGGGAGTAATGTGGTCTTTCTTATTGACATTAGTGAGGATGCGTGCAGTAGCGTTTTGAAGGAGTTGTAGAGGTTTGATGTGGGTAGCAGGGAGTCCAAGTAGGAGTGCGTTACAGTAATCAATTTTTGAAAAAATTATAGATTGGAGTACTGTGCGGGAATCAGAGAAATAGAGAAGGGGATTACCATATACAACTATAAGACCACTCCAAATATTACAAAACTCTGCCGCAAGAATACTTACAGGTAAAAGGAATTACACTGGCTACCCATAGAACATAGAATACAATACAAAGTCCTATACACAATACATAAATTAATTAATGACGAAAAAGCGGAGTGGCTGAACACAGCACTGCATGTACATGTCCCACAGAGAAATCTTAGATCAGCTAACAAAGCCCTCCTAACCGTCCCTTCTGTTAGGACAGCAAGACTTACCCAAGTCAGAGAACGGGCTTTATGCTTATCAGGACCCATTCTATGGAACACTATGCCCCTTGAGATCAGATTACAGAGAAATTTCAAACTTTTCAAAAAAAGTTTAAAAACCTGGCTTTTTAAAGAGAACAGAGAATAGGAAAGTAATTAAAGCAGGCATCAGAACACCAGCACACAGCACTTAATTCAATTTGTGCAGAGTTGTTGTTTTATTTTCACCACTAACATTAGATAATATACAGTACAAAAGAGTTTTACATGTAAATTAAGACTGTAACATGTATAAAAGGACAAGATTTTTGACATTCATCAAATAGTCTCTTTTTGATGTGATGGATTCAGAAGTGTAAATCCTTACCTTGTGTACATAAGTCCCAACCACAGTTTTGAAAATTTACCCAATAAATAGAAATAAGATGCAGAAAATAGCAAGGAGGTCAATATTCAGAAGCCATTTAGATGGTTAACTCACAAGTTAGCCGTATAAATGGCTAATGCAGCATATTCAGCCACTTATCCAGTTAAATTATGGCTGAAAATCTACTTACCCAGTGACAGAGCCATAGTGGGCTTATGGCCAATATAGCCACGGCCATACGCACAGCTACCAAAAGGCGCCATAGCGCCACCACCATGAGGGTCCTCAGTAAATGGAAAAGCAGAGCATCCCACTAACAACACCGATGATTCTGGCGGAGCCGCACTGCTTTTCCACTCATAGGTGTTGGAATGGGGGTGCAGCCCAAAACGGAAGAAGCCTCATTGGTGTCAGTGGGACGATGCATGATTTCTTGAACACTGCTCACCCCCGCGGGGTACTACCGCGATCCCCTCAGTCACCTCCCTGCTCCTGAAGAATGGAAGGACTGCGGACTTGCAGCGTGGCTGCTTCCTCCACCTGATGATGTCATTCAGGAACCAGTAGACGGGAAGGAGGAAGCAGCCCGTGCTGCAAGTCTGCGATCCCTCCATTCTTCAGGAGCAGGGAGGTGACTGAGGGGATCGTGGTAGCACCCCGCAGGGGTGAGCAGCATTAAGGAAATCATGCACCTGCCACCTGCAGTGAGTGAGGGGATTGTGGGTGGGGAGGGCCCTGTTGAGCAAGACTGCTGGGGAGTGGGTTTCTGGGATGGGAGAGGCATCTGTAAAGCAAGACTGCTGAGGAGTGGGGGGTGGGTGGGGAGAGGGGGCGGGAGATTAAGATTTCTGGCAGCGGCGGATTCCCGAGGAAGACTGGCCCGGGGTTTCGCCGCCCAGGCCGGCCTAGGACACATCACGTGGGCTGCCGAGCTCGGCTCCGTCACAGCCGCATGCGCCAGACCACGTGACTGGAGTGACCGGCCCACCGGGGGATGCCCGATCCCCGATAGGCCAATCCGCCCCTGATTCCTGGGGAGTAGGGTGTCTTGAGAGGAGAGGGGACCAAGAGTGCTGGGGAGTGGGGGGGAAGGGGAGCAAGACTGTCTGGAAGAGTGAGAGAGCGAGCATGCATGTGGGAGACAGAGAGAGCAGGAGTGTATGTGTGTAGGGGAGAGAGAGAAAGCATGCATGTGTGCATTTATGTGGGAGAGAGAGAGAGTAGATTGACCCCACTTCCTCTCTGCCTGCTAATCCATGACATTTTTAGGATTTCTGGAAATCAAAGGTTTCCAGATATGGATAGCGGGCAATTTTTTAAAATCCTTATTAATTCTAAGCCGCACATTTTACTTTCAGAAATTAGCGCCGACCCAAAGGTAGGCGCTAGTTTCTGCTGGCACCGGGAAAGTGCACAGAAAAGCAGTAAAAACTGCTTTTCTGTGCACCCTCTGACTTAATATCATGGCGATATTAAGTCGAAGGTCCCGAAGAGTAAAAAAAGTTAAAAAAGAAAAAAAAATTGGAAGTCGGCCGGCGGCTGACGGGTCGAAAACCGGACGCTCAATTTTGCCGGTGTCCGGTTTCCGAGCCTGTGGCTGTCAGTGGGCTCGAGAACCGATGCCGGCAAAATTGAGCGTCAGCTGTCAAACCCGCTGAAGGCCGCCGTTCCTGTCAAAAAGGAGGCACTAGGGATGCGCTAGTGTCACAAGCGCCTCCTTTAGCCCGTTTTTACCGCCGGGCCTAATTTAAATACTGAATTGCGCGCACCGGCAGGCGAATAAAGCAGAGAATTATTAGGAAAGCAATGGAGAATAAAGCAGAGAATGTCATAATGCCTCTGCATCATAAGAACATAAGAAATTGCCATGCTGGGTCAAACCAAGTGTCCATCAAGCCCGCGGACTTTACTGAATTGGCCTGATAGTTGGTTAGTTAGGTTTTTTTTAGTTATCAAGCTATATGCAGCCAGATAACTTTAGGCTGGAATATTCAGCAGGAGTCAGTAACCCAGGCTATGCAGTGAGGGTGAGATACAGACAGAGCCTGGAGCCAGTGACCCAGATTATGCACAGGAGTCAGTAACCCAGGCTGTGCAGTGAGGGTGAGATACAGACAGAGCCTGGGGCCAGTGACCCAGATTATGCACAGGAGTCAGTAACCCCGACCGTGCAGTGAGGGTGAGATACAGACAGAGCCTGGGGCCAGTGACCCAGATTATGCACAGGAGTCAGTAACCCAGACTGTGCAGTGAGAGTTAGATACAGACAGAGCCTGGGGCCAGTGACCCAGATTATGCACAGGAGTCAGTAACCCAGACTGTGCAGTGAGAGTTAGATACAGAGAGAGCCTGGGGCCAGTGACCCAGATTATGCACAGGAGTCAGTAACCCAGACTGTTCAGTGAGGATGAGATACAGACAGAGCCTGGGGCCAGTGACCCAGATTATGCACAGGAGTCAGTAACCCAGACTGTGCAGTGAGAGTTAGATACAGACAGAGCCTGGGGCCAGTGACCCAGATTATGCACAGGAGTCAGTAACCCAGACTGTTCAGTGAGGATGAGATACAGACAGAGCCTGGGGCCAGTGACCCAGATTATGCACAGGAGTCAGTAACCCAGGCTGTGCAGTGAGGGTGAGATACAGACAGAGCCTGGGGCCAGTGACTCAGATTATGCACAGGAGTCAGTAACCCAGACTGTGCAGTGAGGGTGAGATACAGACAGAGCCTGGGGCCAGTGACCCAGATTATGCACAGGAGTCAGTAACCCAGACTGTGCAGGGAGGGTGAGATACAGACAGAGCCTGGGGCCAGTGACCCAGATTATGCACAGGAATCAGTAACCCAGACTGTGCAGTGAGGGTGAGATACAGACAGAACCTGGGGCCAGTGATCCAGATTATGCACAGGAGCCAGTAACCCAGGCTGTGCAGTGAGGGTGAGATACAGACAGAGCCTGGGGCCAGTGACCCAGATTATGCACAGGAGTCAGTAACCCAGACTGTGCAGTGAGGGTGAGATACAGACAGAGCCTGGGGCCAGTGACCCAGATTATGCACAGGAATCAGTAACCCAGACTGTGCAGTGAGGGTGAGATACAGACAGAACCTGGGGCCAGTGATCCAGATTATGCACAGGAGCCAGTAACCCAGGCTGTGCAGTGAGGGTGAGATACAGACAGAGCCTGGGGCCAGTGACCCAGATTATACACAGGAGTCAGTAACCCAGACTGTGCAGTGAGGGTGAGACACAGACAGAGCCTGGGGCCAGTGACACAGATTATACACAGGAGTCAGTAACCCAGACTGTGCAGTCAGGGTGAGACACAGACAGAGCCTGGGGCCAGTGCCCCAGATTATGCACAGGAGTCAGTAACCCAGGCTGTGCAATGAGGGTGAGATACAGACAGAGCCTGGGGCCAGTGATCCAGATTACGCACAGGAGTCAGTAACCCAGGCTGTGCAGTGAGGGTGAGATACAGACAGAGCCTGGGGCCAGTGATCCAGATTATGCACAGGAGTCAGTAACCCAGGCTGTGCACCTGCTCTGTGCTCTTCCTCTTTGTGTGACAGTGACAGATCAGTCTGGGTTTTTGTCAGGTGCTTTATCACAGTGGTATCCTGGGGGACTGTTATACCATTTATAACAGTAATAGAGAGCGGTGTCTGTAACTTCTGCATTCTTTATGAGGAGCTGATACTCCATCCCAGCGCTGTTCACAGAGGCTGAGAAATGGGCTGAGGATATTCCCGGCCCATACTTTGGTGCTGTCCAGGAGTGATGGTGAGATAGGAGAAGCTTCGGTGCCTCTCCTGGGATCTGGCTCAGGAAGAGTGTAGCACTTCCATCCTTTACTCCAACATCACAGGTAAAAGTTGCACTTTGTCCGAGGCTCACAGAGAGAACAGCAGGCGACAGCACAGGAGTCTGAGACTGAACAGCTTGAAAACAGAACAGAAAGAATTGTTAAATTAATATTTGCACCATGGTTATTATGAGTATTTCAGCTGATAAATATCGAGTGCCTTACATACCTGCAATGCAGAGCAGGACAGAGAATAACAAGGTCTGGGGCAGCCTCATTGTGAGGGTGAAGTTCTCCTACTCCCAGCTCTGATCTGTGCTGTAACCTGAAGGCAGACACTTGGTGGGAGCTTAAATACCAGAAACGGGGAGACCCCTGGGGGGTGTACATGCAAATTGCAGATCACTATTAGTATTGTTACAACCAGGATTATTTGTATCTGCTCTATCCAACCAGGATTACGCATGCACACATGTAAATCACTATTACATACGGTAGCACTAAAACCAATGTTACAGAGGCAAATATTCAATATTATATTTGCAAATAAGTAAATCATTATTAATAATGACATCCCCAGGATTACATATATATATATATATGGAAATAAAAGTTAACAAACAAAAAAGATAATAGGTGAAATCTTTTTTGTATTGGACTAACAATATACTTCTTGATTAGTTTTCGGGAGATAACAAAAGCTGACATTTGCCAGGAAACACAAGTGAGTGATAAATGAAGTGTTGGACTGATTAGAAGGAGACAGGCACTGGAATTTAGTGAGTTAAACAGCCCTGGTCTCTCTGGAGTCCTTTCTTGTCAGTTCTGAAGTGTCTGATTAGTTTAACTTCATGTATCTTACATTCATGGATTGTTTTTTAATGTACCTTTTAATATCTTGCTCATAAGGTCTTTGATGCAGTGGCTTGGGCTGTACCTTGGCATGAACGGAGTCAGGAGAACACCCAACAAGATAAACGCAGGTCAGAGACCAAACACAGTACAATGGATTTCTACAACTCTACCTTAATAATGGCAGATGAAATTTAATGTGGATAAGTGCAAGGTGATGCATATAGGGAAAAGTAACCCATGCTATAGTTACACAATGTTAGGTTCCATATTAGGTGCTACAACCCAAGAAAGAGATCTAAGAACATAAGAAAATGCCATACTGGGTCAGACCAAGGGTCCATCAAGCCCAGCATCCTGTTTCCAACAGTGGCCAATCCAGGCCATAAGAACCTGGCAAGAACCCAAAAAACTAAGTCTATTCCATGTAACCATTGCTAATGGCAGTGGCTATTCTCTAAGTGAACTTAATAGCAGGTAATGGACTTCTCCTCCAAGAACTTATCCAGTCCTTTTTTAAACCCAGCTATATTAACTGCACTAACCACATCCTCTGGCAACAAATTCCAGAGTTTAATTGTGCGTTGAGTAAAAAAGAACTTTCTCCGATTAGTTTTAAATGTGCCCCATGCTAACTTCATGGAGTGCCCCCTAGTCTTTCTACTATCCGAAAGAGTAAATAACCGATTCACATCTACCCATTCTAGACCTCTCATGATTTTAAACACCTCTATCATATCCCCCCTCAGCCGTCTCTTCTCCAAGCTGAAAAGTCCTAACCTCTTTAGTCTTGCTTTGCTAGGCCAAGGCTCCTGCCTTCGGTTTAAATGCCTAGATCTCCAGGCACAGTTCAAGGCTTTTATCTCCGGTTTAAATCCCTAAATCTCCAGGCACAGTTCAAGGCTTTCATCTCCTGTTTAAACCTTTAAATCTCCAGGCACAGTTCAAGGCTTTTATCGCCGGTTTAAACCCTTAAATCTCCAGGCACAGTTCAAGGCTTTTATCTCCGGTTTAAACCCCTAAATCTCCAGGCACAGTTCAAGGCTTTTATCGCCGGTTTAAACCCCTAAATCTCCAGGCACAGTTCAAGGCTTTTATCTCCGGTTTAAACCCCTAAATCTCCAGGCACAGTTCAAGGCTTTTATCTCCGGTTTAAACCCCTAAATCTCCAGGCACAGTTGTTGTGTCCATAGGTGCCCAACGCCCTCTCTCTGTCCTCCTTACTTCTCTGGTGCCTCCCTCTCTGTCCGTGGGAAGACTGGCTACTGCGGCGTTCTCCTGCCACTTGTCCTCGGGTGCTCCCGGACCGGCTCGATGCTGCAAATGCCATGTTTGCTGGAGGCCTAGGGGTGTGCGCACAGCGCGGCCCCGATTGAAGTACCGGCATTGGCGCGAATCTCGGGGGCATCCCCCGAAGATGACGTCACCCACGACGGATATTTAAGGTCTTGGAATTTGCTAACATATCGAGTTAGCAAGGATTGACAATGGACTTGCCTTGTCTGTCTAAGCTACTCTGCCTCCTCGGACTTACCAGAGGTACCCGCTCCTCGGGGGCCTGGCTCTCTCCTTGTCTTTTTCAGGTTACAGTCTGGAACTGGTACTCGCTCCTCGAGGGCCCTCATCCCAGACTTACTTCGTATACTCTTCTGCTTGGAAGTCTTCACTACCAACTATCTAACTATCACAGCTACATCAGTGAGTTACCATCGTTCTCTCTGAGCTTTCCCTGGAGCCAGGTGCTCGCTCCTCGAGGCCCTATACCTTCCAGCTCCTGGGCTTCATTGGGACATTGTGTGAGTGTTACATCTGCATAACCTGCCTACTCACTATATCTCAGTCTCTCTTCAGCTCAGCCTCCAGGGATCGCTGTTCCAGTATCTGAGGGACTGCAGCCCAGCTGGGCTTGCCAGCTCACTACTGCCATCTCTGGTGGTTCAGTATACTGTCTAATAAACAACTAGTGTGTGTTTGTCTCCTAACTCTGAGCCTGACCGGTGGTCCCTCTTGGGATCATTCCCCGGGGGCATGGTCATCTGCCACTGGTCCAAGGATCCACCCTCAACTATCTGATTGCTCCTCCCATCAGGCATCAGATCAATAACAGATTGCTAACTCCTAGCATCAGATCGCTAATAGATTGCTAACTCCAAGCAGACTGTTAACTCCGAACAATAACAGATTTTTAACTCCATGGATCCGGCACAACTCAGTGCTTTGCAGGCCATACCGGGCCTGACCCAACGCATTGTGGAGCAGCAAAACGCTTTGGAGAAGCTTATTTCAGCGTTTCATCAACTACACACACAGAAGGTTCAAGGAACAACCTCCAACCAAGAAGGTCAGTTACCGGAGGTAACTTTGAAGACTGCTGTACCACTGGCGGCTCCAATCCGCTTTTCCGGAGAAATCCTGAAGACCCGGAGCTTTTTGAACCAGTGCTGCATGCACTTTGCCTTACAGCCGTCTCTATTTCCTACCACTCTCTCCAAGACTCTCTACATCATTTCATACCTGGATGGTAGGGCTTTGTCTTGGTCATCTACCTTGTGGGAACGCAAGAACTCCATTTTGCAGGACATAGAAGGATTTATGGACTTATTTAAATCCATTTTCGATGACCCTGCTCAAATGTCTGTAGCCGGTTCTGCTTTAGTGGATTTGAAGCAAGGCAGCAGATGATTGGCTGAATTTGCCATAGAGTTCAAAACTCTTGCGGCAGAACTTTGCTGGGACCACAAATGTCTTAAGACTCTCTTCTGCAGGGGCCTGGATAACCATTTGAAGGATGAGCTGGCCGCTCGCCAGACACCTGACTCACTGGACGAATTAATAGCCTTAGCTACTCGGATTGATCTACGACTCCGGGACAAGGTGAAGGAAATCCGGCCTAGGGTGGTACCCGGGTTGAAACAGGCCAGTGCTACCTCTGCACCTCGAATGGTTCAAGTAACCCCTGCTGCTGATACAGATGAACATATGCAACTGGGTCACGGTCGCTTGACCTCCAAAGAGAGAAGATTTCGGAAGAAGCGAGGCCTTTGCATGTACTGTGGTCAGTTCGGCCACAATGTCTCCACATGCTCCATTCATCCGAAAAATGGGCGGGCCGAAGTCCTGCAGGAAGACTGTTCATAGGCCATACCACGACATCTCATCCGCTCTATCTCCCAGTCTCGTTGACTTACGGACCAATCACGGTTCAGCCTCCTGCCCTAGTGCACTCAGGGGCAGGAGGCAACTTCATTCTCCGACGTCTAGTGGAAGACTTGAAAATTCCCCTCATCAAGTTGAAAGATCCACTACAGTGTCATCTTTTGAAGTGGACTTTGGACATTCCCCAACTTCACCACTTCCACTGAAGATCTCAGTGACGACCCCAGCAACTCATCCATCGCTGCTGATAACAACTCATACTCAGTGAATTCTTCCAAGACTCAAGATCCACCTGTCATCAATGCAGAAGACGACTTGGAATACAAGGTCGAAGAAGTCCTGGATGTTCGTAAGAGAGGCAAGACTTTTGATTACCTTCTAAAATGGGAAGCCTTCGACCCCGAAGAAAACTCTTGGGAGCCTCAGACCAATATCCTGGACAAAGAGATGCTTCGTCAGTTCCAACTTGCGCATCCTTCAAAACCTAAGCCTGGCACCTGAAGAAGTCGCCCTTTGAAGGGGGGTACTTTTGTGTCCGTCGGTGCCCGACGCCCTCTCTCCACCCTCCATACTTCTCTGGTGCCTCCCTCTCTGTCCACAGGAAGACTGGCTACCGCGGCGTTCTAATGCCACTTGTCTTCGGGCGCTCCCGGACCTGCTCGACGCTGCAACCATGTTTCCTGGAGGCCTAGGAGCGTGCGCACGGCGCAGCCCAGATTGAAGTACCAGCATTGGCGCGAACCTCGCGGGCGTCCCCCGAAGATGATGTCACTCGCGACGGATATTTAAGGTCTTGGAATTTGCTAACATATCGAGTTAGCAAGGACATGGATTGACAAGAGACTTGCCTTGTCTGTCTAAGCTACTCTGCCTCCTCGAACTTACCACAGGTACCCGCTCCTCAGGGACCTCGCTCTCTCCTTGTTTTTCAGGTGACAATAACAAATCAACAAGATTATGATGCAGGAAGTAGTCCAGCAATGAGAGGGAGGCTTTCAGCCCCCCTTCAGGAAGCCTGCAGGGAATGGGAGAGGAGGAGCTGGAGAATGGAGCAGAGCAATTGTTTTCTGTTTTCCAGTGTCTGCTCCAATCTTATCTCCCTTCCTTTCCTCAGGAAGCCTGCAGGGAATGGGAGGACAGGCGTTGGAGAAGGGAGCAGAGCAATTGTTTTCTGTTTTCCAGTATCTGCTCCAATCTGCTCCCGTCCTTTCCTCAGGAATCTGCAGGGGAAGGGGGCGAGCCTGGAGCACTCACTTCAGGCAATGCACATGGAAAAGCTGGAGGAGAGGGGCTGGAACAGGCACAGCTCAGTCTGCAGCTGGGATTCCAGGGCTCAGGACTTGGCTGAGGGCAGAGTGTGCTGTGACTTGTGGCGGGTGTGGGAGGAAAGAGAGTGCTGGGTCAGGGAAGGCGGAAAGGGGAAAAGTGGTGGTGGTGTGGGTGGAGAGAGAGAGTGTGGGGTATGGAAAAGACAGAATTGATAGATCTTCCTCCTCTTCTCCTCCCCATTCTTCTAATTGACAGCAATGTCGAGATGAACACAGCTCAAAAGCTGCCAGGCTCCCAGGGATGAAAATGTTATCAATACTGTACTGTATCTAATCTATATTTGTGCTTAACTGACTCTAACATTTGTCTTAATTATTTTGAAACTCAGTTGAAACCAAAGGAATACTATTTCACACTCTATGGACAAATTAGTAGACCAGTAGTTTGTGCAACTGCTCTATAATGACTTTTGCTGTCCAAAATTATTCTGGTGTTTTACGTTTATTATTAGTTCACTGATGTAGTTATCTGCTTAAGGTGTCTTTTAAATTATTTGTATTCTCACTAAGTGGTGTTTAGACGGGGACTAAGTGAGCACCGTGTCCGTATTGCTGCTGTGTTAAGGTAACTTATAATCTCCCGCAGGCCTGTCCTGTGACCTGTCCGAGGCTACTTAAGTCTGCTTTAGATCGGTTTCCATCCATCGCCACCTGCTGGTGGTACCAGATCAATACATCAGCTCTGAGATTCAGAGTATAACCAGCAAACAAGGCCTGCAAATCAAAAATGAGATACAGTGCAGAAGAGAAAAACAAGGAACTGGCGTAGAAACCAAGATCCTACTCATCTACAAAACTACAAAGCCCTACTCCACAAGTATCGTAAAACCACAGATGAAGCAAAGAAAAACTATTACACAGCAAGAATACATCAATACCAGTTCAACCCCCGGGCCCTCTTCCAATATGTGTCAAGCTTAATTACCCCCCCGATAAACATTAACCCAAATGACGAGAACGAAAACAAATGTGAAAAGTTAGCTAGCTACTTTCATGACAAGGTTGCTAACATCATGGCCCGCTTTTCTACTCCCGCGCCATCAGGATCACTACGTTCCACTATCACATTGACCACTTCGGCCACTCTCTCAAATTTCGAAACAACAACTGCTTCAGAAATTGAAGGGATCCTAAAAAGAATTAAACCAGCTATGCACCTGATTGACATAATGCCAACAAAAACACTACTCTCCATCCCTACAAGGATTGCCTCTCCCATTACTAGCATCATCAACAAATCCATATCCTCGGGTGTATTTCCGATTCAACTCAAGCACGCTATCATAAAGCCTACCCTCAAAAAGTCGGACTTGGATCCATCTGAACCGACCAACTATCGTCCAGTCTCTAACCTCCCATTCTTATCTAAAATCCTTGAGAAAATCATCAATAAGCAACTCACTAACTTCCTAGACGAAAAACTACTACTCTTCCCATCCCAATATGGTTTCCGTAAGAATCACAGTACAGAAACCCTTCTAACAACACTCTCTGATACGATTCTAAAAGCCCTTGACTCCGGTCACTCTTACCTACTGGCACTTCTTGATATTTCTTCAGCATTCGACATGGTCAACCACAATACCCTCCTATGCCGCCTAGCATAATTGGAATTACAGGCACTGCCTTATCCTGGCTCCAATCATTTCTCTCGGACAGAACTTTCAGTGTTAAAACTGACAGCAATATATCGAAACCCAGAAAACTAGCTCAAGGTGTTCCTCAAGGATCCTCGCTCTCGTCTACTCTCTTCAATATATACCTTTCTCCTCTCTGTCAGCTGCTGGAGAAACTGGATCTTCCACACTTCATTTACGCAGACGATGTGCAGATCCTAATCCCCATCAACGACTCTCTACCTAATGCGCTAAAAATCTGGGACACAGCGCTGGGGGAAATAAAAAATCTACTTACGGAAAACTACCTTGCAATAAATACAACCAAGACAGAGCTCCTCCTCATCTCCTCACACAATAACCCCTACTCTAAATCTACCCCACATGCATTATCAGACTCCTTCAATTTACAACAAGTCCGCAGCCTTGGCGTTATCATAGACAATCAATTCTCATTAAAGAAATTCATCACTACCACAATTAAAAACGGATTCTTTAAGCTACACACACTAAAAAGAATCAAACCCCTTCTTCATCCATACGACTTCCGAACAGTATTACAAGCAACTATTTTGTCAAAAATCGATTACTGCAATGCCATCCTACTAGGTCTCCCTAAAAACACCATACAACCATTACAGATGCTTCAAAATGCAGCTGCTCGATTACTTACTAATACCCACCGCCATGAACACATCACACCTGTGCTCATGTACCTTCACTGGCTGCCGGTAGCATCAAGGATTCTTTTCAAAGTTCTCTCCCTCATCCATAAGTCAATTTACAACCAAGATATGCAATGGTTCTCTGATCAATTCCTATTCCACATGTCAAAGAGACCAATAAGAAAAATACACCAAGCTAAACTTGCGTCCGCTTCACTTAAACACATCAAACTCGTTTCTACAAGAGACCGCGCTTTCACTATTGCGGGAACCAATATCTGGAACAAAATGCCCACTGATCTGCGTCTTGAACCCTGCCACAAAAAATTCAAGCAGAACCTCAAAACTTGGCTGTTTGAACAAGCATACTTACAATGATCTTCTCCATTTTCTCAAATACCCATTACTTGTACTGCTTCGCCAATAGATCTTTGGGATTTTATTTGCTTCCCTAAAAGATCAGTTGGGATTATATTATCATTATTTTCAACAAATTATGATTATCTTTAAGTTAAGTTGCTTAATGCCTAACTCTTTCTTGAAATTTGTTCTCAATTGATTTATTATGTACCCACGAGTTTATGCTCTTTTGATTGTAAAGCTTGTTGCTAATTTACTGTTGATTGTGAACCGAGGTGATGTTATTAACGTGCCGCGGTATATAAAAAACTTCGAAATAAATAAATAAATACATATTGCAGAGTAGAACAAAATTCTCTGGGTGGTCAGGAAGTGAGCAGAGCAGGCTATTCCGTGCCCATTGGCTGGCAAACGCATGCACTGAGCCATCGCCCGGAGCAGGACCTCACAGGCCGAGGCTGCCTCCTGATCTTGGCCCGTCACTAACATTATCAGGAAAGGGCTCCTTTTGCATTGTGGAGCTCCTGCCTTTCCTTTATCTCCCATCTTTGCCTCACAGTGGAGGTGGCCCAGGGAGGAGATTTTGGAGATTTACAGATTTTGCTACTTTTGGACTTTTAGAGTGGAAAGGGAAGGCCCCCGAAGTCTAGAGGGCCTGGGTTCTGGTTTTTTTCTTTTAACCTTTGCTAAAAAGTCACCAGCAAGGGTGAAGGAAACTGAAATTGTTGGACATTCTGGCAGGAGTCTGAGGATCCATTGGGTTCTGAGGGATAATTTCTGATCAGGAGGTTTTGCCACTTTCTCACAGTGTTTGGATGTTGAAACCACAGCAAGGCTGTCCTACCCTGCAGGGGAGATGGAAGCTGGTGCAGGGAGAGAAGGTCAAGGAAACATTGAGTCTCCTAATGCTGTTTCTTACCTTTTCAGTTCTTGCAAGGATCTTGATTTTGAAACTGAAGGAAAACCTTTGTGACTTTTGCTTTTCCTTTGCCTTGGACACCAGGGCCGAGTGTGAGAGGGTCACTGTGCCCTCCTTTTGCCCCCTTCTTCCTGTTGGAGGACTTCCTCTGCCCAGGAACTGGTACATGTGAATGACCATGGGCACAGCCACACCAAGGTCGCAGGAGGTCAAGCCATCCCCCGCCAGATGGACCACAGCATTGTAGCTCCCCGGGTGCAGCCAGCAAGCCAACTGGGGGTCCTGCTACATTCGTAAGAGACAGAAGGGGTCAGGACAGAGTGATCCTGGCTGAAATGAGTCAATGCCCAGTACTACTTGTTTGGGGCAGTGCTGAGAATAAGGCTGAGGTCACTGGGGCAAGTGGGATTTGGACCCCAGACTTTACCATCATCACTAGGAAATTCAGAATCTCACTCCTCTTTACCAAGATTATTGCATTTGGGATGAGACAGAGATAGAGCCCGGAGTCAGTGACCCAGACTGTGTCCTGGAGTAGGATAAGGGAGTTTCCCTCCCGCAGATCTTGCTGTGATGTGGATCCTGGACTATGGCGGAGGGAAGGAGAAGGAAGCAACACACCCTCTCCCTCCATCTCTCAGTGCTTTCAGCTCATCATGTCTAACACCTGCTCTGTGCTCTTCCTCTTTGTGTGACACTGACAGATCAGTCTGGGTTTTTGTCAGGCGCTGTATCACAGTGGGATGCTGAGATACTTGGATACCATTTATCACAGTAATAGAGAGCGGTGTCTGTAGCTTCTGCATTCTTTATGAGGAGCTGATACTCCGTCCCAGCGCTGTTCACAGAGGCTGAGAAATGGGCTGAGGATATTCCCGGCCCATACTTTGGTGCTGTCCAGGAATGATGGTGAGATAGGAGAAGCTTCGGTGCCTCTCCTGGGATCTGTCTTAAGAAGAATGTATAATCTCCATCCTTTACTCCAACATCACAGGTAAAAGTTGCACTTTGTCCGAGACTCACAGAGAGAACAGCAGGCGACAGCACAGGAGTCTCAGACTGAACAGCTGGAGAACAGAACAGAAAGAATTGTTTAATTAATATTTGCACCATTATGTTTATGGATAATCCAGTTTATAGATATTTCAGTTTCATGCCATACATACCTGAAATCCAAACTAAGATCCAGAACAGCAAAGTCTGTGGCAGCCTCATTGTAAGGATGACGTTCTCTTGGTTCCAGCTCTGATCTGTACTGTAGAGATAGAAGCATAAATACCAGTAACAGGGAAATTCAGAATATTTTATTTGGATATATGCAAATCATTATTGATCCCCAGGATTAAACATTCACATATGGAAATCAGTGCTTGTAAAACCTGCCTCATACCCTACAAGCAGAGGAGATCTGTGCTCTTCTGCTTTCACACATTTCACTCTGGGGTGCAACAGACTCTGGTTAGTTTTTATTAAAAAGAAGACCAAAGGTCCAGCTTCTTTCTGACTCCTCTCTCTCTGGGGGTAATGCAGGGGAAGGCAACGCCCTCCCTGAGCATCTGTAGCCAGTTCTGTAGCAGTGAAAAAAGAGATTTGAACTTGGTCATGGTTCAGAGATTTGTAGTTTTCTAAATGTTTGATAGTCACAATCCTATCGAAGCTCCCTGAGATTTCAGCTGACCTGAACCGGCCCATTTCTGTATAGGAAACTAAGAGGATAGCTTTCAAGCCACTCCACGCTGCCACATATACGGGCCTGTTTTGAAAAGCAGGCGCGAGCCAGTGCCGGGAGATGTGTACGTGGCTGTGGGCATTTTCAGATGTATCTCCCTGTACGCGCGGAAGACCGGCTCGCTAAGATAGTGGTGGGCCACGGACGGGGTCTGGCTGGGGTCTTGGTGGGGCGGGGGCCGGCCGGGACAGTATCATTAGGCACTGTCCCAGTAAAGTGCACATCGGCACCCAGCCGGCGCGCGCTACTTACTACTGCTCTGGAGAGCAGGTAAGTATAGAAAAAACCCTCTTACAGGGGATTTAGAGATCAGGAGGGAGAGAGGGGAAGAGGCAGCAGATTGGGAGGGAATTGGGGAAAGGCCCAGTTCGTCACCAAGCACATTTTATAAAATGACCCCCCACCCAGTGCGCGGAATTGAAATCAGCAGTTTGGCAATACCTCCACCAGTCCTCCTCCAGGTCCTCCAGACCCTTTTAGCTCTTCACTCCCCCAAGTTCCCCCAGGCCTCCCTTCCCATCAATAGCAGGTAACAGACATTACTTAATGTATTCACGTTCATCTCTTATATAGTAACAATGCGAGCTTGATTCCTTGGTCTCACACTGGAACATCCCTAGACTTCTTTTTTTGTGCATGTATATGTGCGAGAAATAAAAAATACAGAAGTACGTTTGATGTTTATATAATATCATGTACACGAGTACAAGCTACTGATGTGCGTATATGCTAACTTTACATGCGTAAAAGGTTTAAAAAAAAAAAATCACACTGAATCTAAGTGTCAGGAGACTGGATACCCTGCTACCTGTGACAGCAATCTCAATCAAACTGGATGACTGGGTTGGTCTGCTGCCTGAGTGGCAAGTGCTAAGCATTGGTCTACAACTCAGTTCTTCCACTAACTAAAAGGAGGTGCAGTGGCTAAGGAAAGAATCTGCTCTAAAAGAAGTCACTTGGGACTTATGGTACCAAGAACCATCTACAAGTTGATCCACCAAAGGAACCTGTAATCAACCTATTGGAAACCCCATGGCAGAACATCGCATCCAGGAGACTGACACACAAGCTCAGGCATCCGGTTGTACAGCTGAAATGAAAAGCCTTCACCTGTTCTGAGATGGCCCTTTTGCACAGGACTTACTGAGGGCTATGGACAGCGAATTCAGAGGTCCGAGGAAATACTGTATGTAACACACCAGTCAAGGTTAAATTGACTGTTCCTAAAGACACACAGGCACCATCCAAGATACACAAGGTTCAATGGCATGTTGCTAAAGATGCACAGGCACCATCCAAAATACCCAAGGTTCAATGGCATGTTCCTAAAGATACACAGGCACCATCCAAGATACACAAGGTTCAATGGAATGTTCCTAAAGACACACAGGCACCATCCAAGATACACAAGGTTCAATGGAATGTTCCTAAAGACACACAGGCACCAACCAAGATACACAAGGTTCAATGGAATGTTCCTAAAGACACACAGGCACCATCCAAGATACACAAGGTTCAATGGACTGTTCCTAAAGCACACAGGCACCATCCAAGATACACAAGGTTCAATGGAATGTTCCTAAAGATACACAGGCACCATCCAAGATACACAAGGTTCAATGGAATGTTCCTAAAGACACACAGGCACCAACCAAGATACACAAGGTTCAATGGACTGTTCCTAAAGCACACAGGCACCATCCAAGATACAGAAGGTTCAATGGACAGTTCCTAAAGACGCACAGGCACCATCCAAGATACACAAGGTTCAATGGACTGTTCCTAAAGACACACAGTAACCATCCAAGATACACAAGGTTCAATGGACTGTTCCTATAGATCAGGGGTCGGGAACCCATGGCTCGCGAGCCAGATATGGCTCTTTTGAGGGCTGCATCTGGCTCGCAGACAGTCGCCACACTTTCCCGCTGACCCAGCTGCTCCCCGGTCCTCCTCTGCCCGGGCTTAAATGCTGTCAGCCCGGGCGGAACGCGGCAGGACAGCTGGAGTCAGCGGCACCGGCGTGCTCTCTTCTTCCCGCCCCCCCCCCCCCGTGGCCCGGAAGAGGAAGTGGAGAGTATCGGGTGCGTTCGCGGCAAGAAGAGGCCACGCTGGTGCGCTCGGCATCGGCCCGAAGAAAAGAAGACTGCAGCGCGGCTCGGAGGAAATTGAAGAGGTTCAGCCGCGGCCGATGGGACTCCGCCTCCGCGAAGGCTGAAAATGAAGAGGTTAGCGTTGGGAGGAGGCTGCTGCTGCCACGCGTTCCCGGGGTGGGGGAGAGAGAGAGTGAATGAGCGAGCAAACACACATGCTTGCTTGCTCATTCACTCTCTCTCTCCCCCACCCCCACCCCGGGAATGCGCGGCAGCAGCAGCCTCCTCCCAACGCTAACCTCTTCATTTTCAGCCTTCGCGGAGGCGGAGTCCCATCGGCCGCGGCTGAACCTCTTCAATTTCCTCCGAGCCGCGCTGCAGTCTTCTTTTCTTCGGGCCGATGCCGAGCGCACCAGCGTGGCCTCTTCTTGCCGCGCAGGCACCCGATACTCTCCACTTCCTCTTCCGGGCCGCGGCGGGGGGGGGGCAGTGTGTGTGTGTGTGTGTGAGATTGCATGTATGTGAATGATTGAGAGCCTGTACATGTGAAAGAGAGTATGTCTGTGATTGAGAGCCTGCCTGTGAGAGAGAGAGAGAGCATGAATGTAAGTTTACCATTGGGAACCTGTATGTGAAAGTTTGTGATTGAAAACCTGTTTGTGTGAAAGAGTATGTGTGTATGATTGAGATCCTTTGTGTGTGAGAGAAATCATGTATATGTATGATTAAGAGCCTGTGTGTATAAGTAAGAGAGAGATCATGTGTGTCTGTGTGTGACTGAGAGCTGGTTTAGGTGATGGAGCATGTGAGTATGTGATTGAGAGCCTGTGTGTAAATGAGAGAGAGAGACCATGTGTGTTTGTGTGTGATTGCGAGCTGATTTAGGTGAGGGAGCATGTGAGTATGTGATTGAGAGCCTGTGTGTAAATGAGAGAGAGAGACCATGTGTGTTTGTGTGTGATTGCGAGCTGATTTAGGTGAGGGAGCATGTGAGTATGTGATTGAGAGCCTGTGTGTAAATGAGAGAAAGAGAGGACATGTTTGTAAGCATGTGAATGAGAGTCTGTGTGTTAGAGAAAAAGACAGCATGTATTTATGTGATTGAAAGCCTGTGTGTGTGTGTGTGTAAGCGTGAAAAGATAGACAGCATGTGTGTAAATGTGTAATTAAGAGCCTATATAAGTGAGAGAGAAAAAGCATGTGTATATGTGAGTACTGAGAGCATGTGTGTATAGGTGTGTCATTGAGAGCCAGTGTGAGAGAGAGCGCTGGTATGTGACTGAGAGAGGAGAAAGTTCCAAGCAAACCACCCCACCTCCTGCTAATTCAGAACAATCTCAGGACACCTGGATATCAAACGTTCCCAGGTATGCAGAGCAAAAAAATGTTTGTATCCTTATTATTTTTCATTACTGGGTCTTTGTGTCTATTTTAAAATATTTTGTTGGTATCTGGAAATGTTTTATATGAGTTTTTAATTATTGGATATTCCACTCATCAGCTGTTTCGAAATATGTTCTTTTTGTTAGTACAGTTTTACTGCTGATGATTTTATATTTCTTGATTTGTTTTATAAGGATGGGTGATGTTTCTTTTTTCCTTTGTTACACTGCATACAGAGACTCTGGCTTGTTGCAGTTTCCAATTCAGTTTTTGTCTGCAGGCTTCTTGTTATGCGTTTTGGTCTCTTTATTCTATGTTAGGTGAGGGACAGCACGTGATTCAGGTGAGGTTTTCTGCTGGCGTGTAGTTTCTGTGTAGGACTCTATAGCAGCCTGACTTGGTCCGTTTTCCTAAAAGGAGATGTATTGGTGTCTCAAGGCCTGGTGTAATATTTTCAGAGACTTATTGTACTTTAAAAGTGTGATCTTACATAAAATGCACACATTTACTTGTATTTAGTTTTAAACATATTGTATGGCTCTCATGGAATTACATTTTAAAATATGTGGCGTTTATGGCTCTCTCAGCCAAAAAGGTTCCTGACCCCTGCTATAGATGCTTAGGCACCATCCAAGATACTTGGAAACTCTCCTGCTACATCAAGGACATTTCCTCTTCAAAAGGAACAGTTTTCTGCTCCAGAGGGAGGTGGTGTCCAACCAGGCCTCTCAGAAGGTGATCCAAACCTACTCCATGACCGCTTCCTTCTTCTACGGGGTCCGAGGAGGAACATGAAGAATGAAGTTAACAACAATACATCTTTTATTCTAGTGATTCCACAACCATGGCGTGGCCTGATTGGTGCCAACGGGCTCTAACTTCTCAGAAACTAACTAGCATTGACAATTTGGTGATGGCGGAGTACCAGCTATGTTGCTGTTACTATGTGAACTTATTTATTTGTTGAATTAAAATATTTGTATCTGCTCTGTCCCATGTTGTAGGTAGGTAACAATGTTACAGTTATATAATTATACCAAAATGACATAGACAAATAAACAATCAAATAGAAATTACAACAGTCATCTTTCTATAATCTGCCATTCAAAACAGATATGAAATTTGATTTTCTCTTCCTGCAGTGTGTCTGATGCCGATATTCAGTGCTAACCTTTTAGATAAACACCACAGACTGCGCAGTTCACTTCAGACCATTGTAAGTGTGCACCCTGCAGGCAAGTTCTTGAAAGACTGATAGCAGCCAGGCACCATCTGGCAAGTCTATGAGGGATCTAGGCGACTGGATGTTAAGGCAAGAACGTCACTATTTTTCTGGCAACAGCACTGCTAGTTTGCTGGTTTAGACAGGAGTGCTGGAAGTGCTGGAAGAGGCTGGGTGTTAGAGTAAGTACGGGAACTTGTAAGTCAATCTACTCAGCAAAATAGAGAACCAAGGAGAGATAACGACAACAGAAGAAGCAATACCCTAAGAGTGGTCAAACCTCTGCAGCTGGGATATATCCTTAAACCAGAACAGCCAACGGCAGGTTTTCATGCTGGTGAATATTTTAAAGGCTTGTACAATCCATGTAACATGATCCCAGCGAGTTGAAATTTGGTGACTTTTCATCATTTTTGATGATCTTTAATTCCTGAAAATGTTAGCCCACCCCTTCGATGTTTGCTCCACAATTCATACTCCCTAGAACAGCCAGAAGCACGTTTTCTTGCTGGTGAATTTTCTCAATTTCCGCTCATCCTGCTTCATCTTTTGAGGTCCTTTGACTTCTATCTACCACCCTGAAACTTGTATCTAACAGAGCATCAATTTGTTCACGATAAAAATTTGTTTTCTTTCACTGATAGAGCCTAAAATAGAAGCTGCATAAAAGTGTTCCAGCGGCTGTTCTAAGGTGTAAAAGAAGTTGTCTGTTCTAGTGTTTTAATAGAACAGAACAGAAAATGAACCAGGCAGGGTGGATGGTGCAGTTGGTCTTCATCTACCATTATGGTTCAGAGAAATTTCAAAGGCATTTAGCTGATGAATATTATTTACCTAGGTAACATGGTTTGACTGAATATTGCCCTCCTTGAATATGATTAGACGCATGATTGGCTGCCCTCGTGCATGGACCTTTAACCACACTAAAAGGAGGCATTCCTGGGGGGGGGGGGGGGGGGAGAGGCAGGAGTTAGTGTTTCACCTCTGGGAGTAAAATAATGCACATATAGATTACTTTCAACTGTACGCACCCTATTACATTGAAACTTGTCTTGGGTACTTGCATAGAAGTGCATGGGTGGTCATTATTTGGCCCTCCCACGGCCACCTACACAAATAACAGGTGTAGACTGGAAATTAGCATAAAATAAGCAGAGTAACAGCACCTGCATAGTTTGAAACTGCTCGGGCTCTGTGTAAATTGCTCCCCTACGTAACTAACAGTGGTTCTCTCATGCCAGGTACAGCGAATGCTTCTTCCACAGTATCCCCAAAGTCTCCTATATCAATGAGGAAAAAGCAAGACCAGGAATCACACCCAAGCCTTCTGCATGGCAGTGAGCAGCCTGACCAGTAGTAAATCGGACCAGTCCCTAAGATTGTGTGCTTCACATATTACAATTCATCAATAGGGCCCCAAGTTAATGACAAACCTAGCAGTTATGGACCAGACTGTACATTTTGTATGAGTTAGTAACCCAGGCTGTGCAGTGAGAGTGCAATACAGACAGAGCCTGGGGCCAGAGACCCAGATTATGCACAGGAGTCAGTAACCCAGGCTGTGCAGTGAGAGTGCAATACAGACAGAGCCTGGGGCCAGAGACCCAGATTATGCACAGGAGTCAGTAACCCAGTCTGTGCAGTGAGGGTGAGATACAGACAGAGCCTGGGGCCAGTGACCCAGATTATGCACAGGAGTCAGTAACCCAGGCTGTGCAGTGAGGATGAGATACAGACAGAGCCTGGGGCCAGTGACCCAGATTATGCACAGGAGTCAGTAACCCAGGCTGTGCAGTGAGGGTGAGATACAGACAGAGCCTGGGGCCAGTGACCCAGATTATGCACAGGAGTCAGTAACCCAGACTGTGCAGTGAGGGTGAGATACAGACAGAGCCTGGGGCCAGTGAACCAGATTATGCACAGGAGTCAGTAACCCAGACTGTGCAGTGAGGGTGAGATACAGACAGAGCCTGGGGCCAGTGACCCAGATTATGCACAGGAGTCAGTAACCCAGGCTGTGCAGTGAGGGTGAGATACAGACAGAGCCTGGGGCCAGTGACCCAGATTATGCACAGGAGTCAGTAACCCAGGCTGTGCAGTGAGGGTGAGATACAGACAGAGCCTGGGGCCAGTGACCCAGATTATGCACAGGAGTCAGTAACCCAGACTGTGCAGTGAGGGTGAGATACAGACAGAGCCTGGGGCCAGTGACCCAGATTACGCACAGGAGTCAGTAACCCAGGCTGTGCAGTTAAGGTGAGACACAGACAGAGCCTGGGGCCAGTGACCCAGATTATGCACAGGAGTCAGTAACCCAGACTGTGCAGTGAGGGTGAGATACAGACAGAGCCTGGGGCCAGTGCCCCAGATTATGCACAGGAGTCCGTAACCCAGACTGTGCAGTGAGGGTGAGATACAGACAGAGCCTAGGGCCAGTGACCCAGATTATGCACAGGAGTCAGTAACCCAGGCTGTGCAGTGAGAGTGCAATACAGACAGAGCCTGGGGCCAGAGACCCAGATTATGCACAGGAGTCAGTAACCCAGGCTGTGCAGTGAGAGTGCAATACAGACAGAGCCTGGGGCCAGAGACCCAGATTATGCACAGGAGTCAGTAACCCAGTCTGTGCAGTGAGGGTGAGATACAGACAGAGCCTGGGGCCAGTGACCCAGATTATGCACAGGAGTCAGTAACCCAGGCTGTGCAGTGAGGATGAGATACAGACAGAGCCTGGGGCCAGTGACCCAGATTATGCACAGGAGTCAGTAACCCAGGCTGTGCAGTGAGGGTGAGATACAGACAGAGCCTGGGGCCAGTGACCCAGATTATGCACAGGAGTCAGTAACCCAGACTGTGCAGTGAGGGTGAGATACAGACAGAGCCTGGGGCCAGTGACCCAGATTATGCACAGGAGTCAGTAACCCAGACTGTGCAGTGAGGGTGAGATACAGACAGAGCCTGGGGCCAGTGACCCAGATTATGCACAGGAGTCAGTAACCCAGGCTGTGCAGTGAGGGTGAGATACAGACAGAGCCTGGGGCCAGTGACCCAGATTATGCACAGGAGTCAGTAACCCAGACTGTGCAGTGAGGGTGAGATACAGACAGAGCCTGGGGCCAGTGACCCAGATTATGCACAGGAGTCAGTAACCCAGACTGTGCAGTGAGGGTGAGATACAGACAGAGCCTGGGGCCAGTGACCCAGATTATGCACAGGAGTCAGTAACCCAGACTGTGCAGTGAGGGTGAGATACAGACAGAGCCTGGGGCCAGTGCCCCAGATTATGCACAGGAGTCCGTAACCCAGACTGTGCAGTGAGGGTGAGATACAGACAGAGCCTGGGGCCAGTGACGCAGATTATGCACAGGAGTCAGTAACCCAGACTGTGCAGTGAGGGTGAGATACAGACAGAGCCTGGGGCCAGTGCCCCAGATTATGCACAGGAGTCAGTAACCCAGACTGCGCAGTGAGGGTGAGATACAGACAGAGCCTGGGGCCAGTGACGCAGATTATGCACAGGAGTCAGTAACCCAGGCTGTGCAGTGAGGGTGAGATACAGACAGAGCCTGGGGCCAGTGACCCAGATTATGCACAGGAGTCAGTAACCCAGACTGTGCAGTGAGGGTGAGATACAGACAGAGCCTGGGGCCAGTGACCCAGATTATGCACAGGAGTCCGTAACCCAGACTGTGCAGTGAGGGTGAGATACAGACAGAGCCTAGGGCCAGTGACCCAGATTATGCACAGGAGTCAGTAACCCAGGCTGTGCAGTGAGAGTGCAATACAGACAGAGCCTGGGGCCAGAGACCCAGATTATGCACAGGAGTCAGTAACCCAGGCTGTGCAGTGAGAGTGCAATACAGACAGAGCCTGGGGCCAGAGACCCAGATTATGCACAGGAGTCAGTAACCCAGTCTGTGCAGTGAGGGTGAGATACAGACAGAGCCTGGGGCCAGTGACCCAGATTATGCACAGGAGTCAGTAACCCAGGCTGTGCAGTGAGGATGAGATACAGACAGAGCCTGGGGCCAGTGACCCAGATTATGCACAGGAGTCAGTAACCCAGGCTGTGCAGTTAAGGTGAGACACAGACAGAGCCTGGGGCCAGTGACCCAGATTATGCACAGGAGTCAGTAACCCAGACTGTGCAGTGAGGGTGAGATACAGACAGAGCCTGGGGCCAGTGCCCCAGATTATGCACAGGAGTCCGTAACCCAGACTGTGCAGTGAGGGTGAGATACAGACAGAGCCTAGGGCCAGTGACCCAGATTATGCACAGGAGTCAGTAACCCAGGCTGTGCAGTGAGAGTGCAATACAGACAGAGCCTGGGGCCAGAGACCCAGATTATGCACAGGAGTCAGTAACCCAGTCTGTGCAGTGAGGGTGAGATACAGACAGAGCCTGGGGCCAGTGACCCAGATTATGCACAGGAGTCAGTAACCCAGGCTGTGCAGTGAGAGTGCAATACAGACAGAGCCTGGGGCCAGAGACCCAGATTATGCACAGGAGTCAGTAACCCAGTCTGTGCAGTGAGGGTGAGATACAGACAGAGCCTGGGGCCAGTGACCCAGATTATGCACAGGAGTCAGTAACCCAGGCTGTGCAGTGAGGGTGAGATACAGACAGAGCCTGGGGCCAGTGACCCAGATTATGCACAGGAGTCAGTAACCCAGGCTGTGCAGTGAGGGTGAGATACAGACAGAGCCTGGGGCCAGTGACCCAGATTATGCACAGGAGTCAGTAACCCAGACTGTGCAGTGAGGGTGAGATACAGACAGAGCCTGGGGCCAGTGACCCAGATTACGCACAGGAGTCAGTAACCCAGGCTGTGCAGTTAAGGTGAGACACAGACAGAGCCTGGGGCCAGTGACCCAGATTATGCACAGGAGTCAGTAACCCAGACTGTGCAGTGAGGGTGAGATACAGACAGAGCCTGGGGCCAGTGACCCAGATTATGCACAGGAGTCAGTAATCCAGACTGTGCAGTGAGGGTGAGATACAGACAGAGCCTGGGGCCAGTGACCCAGATTACGCACAGGAGTCAGTAACCCAGGCTGTGCGCCTGCTCTGTGCTCTTCCTCTTTGTGTGACAGTGACAGATCAGGCTGGGTTTTTGTCAGGCGCTGTATCACAGTGGTATCCTGGGGGACTGTTATACCATTTCAGACAGTAATAGAGAGCGGTGTCTGTAGCTTCTGCATTCTTTATGAGGAGCTGATACTCCGTCCCAGCGCTGTTCACAGAGGCTGAGAAATGGGCTGAGGATATTCCAGGCCCATAGTTTGGTGCTGTCAAGGAGTGATGGTGATAGAGGAGGCTCTTCGGTGCCTCTCCCGGGATCTGACTCAGGAAGAGTGTAGCATGTTCATCCTTTATTCCAACATCACAGGTAAAAGTTGCACTTTGTCTGAGGCTCACAGAGAGAACAGCAGGCGACAGCACAGGAGTCTGAGACTGAACAGCTGGAAAACAAGAAAGGACAGAACAGTTACATTAATGTTTGCAGCATGGTTATTATGAGTATTTCAGCTGATAAATATCCAGTGCCTTACATACCTGCAATCCAGATCAGGACAGAGAATAACAAGGTCTGTGGCAGCCTCATTGTGAGGGTGAAGTTCTCCTGGTCCCAGCTCTGATCTGTGCTGTAACCTGAAGGCAGACACTGGGTGGGAGCATAAATACCAGCAGCAGGGAGACCCCCGGGGAGTGTACATGCAAATTAGTAATTTGTCCTAATCCCGGAGTTACATTTGCACATATGGAAATTAGAGCTAGTAAAACCCATCTCATACTGTGCACTCAGAGCTGCTGCTTCATTCTTTTTCATTATTTATTGAATTGTTCACATTTACAGACAGCAAAAAGCCATGGCCCAGATAATATCAGGTTCATCATGGAAGGAAACCATTTACCAATTTTCCCATAAGCTGAAGTTACAATAAAGTGGGTGGGGGGAGTGACCATCAATAGAGCAATACCCCATAGAAATGGAAAAAGGGAAGAGGAGAGAATGCAGATCTCTATTCATTCACCCACGACAGGGACAGGAGCTACTTCTTGGTCCCGTTGATGAGAGTCCAGAAACAACTCTACCTGGGAAGGGTCATAAAAAATATCTCTGGCACCAGTTATCTTCATAACACATTTACATGGGAAACGAATAACGACCTGATCCCCATCTGCTGCTGGGAGGTAGGAACAGGAATTCTTGAGACCAGGAATTGTAACATGAGTGGCATGAAAGGAGCCAGGAGGACACAGACATTTCAGTGGTTTGACATTTTAATTCCACATTTCAATGGTAGGAAATACCTCCTTTCTCCATTTGTGCCAGATTCACAAACTTCTCAACTACTTTGAGAAACCACCTTGCTGCTGTCATAGATGCACTAACCCCACATAGACTATTGTAAGTCTCTATTTAATGGCACCGAGTGCCTTCTATAGGGTACAGCTGCTAAATTCTATAGGGACCAAATCTACTGTCCACATGTGGCAGAGCCTCCCAGTCTGGCCACTGGATGCCACTACCCCTGGCCTTAGAACACACTAGAAAGGAGGCCGTCCATACCCTCTGGTCCCTCCCACCTGGAGGCTCTGATTGGAGGACTCAGTGCTATTTAGCGCAGCCATTTTAAGACACCTTGGGATTCCGTTAGAGAGACGTCAGGGAGCAAGATATCTTTTTTCCACACTCTGGTGAGGCCTCCCAGTCTCACCCAAAGGGTTTTCTTTTAGCAGTGACGCCTCCCAGTGCACTCCCTTCTATTTTACAGAGAGAGAGAGATTTTACGTCTGATACCAGAGCTGGAGAAGGGAGCAGAGCAATTGTTTTCGGTTTGGCAGTGTCTGCTCCAATCTTATCTCCCGTCCTTTCCTCAGGAATCTGCAGGGGAAGGGGGCGAGCCTGGAGCCCTCACTTCAGGCAATGCTCGGGGAAAAGCTGGAGGAGAGGGACTGGAACAGGCGCAGCTCAGTCTGCAGCCGAGATTCCAGGCCTCGGGACTCGGCTGAGGGCAGAGTGTGCTGTGACTTGTGGCGGGTGTGGGAGGAAAGAGAGTGCTGGAGTCAGGGAAGGCAGAAAGGGGAAAACATGGTGGTGTGGGGGGAGAGGGAGAGAGTGGGGGGTATGGAAAAGACAGAATTGATAGATCTTCCTCCTCTTCTCCTTCCCATTCTGCTAATTGACAGCAATGTCGGGATGAACATAGCTCAAACGCTGCCAGGCTCCCAGGGATAAAAATGTGATCAATACTGTACTGTATCTATATTTGGCCTTTTGCTATCCAAAATTATTCTGGTGTTTTACGTTTATTATTAGTTCACTGATGTATTTATCTGCTTAAGGTGTCCTTTAAATTATTTGTATTCTCGTTAAGTGGTGTTTAGACGGGGACTGAGTGAGCACCGTGTCCGTATTGCTGCTGTGTTAAGGTAACTTATAATCTCCCGCAGCCCTGTCCCGTGACCTGTCCGACGCTACTTAATTCTGCTTTAGATCGGTTTCCATCCATCGCCACCTGCTGGTGGTACCAGATCAATACATCAGCTCTGAGAGTCAGAGTATAACCAGCAAACAAGGCCTGCAAATCAGAAATGAGATACAGTGCAGAAGAGAAAAAATTAAATATTGCAGAGTAGAACAAAATCCTATGGGTGGTCAGGAAGTGAGCAGAGCAGGCTATTCCGTGCCCATTGGCTGGCAAACGCATGCTCTGAGCCGTCGCCCGGAGCAGGACCTCACAGGCCGAGGCTGCCGCCTGATCTTGAAAAAAGCAAACCGGAAACCGGTCCAATATTGCAGTAGCAACCAAGAAAAAAAGAACCGGTGAACACCAAGGATCCTTAATTCTTTATTCAGCGCTATGCATCAAAAAAGCCTGACTCACTCGAAAGAGCTGCTTCAGGGGTTAATGAAACACATATAAAAACAATTAAATACATATAAATACATTAAAAACATGTCAAACATTTAAGACATATAAAGCCATGTATAACAACACATTATAAAATCATAAAAAATGATAATATAATAAATAATAAGGACATACAATAATGTCAAAATGTACTTAAAAAAGCAAAAGACAACAACTTTCATTCAACTCAAACTACTGGATGTATGATTTCAATTATGAGAATGCATAGATGAATAATATTAATTGTGGAAATAAAATCATAACTAACATAACATAATTGAGTGTGCACCTAAAAATGTAAATAAATATCTATAGCAGGAGATGCCAAGGTAGCCTGCATCCAGCAAATACCTTCACTGTTTGTGCTAAAAAACAAGCACAAGAAAACCAGTTGCAATGAATGAATATTACTGGAATAACCTATTGAGTATCTTAAGCACTGTGATTCTTAAAACAAAACTGAATCCCACGTTTAGGCCACATAGTAACAGGCACAATGAAAAATAAAACCCACAAATAGGGAGATACACAGTATCTTTCCATCCTGCACTTCTCTGGCGTTTATAGAACTTGACATTAAAGGTTTCTATGTTGGTAAGTGAACTTTTGGTGCTCTAAGTCCGCCCTGCTCATTAACTTTGGATTCACATTCAAGTGTTCATGCACTGAGTTTCTGTGTATTTTCTAGGTGCACACGCAATTATGTTATGTTAGTTATGATTTTATTTCCACAATTAATATTATTCATCTATACATTCTCATATTTGAAATCATACATCCAGTAGTTTGAGTTGAATGAAAATTGTTGGCTTTTGCTTTTTAAAGTACTTTTTGACATTATTGTATGTCCTTATTATTTATTATATTATCATTTTTTATGATTTTATAATGTGTTGTATACATGGCTTTATATGTCTTAAATGTTTGACATGTTTTTAATGTATTTATATGTATTTAATTGTTTTTATATGTATTTCATTAGCCCCTGAAGCAGCTCTTTCGAGTGAGTCGGGCTTTTTTGATGCATAGCGCTGAATAAAGAATTAAGGATCCTTGGTGTTCACCGGTTCTTTTTTCTTGGTTGCTACTGCCTCCTGATCCTGGCCCGTCACTAACATTATCAGGAAAGGGCTCCTTTTGCATTGTGGAGCTCCTGCCTTTCCTTTATCTCCCATCTTTGCCTCACAGTGGAGGTGGCCCAGGGAGGAGATTTTGGAGATTTACCCATTTTGCTACTTTTGGACTTTTAGAGTGGAAAGGGAAGGCCCCCGAAGTCTAGAGGGGCTGGGTTCTGGTTTTCTGCTAAAAAGTCACCAGCAAGGGTGAAGGAAACTGAAATTGTTGGAGATTCTGGCAGGAGTCTGAGGATCCATTGGGTTCTGAGGGATAATTTCTGATCAGGAGGTTTTGCCACTTTCTCACAGTGTTTGGATGTTGAAACCACAGCAAGGCTGTCCTACCCTGCAGGGGAGATGGAAGCTGGTGCAGGGAGAGAAGGTCAAGGAAACATTGAGTCTCCTAATGCTGTTTCTTATCTTTTCAGTTCTCGCATGGATCTTGATTTTTAAACTGAAGGAAAACCTTTGTGACTTTTGCTTTTCCTTTGCCTTGGACACCAGGGCCGAGTGTGAGAGGGTCAGTGTGTCTTTCTTTTTGCCCATTCTTCTTGGACCCCAGACTTTACCATCATCACTAGGAAATTCAGAATCTCGCTGCTCTTTACCAAGATTATTGCATTTGGGATGAGACAGAGATAGAGCCTGGAGTCAGTGACCCAGACTGTGTCCTGGAGTAGGATATGGGAGTTTCCCTCCTGCAGATCTGGCTGTGATGTGGATCCTGGAGAATGGCAGAGGGAAAGACAAGGAAGCAGCAGGGAGGAGCAGCACAGCTCCCTCCCTCCATCTCTCAGTACTTTCAGCTCATCATGTCTAACACCTGCTCTGTGCTCTTCCTCTTTGTGTGACAGTGACAGATCAGTCTGGGTTTTTGTCAGGCGCTGTATCACAGTGGTATCCTGGGGGACTGTCGTACCATTTCAGACAGTAATAGAGAGCGGTGTCTGTAACTTCTGCATTCTTTATGAGGAACTGATACACCGTTCCAGCGCTGTTCACAGTGGCTGAGAAATGGGCTGAGGATATTCCCGGCCCATACTTTGGTGCTGAGTAGGAGTGATGGTGATACAGGAGGAGCTTCGGTGCCTCTCCTGGGATCTGGCTCAGTAAGTGTATAGCATTGCCTTCCTTTAGTCCAACATCACAGGTAAAAGATGCACTTTGTCCGAGACTCACATAGAGAACAGCAGGCGACAGCACAGGAGTCTGAGACTGAACATCTGGAGAACAGAACAGAAAGAATTGTTTAATTAATATTTGCACCATTATGTTTATGGATAATCCAGTTTATAGATATTTCAGTTTCATGCCATACATACCTGAAATCCAAACTAAGATCCAAACAGCAAAGTCTGTGGCAGCCTCATTGTAAGGATGATGTTCTCTTGGTTCCAGCTCTGATCTGTACTGTAGAGATAGAAGCATAAATACCAGTAACAGGGAAATTCAGAATATTTTATTTGGATATATGCAAATCATTATTGATCCCCAGGATTAAACATTCACATATGGAAATCAGTACTTGTAAAACCTGTTTCATACCCTACAAGCAGAGGAGATCTGTGTTCTTCTGCTTTCACACATTTCACTCGGGTGCATCATACTTCGTGGTTAGCTGGTTAGTTTATATTTTAAAAAAAAGACCAAAGGTCCAGCTTCTTTCTGACTCTGCGACACCTCTCTCTTTGGGGGTAATGCAGTGAAAAAAGAGAATTGAACTTGGTCGTGGTTCAGAGATTTGTAGTTTTCTAAATGCTTGATAGTCACAATCCTATCGAAGCTCCCTGAGCTTTCAACACACAGGCACCATCCAAGATACACAAGGCTCAATGGACTGATCCTAAAGACACACAGGCATCATCCAAGATACACAAGGCTCAATGGACTGTTCCTAAAGACACACAGGCATCATCCAAGATACACAAGGCTCAATGGACTGTTCCTAAAGACACACAGGCATCATCCAAGATACACAAGGCTCAATGGACTGTTCCTAAAGACACACAGGCACCATCCAAGATACACAAGGTTCAATGGACTGTTCCTAAACACACACAGGCACCATCCAAGATACAGAAGGTTCAATGGACTGTTCCTAAAGACACACAGGCACCATCCAAGATACACAAGGTTCAATGGAATGTTCCTAAAGATACACAGGCACCATCCAAGATACAGAAGGTTCAATGGACTGTTCCTAAAGACACAAAGGCACCATCCAAGATACACAAGGTTCAATGGAATGTTCCTAAAGATACACAGGCACCATCCAAGATACAGAAGGTTCAATGGACTGTTCCTAAAGACACACAGGCACCATCCAAAATACACAAGGTTCAATGGACTGTTCCTAAAGATATACAGGCACCATCCAAGATACACAAGGTTCAATGGAATGTTCCTAAAGACACACAGGCACCATCCAAGATACACAAGGTTCAATGGACTGTTCCTAAAGCACACAGGCACCATCCAAGATACACAAGGCTCAATGGACTGTTCCTAAAGATACACAAACACCATCCAAGATACACAAGGTTCAATGGAATGTTCCTAAAGACACACAGGCCCAATCCAAGATACACAAGGTTCAATGGACTGTTCCTAAAGCACACAGGCACCATCCAAGATACACAAGACTCAATGGACTGTTCCTAAAGATACACAAACACCATCCAAGATACACAAGGTTCAATGGAATGTTCCTAAAGACACACAGGCCCAATCCAAGATACACAAGGTTCAATGGACTGTTCCTAATAACACTCAGGCACCATTCAAGATACACAAGGTTCAATGGAATGTTCCTAAAGCACACAAGCACCATCCAAGATACACAAGGTTCAATGGACTGTTCCTAAAGCACACAGACACCATACAAGATACACAAGGTTCAATGGAATGTTCCTAAAGACACACAGGCACCATCCAAGATACACAAGGTTCAATGGACTGTTCCTAATAACACTCAGGCACCATCCAAGATACACAAGGTTCAATGGACTGTTCCTAATAACACTCAGGCACCATCCAAGATACACAAGGTTCAATGGACTGTTCCTAAAGACACACAGGCACCATCCAATATACACAAGGTTCAATGGACTGTTCCTAAAGCACACAGGCACCATCCAAGATACACAAGGTTCAATGGAATGTTCCTAAAGACATACAGACACAGGCACCATCCAGGATACACAAGGTTCAATGAACTGTTACTAAAGATACACAGGCACCATGCAAGATACACAAGGTTCAATGGACTGTTCCTAAAGCACACAGGCACCATCCAAGATACAGGAGGTTCAATGGACTGTTCCTAAAGACACACAGGCACCATCCAAGATACACAAGTTCAATGGACTGTTCCTAAAGCACACAGGCACCATCCAAGATACACAAGGTTCAATGGAATGTTCCTAAAGACATACAGACACAGGCACCATCCAGGATACACAAGGTTCAATGAACTGTTCCTAAAGATACACAGGCACCATGCAAGATACACAAGGTTCAATGGACTGTTCCTAAAGCACATAGGCACCATCCAAGATACAGGAGGTTCAATGGACTGTTCCTAAAGACACACAGGCACCATCCAAGATACACAAGATTCAATGGACTGTTCCTAAAGCACACAGGCACCATCCAAGATACACAAGGTTCAATGGAATGTTCCTAAAGACACACAGACACAGGCACCATCCAAGATACACAAGGTTCAATGAACTGTTCCTAAAGACACACAGGCACCATCCAAGATACACAAGGTTCAATGGACTGTTCCTAAAGACACACAGGCATCATCCAAGATACCCAAGGTTCAATGAACTGTTCCTAAAGACACACAGGCACCATCCAAGAAATACAAGGTTGAATGGAATGTTCCTAAAGACACACAGGCACCATCCAAGATACACAAGGTTCAATGGACTGTTCCTAAAGACACACAGGCATCATCCAAGATACCCAAGGTTCAATGAACTGTTCCTAAAGACACACAGGCACCATCCAAGAAATACAAGGTTGAATGGAATGTTCCTAAAGACACACTGGCACCATCCAAGATACACAAGGTTCAATGGACTGTTCCTAAAGACACACAGGCATCATCCAAGATACCCAAGGTTCAATGAACTGTTCCTAAAGACACACAGGCACCATCCAAGAAATACAAGGTTGAATGGAATGTTCCTAAAGACACACAGGCACCATCCAAGATACACAAGGTTCAATGGACTGTTCCTAAAGACACACAGGCATCATCCAAGATACCCAAGGTTCAATGAACTGTTCCTAAAGACACACAGGCACCATACAAGATACTTGGAAACTCTCCTGCTACATCAAGGACATTTCCTCTTCACAACGAACAGTTTTCTGCTCCGGAGGGAGGCGGTGTCCAAGCAGGCCTCTCAGAAGCTGATCCAAACCTACTCTGTGACCGCTTCCTTCTTCTATGGGGTCCGAGGAGGAACATGAAGAATGAAGTTAACAACATTACATCTTTTATTCTAGTGATTCCACAACCATGGCGTGGCCAGGTTGGTGCCAACAGGCTCTAACTTACCAGAAACTAACTAGGTTAGCATTGACAATTTGGTGATGGTCGAGTACCAGCTATGTTGCTATTACTATGTGAAATTATTTATTTGTTGAATTGAAATATTTGTATCTGCTCTGTCCCATGTGTTGGTAGGTAACAATGTTAAAGTTATATAATTATACCAAAATGACATAGACAAATAAACAATCAAATAGAAATTACAACAGTCATCTTTCTATAATCTGCCATTCAAAACAGATATGAAATTTGATTTTCTCTTCCTGCAGTGTGTCTGATGCCGATATTCAGTGCTAACCTTTTAGATAAACACCACAGACTGCGCAGTTCACTTCAGACCATTGTATGTGTGCACCCTGCAGGCAAGTCCTTGAAAGACTGATAGTTGCCAGGTACCATCTGGCAAGTCTATGGGGGATCTAGATGACTGGATGTTTAGGCAGGAGCTTCACTATTTTTCTGGCAGCAGCACTGATAGTTTGCTGGTTTAGACAGGAGTGCTAGAAGAGGCTGGCTTTTAGAGTAAGTACGGGAACTTGTAAGTCAAGCTACTCAGCTAAATAGAGAACCAAAGAGAGATAACGACAAGAGAAGAAGGAATACCCTAAGAGTGGTCAAACTTCTGAAGCTGGGATATGTCCTTAAACTAGAACAGCCAATGGCAGGTTTTCATGCTGGTGAATATTTTAAAGGCTTGTACAATCCATGTAACATGATCCCAGTGGGTTGAAATTTGGTGACTTTTCATCATTTTTGATGATCTTTGATTGCTGAAAATGTTAGCCCACCCCCTTCGATGTTTGCTCCACAATTCATACTCCCTAGAACAGCCGGCAGCACGCTTTCTTGCTGGTGAATTTTCTCAATTTCCGCTCATCCTGCTTCATCTTTTGAGGTCCTTCTTTCACTGATAGAGCCTAAAATAGAAGCTGCATAAAAGTGTTCCAGCGGCTGTTCTAAGGTGTAAAAGAAGTTGTCTGTTCTAGTGTTTTAATAGAACAGAACAGAAAATGAACCAGGCAGGGTGGATGGTGCAGTGGGTCTTCATCTACCATTATGGTTCAGAGAAATTTCAAAGGCATTTAGCTGATGAATATTATTTACCTAGGTAACATGGTTTGACTGAATATTGCCCTCCTTGAATATGATTAGACGCATGATTGGCTGCCCTCATGCACGGACCTTTAACCACACTAAAAGGAGGCATTCCTGGGGGGGGGGGGGGAGGCAGGAGTTAGTGTTTCACCTCTGGGAGTAAAATAATGCACATATAGATTACTTTCAACTGTACGCACCCTATTACATTGTAACTTGTCTTGGGTACTTGCATATAAGTGCATGGGTGGTCATTATTTGGCCCTCCCACGGCCACCTACACAAATAACAGGTGTAGACTGGAAATTAGCATAAAATAAGCAGAGTAACAGCACCTGCATAGTTTGAAACTGCTCGGGCTCTGTGTAAATTGCTCCCCTACGTAACTAACAGTGGTTCTCTCATGCCAGGTACAGCAAATGCTTCTTCCACAGTATCCCCAAAGCCTCCTATATCAATGAGGAAAAAGCAAGACCAGGAATCACACCCAAGCCTTCTGCATGGCAGTGAGCAGCCTGACCAGTAGTAAATCGGACCAGTCCCTAAGATCGTGTGCTTCACATATTACAATTCATCAAAAGGGCCCCAAGTTAATGACAAACCTAGCAGTTATGGACCAGACTGTACATTTTGTATGAGTTAGTAACCCAGGCTGTGCAGTGAGAGTGCAATACAGACAGAGCCTGGGGCCAGAGACCCAGATTATGCACAGGAGTCAGTAACCCAGGCTGTGCAGTGAGGGTGAGATACAGACAGAGCCTGGGGCCAGTGACCCAGATTATGCACAGGAGTCATTAACCCAGACTGTGCAGTGAGGGTGAGATACAGACAGAGCCTGGGGCCAGTGACCCAGATTATGCACAGGAGTCAGTAACCCAGGCTGTGCACCTGCTCTGTGCTCTTCCTCTTTGTGTGACAGTGACAGATCAGTCTGGGTTTTTGTCAGGCGCTGTATCACAGTGGTATCCTGGGGGACTGTTATACCATTTATAACAGTAATAGAGAGCGGTGTCTGTAACTTCTGCATTCTTTATGAGGAACTGATACTCCGACCCAGCGCTGTTCACAGAGGCTGAGAAATGGGCTGAGGATATTCCTGGCCCATACTTTGGTGCTGAGTAGGAGTGATGGTGATACAGGAGGAGCTTCGGTGCCTCTCCCGGGATCTGGCTCAGGAAGAGTGTAGCACTTCCATCCTTTACTCCAACATCACAGGTAAAAGTTGCACTTTGTCTGAGACTCACAGAGAGAACAGCAGGCGACAGCACAGGAGTCTGAGACTGAACAGCTGGAAAACAGAACAGAAAGAATTGTTAAATTAATATTTGCACCATTATTATTATGGGTAATTCAGTTTATAAATATCCAGTGCCTTACATACCTGCAATCCAGAGCAGGACAGAGAATAACAAGGTCTGGGGCAGCCTCATTGTGAGGGTGAAGTTCTTCTGCTCCCAGCTCTGATCTGTGCTGTAACCTGAAGGCAGACACTGGGTGGGAGCATAAATACCAGCAGCAGGGAGACCCCCGGGGAGTGTACATGCAAATTAGTAATTTGTCCTAATCCCGGAGTTACATTTGCACATATGGAAATTAGAGCTAGTAAAACCCATCTCATACTGTGCACTCAGAGCTGCTGCTTCATTCTTTTTTATTATTTATTGAATTGTTCACATTTACAGACAGCAAAAAGCCATGCCCCAGAAAATATCAGGTTCATCATGGAAGGAAACCATTTACCATTTTACATAATAATTTTCCCATAAGCTGAAGTTACAATAAAGTGGATGGGGGCAGTAACCATCAATAGAGCAATACCCCATAGAAATGGAAAAAGGGAAGAGGATGGAATGCAGATCTCTATTCATTCACCGACGACAGGGACAGGAGCTACTTCTTGGTCCCGTTGATGAGAGTCCAGAAACAACTCTAACTGGGAAGGGTCATAAAAAATATCTCTGGCACCAGTTATCTTCATAACACATTTACATGGGAAACGAATAACTTCCTGATCCCCATCTGTCGTGCACGCATACGTAGAACTAGAAATTTCCTCCGTCCTTGCTGTGTTGCCTTAGATACATCTGGGTACATCCAGACCTTTTGGCCCAGATGTGGATTGCTGGTAGATTTTGTATTGTCTTCTGACCAGGACAATATTCTGAAAATATTGCTTCATAATAGGAATACCCTCTATGTACCCTTTTCTCTATCTGTGCCTCTAAAGAGGATTCCAAAATCTCTGTTAAATTCAAACACACTGGCCCAGTAACTTGTTGGTTTTCTCCTTCCATCTTGGTTTGTGGAAGAAAATACACTTTAGAAATTGGTGGTAGTGCTTCTGTTGAAATTTGTAATATTTCTTGTAGGTAACATCTAAATTGTTCCCTCGGTGAACTCTTAAATTTAGATCTCTCGCAGCTTTCTCTAGATTTTCCATTCTTCTAGTTAAAGCTGTATCACCTTGTATAAGGCCATTCTGGACAGATTTTATTTGGGTAATCTTTGAGTCCATGTCTTCAATTTTTTCTGTGTGCAAAGACACAACATGGTTTAAGTTATTAAACTGAACTTGAGTACCTTTAATAGCCGTGGTCAGAGTTATTATTGAGTTTTCCAAAAGAGAAATAGCTTGCCATAATGAATCTAAAGTCACTACACTTGGTTTCACCAATAATGACTGAGAAGTAAAAGTTACCACTTGAGATGTTTTAGGAAAATGTCCGTCTCACTCCGTTCCACGGTGGCCCAAACACCATCTCCCTCTCGCACACAATCGAGAGTCAGCCCTTCCAGCCGTGGAGAGGAAGATAACCTGCCACCCTCGATGACAAATGCCGCTTTAGACCCTGCGGGATTCTCCTCGGAGACGCTCACCCCTTAGGACGCCTTCTGTCTCTGGGGCGTGTCCGGGCCCGCAGTCACGCCGCACAGCGGTGGAGAGGGCGTCGTCGAACCTCCAGGACTCAATGATGTCTCACCCATGAGCGGGGGGGGGGGGGGGGGTGTGTGCTCTCCTCCCTCTGCTCTCGCGGGAACCTCTGGAGCATTCACATCTGCAGGTGGGTAGAGGCCGGCTATGCTCGTCTGAACAAGTGCAGGTTTTAGAGAGGCCGAGGCACCATCTCTGACCCGTCCTTTTCTCTTTGTATGAGGCATTTAGGAAATAGTTACAAAAACGAGCAATACGAGAACTACTACATTCCACATCCTCTCCTCACGACGCCATCTCGGAACACCCCCCCATGCTGCTTCATTCTGTTTAGATTTATTCCCTGAATATTTCACTCCACGGTATTTTCATCTTCAGAGTGAAGAGAGTATAGGGGGAGGGTAATGTACAAAGGTAAAGGTTGATTCCTCCAGACCTAAACTCCCCAATCTCCTGGAAGATCCAGGAGAATCGTCAGCCTTCTGCCCTTCCTCCTGCTGGGTAAACCAGAGTGAATCCTTATCTACTGTGACTCAAGCAGATGACCAGTGGCAATGGGAACAGAGGTCCCCACCGTCGGGTGGCGAGGCCGGATAGGAAGCAGAGCCCAGCTGCAGCTTCGCCACTACCAGCCCACGTTCCACACAGGTTGAGCCCTTGGGTACCAGGGCTGGCTGATTTTAGAGGGGCCTCTGGCAACGTCATCACTAGGGGCCACGGGAACTTTTCCCTACCGTGGCCTCTTTAAATTCTGACCGGCGGCGCACGCCCCTAGGAGCAGGGGCCAAGCAAGGCGGCTGCGACAGCAAGTGCGGCATGGCATCGTTCCTTCGCTGCGGCTGGGAGGTGGCCCTTGCGGAGGTCGAGGCAGCAGCACCCCCTCCGCCACGGAGGGGGAGGCAAGGAGCAGTCCAGGGCCGAGCTGGAGAGCCGGGAAGCGTCAGGACCGCAGCAGCGGCCGACAGGTGCGGCTGGAGCGAGAAGGGCCACAACCCGGGCCTGCTGCTGGGAGGTAGGAACAGGAATTCTTGAGACCAGGAATTGTAACATGAGTGGCATGAAAGGAGCCAGGAGGACACAGACATTTCACTGGTTTGACATTTTAATTCCACATTTCAATGGTAGGAAATACCTCCTTTCTCCATTTGTGCCAGATTCATAAACCTCACAACTACTTTGAGAAACCACCTTGCTGCTGTCATAGATGCACTAACCCCACGTAGACTATTGTAAGTCTCTATTTAATGGCACCGAGTGCCTTCTATAGGGTACAGCTGCTAAATTCTATAGGGACCAAATCTACTGTCCACATGTGGCAGAGCCTCCCAGTCTGGCCACTGGATGCCACTACCCCTGGCCTTAGAACACACTAGAAAGGAGGCCGTCCATACCCTCTGGTCCCTCCCACCTGGAGGCTCTGATTGGAGGACTCAGTGCTATTTAGCGCAGCCATTTTAAGACACCTTGGGATTCCGTTAGAGAGACGTCAGGGAGCAAGATATATTTTTTCCACACTCTGGTGAGGCCTCCCAGTCTCACCCAAACGATTTTCTTTTAGCAGTGACGCCAACCAGTGCACTCCCTTCTATTTTACAGAGAGAGAGATTTTATGCCTGATACCAGACCTGGAGAAGGGAGCAGAGCAATTGTTTTCTGTTTTCTAGTGTCTGCTCCAATCTTATCTCCCGTCCTTTCCTCAGGAATCCTGCAGGGGAAGGAGCGAGCCTGGAGCACTCACTTCAGGCAATGCTCGGGGGAAAAGCTGGAGGAGAGGGGCTGGAACAGGCACAGCTCAGTCTGCAGCCGGGATTCCAGGGCTCGGGACTCGGCTGAGGGCAGAGTGTGCTGTGACTTGTGGCGGGTGTAGAATGCAGGCATCATTCCTGGAGGGGGGGAGGGAGGTGGTGGGGTGTGGGGGGAGGGGGAGAGGGAGAGAGTGGGGGGTATGGAAAAGACAGAATTTATAGATCTTCCTCCTCTTCTCCGCCCCATTCCTCTAATTGACAGCAATGTCGGGATGAACACAGCTCAAAAGTTGCCAGGCTCCCAGTACTGTACTGTATCTATATTTGTGCTTAACTGACTCTAACATTTGTCTTAATTATTTTGAGACTCAGTTGAAACCAAAGGAATCCTATCTCACTCTCTATGGACAAATTAGTGGACAAATTAGTGGACCAGTAGTTTGTGCGACTGCTCTATAATGACTTTTGCTGTCCAAAATTATTCTGGTGTTTTACGTTTATTATTAGTTCACTGATGTATTTATCTGCTTAAGGTGTCTTTTAAATTATTTGTATTCTCGTTAAGTGGTGTTTAGACGGGGACTGAGTGAGCACCGTGTCCGTATTGCTGCTGTGTTAAGGTAACTTATAATCTCCCGCAGGCCTGTCCTGTGACCTGTCCGAGGCTACTTAAGTCTGCTTTAGATCGGTTTCCATCCATCGCCACCTGCTGGTGGTACCAGATCAATACATCAGCTCTGAGAGTCAGAGTATAACCAGCAAACAAGGCCTGCAAATCAGAAATGAGATACAGTGCAGAAGAGAAAAAATTAAATATTGCAGAGTAGAACAAAATCCTATGGGTGGTCAGGAAGTGAGCAGAGCAGGCTATTCCGTGCCCATTGGCTGGCAAACGCATGCACTGAGCCGTCGCCCGGAGCAGGACCTCACAGGCCGAGGCTGCCGCCTGATCTTGAAAAAAGCAAACCGGAAACCGGTCCAATATTGCAGTAGCAACCAAGAAAAAAAGAACCGGTGAACACCAAGGATCCTTAATTCTTTATTCAGCGCTATGCATCAAAAAAGCCTGACTCACTCGAAAGAGCTGCTTCAGGGGTTAATGAAACACATATAAAAACAATTAAATACATATAAATACATTAAAAACATGTCAAACATTTAAGACATATAAAGCCATGTATACAACACATTATAAAATCATAAAAAATGATAATATAATAAATAATAAGGACATACAATAATGTCAAAATGTACTTAAAAAAGCAAAAGCCAACAACTTTCATTCAACTCAAACTACTGGATGTATGATTTCAATTATGAGAATGCATAGATGAATAATATTAATTGTGGAAATAAAATCATAACTAACATAACATAATTGAGTGTGCACCTAAAAATGTAAATAAATATCTATAGCAGGAGATGCCAAGGTAGCCTGCATCCAGCAAATACCTTCACTGTTTGTGCTAAAAAACAAGCACAAGAAAACCAGTTGCAATGAATGAATATTACTGGAATAACCTATTGAGTATCTTAAGCACTGTGATTCTTAAAACAAAACTGAATCCCACGTTTAGGCCACATAGTAACAGGCACAATGAAAAATAAAACCCACAAATAGGGAGATACACAGTACCTTTCCATCCTGCACTTCTCTGGCGTTTATAGAACTTGACATTAAAGGTTTCTATGTTGGTAAGTGAACTTTTGGTGCTCTAAGTCCGCCCTGCTCATTAACTTTGGATTCACATTTAAGTGTTCATGCACTGAGTTTCTGTGTATTTTCTAGGTGCACACTCAATTATGTTATGTTAGTTATGATTTTATTTCCACAATTAATATTATTCATCTATGCATTCTCATAATTGAAATCATACATCCAGTAGTTTGAGTTGAATGAAAGTTGTTGTCTTTTGCTTTTTTAAGTACTTTTTGACATTATTGTATGTCCTTATTATTTATTATATTATCATTTTTTATGATTTTATAATGTGTTGTATACATGGCTTTATATGTCTTAAATGTTTGACATGTTTTTAATGTATTTATATGTATTTAATTGTTTTTATATGTATTTCATTAGCCCCTGAAGCAGCTCTTTCGAGTGAGTCGGGCTTTTTTGATGCATAGCGCTGAATAAAGAATTAAGGATCCTTGGTGTTCACCGGTTCTTTTTTCTTGGTTGCTACTGCCTCCTGATCCTGGCCCGTCACTAACATTATCAGGAAAGGGCTCCTTTTGCATTGTGGAGCTCCTGCCTTTCCTTTATCTCCCATCTTTGCCTCACAGTGGAGGTGGCCCAGGGAGGAGATTTTGGAGATTTACCCATTTTGCTACTTTTGGACATTTAGAGTGGAAAGGGAAGACTCCTGAAGTCCAGAGGGGCTGGGTTCTGGTTTTCTGCTAAAAAGTCACCAGCAAGGGTGAAGGAAACTGAAATTGTTGGAGATTCTGGCAGGAGTCTGTGGATCCATTGGGTTCTGAGGGCTCATTTTTGATCAGGAGGTTTTGCCACTTTCTCACAGTGTTTGGATGTTGAAACCACAGCAAGGCTGTCCTACCCTGCAGGGGAGATGGAAGCTGGTGCAGGGAGAGAAGGTCAAGGAAACGTTGAGTCTCCTAATGCTGTTTCTTACCTTTTCACTTCTCGCATGGATCTTGATTTTGAAACTGAAGGAAAACCTTTGTGACTTTTGCTTTTCCTTTGCCTTGGACACCAGGGCCGAGTGTGAGAGGGTCACTGTGCCCTCCTTTTGCCCCCTTCTTCCTGTTGGAGGACTTCCTCTGCCCAGGAACTGGTACATGTGAATGACCATGGGCACAGCCACACCAAGGTCGCAGGAGGTCAAGCCATCCCCCGCCAGATGGACCACAGCATTGTAGCTCCTCGGGTGCAGCCAGCAAGCCAACTGGGGGTCCTGCTACATTCGTAAGAGGCAGAAGGGGTCAGGACAGAGTGATCCTGGCTGAAATGAGTCAATGCCCAGTACTACTTGTTTGGGGCAGTGCTGAGAATAAGGCTGAGGTCACTGGGGCAAGTGGGATTTGGACCCCAGACTTTACCATCATCACTAGGAAATTCAGAATCTCACTCCTCTTTACCAAGATTATTGCATTTGGGATGAGACAGAGATAGAGCCCGGAGTCAGTGACCCAGACTGTGTCCTGGAGTAGGATAAGGGAGTTTCCCTCCCACAGATCTTACTGTAATGTGGATCCTGGACTATGGCAGAGGGAAAGAGAAGGAAGCAACACACCCTCTCCCTCCATCTCTCAGTGCTTTCAGCTCATCATGTCTAACACCTGCTCTGTGCTCTTCCTCTTTGTGTGACAGTGACAGATCAGTCTGGGTTTTTGTCAGGCGCTGTATCACAGTGGGATGCTGAGATAGTTGGATACCACTTTGCACAGTAATAGAGAGCGGTGTCTGTAACTTCTGCATTCTTTATGAGGAACTGATACACCGTCCCAGCGCTGTTCAGAGTGGCTGAGAAATGGGCTGATGATATTCCAGACACATAGATTGGTGCTGAGTACGTATGATGATGATACAGGAGGAGCTTCGGTACCTCTCCTGGGATCTGGCTCAGTAAGTGTATAGCATAGCCTTCCTTTAGTCCAACATCACAGGTAAAAGTTGCACTTCGTCCGAGACTCACAGAGAGAACAGCAGGCGACAGCATAGGAGTCTGAGACTGAACATCTGGAGAAAGAACAGAAAGAATTGTTAAATTAATATTTGCACCATTATGTTTATGGATAATCCAGTTTATACATATATCAGTTTCATGCCATGTATGGCATGAAACTGATATATGTATAAACTGGATTATTTTGGATATAAACTGGATTATTTTGTATGTATACCTGAAATCCAAACTAAGATCCAGAACAGCAAAGTTTGTGGCAGCCTCATTGTAAGGATGACGTTCTCTTGGTTCCAGCTCTGATCTGTGCTGTAGAGATAGAAGCATAAATACCAGTAACAGGGAAATTCAGAATATTTTATTTGGATATATGCAAATCATTATTGATCCCCAGGATTAAACATTCACATATGGAAATCAGTGCTTGTAAAATCTGTCTCATAACCTACAAGCAGAGGAGATCTGTGTTATTCTGCTTTCACACATTTCACTCAGGTGCATCAGACTTGGTGGTTAGTAGAGATGTGAATCGTGTGATCGATCACCTTAACGATCGATTTCGGCTGGGAGGGGGAGGGAATCGGATCGTCGCCGTTTGGGTTTTTTAAATATCGTGAAAATCGAAAACCGGCACACTAAAACATCCCTAAAACCCACCCTGACCCTTTAAAATAAATCCCCACCCTCCCGAACCCCCCCAAAATGCCTTAAATTACCTGGGGTCCAGAGGAAGGGTCCCGGTGCGATCATTTACTCTCGGACCTCCGGTGCTTGCAGAAATGGCGCCGGCGCTACCTTTGCCTTGTCATATGACAGGTCAAAGGTAGCGCCGGCGCCATTTTGTTTTTTGTCCCCCGAGGTCAGGAGCGTTGGAGATCGCTCCCGGACCCCCGCTGGACCCCCAGGGACTTTTGGCCAGCTTGGGGGGGCCTCCTGACCCCCACAAGACTTGCCAAAAGTCCAGCGGGGGTCCAGAACGACCTCCTGCAGTCGAATCGTGTTGTCTACGGCTGGCGCCATTTTGCGCAAAATGGCGGCACAAAATGGCGCCGGCCGTAGACAACACAATTCGACTGCAGAAGGTCGTTCCGGACCCCCGCTGGACTTTTGGCAAGTCTTGTGGGGGTCAGGAGGGCCCCCCAAGCTGGCCAAAAGTCCCTGGGGGTCCAGCGGGGGTCCGGGAGCGATCTCCTGCCGCGAATCGTTTTTCCGTACGGAAAAACCAAAGGTAGCGCCGGCGCCATTTCTACAAGCACTGGAGGTCCGAGAGTGGAAGAGCACAGCGGGACCCTTCCTCTGGACCCCAGGTAATTTAAGGCATTTTGGGGGGGTTCGGGAGGGTGGGGGATTTATTTTAAAGGGTCGGGGTGGGTTTTAGGGTTTTTTTAGTGTGCCGGTTTTCCCGCCCTCCCCTTTCCCCCGATTTACGATTTTTTGACGATAAATCGGGGGAATTGTTATTGTATCGCGACTCTAACGATTTTTGACGATTTAAAATATATCGGACGATATTTTAAATTGTCAAAAAACGATTCACATCCCTAGTGGTTAGCTGCTTAGTTTATATTAAAAAAAAAAGACCAAAGGTCCAGCTTCTTTCTGACTCTGTGACTCCTCTCTCTTTGGGTGTAATGCAGTGAAAAAAGAGATTTGAACTTGGTCGTGGTTCAGAGATTTATAGTTTTCTAAATACTTGATAGTCACAATCCTATCGAAGCTCCCTGAGATTTCCACACACAGGCACCATCCAAGATACACAAGGTTCAATGGACTGTTCCTAAAGACACACAGGCATCATCCAAGATACAGAAGGTTCAATGGACTGTTCCTAAAGACACACAGGCATCATCCAAGATACACAAGGTTCAATGGACTGTTCCTAAAGACACACAGGCACCATCCAAGTTACAGAAGGTTCAATGGAATGTTCCTAAAGACACACAGGCACCATCCAAGATACACAAGGTTCAATGGACTGTTCCTAAAGACACACAGGCACCATCCAAGATACACAAGGTTCAATGGACTGTTCCTAAAGACACACAGGCACGATCCAAGATACACAAGGTTCAATGGACTGTTCCTAAAGCACACAGGCACCATCCAAGATACACAAGGTTCAATGGACTGTTCCTAAAGACACACAGGCACGATCCAAGATACACAAGGTTCAATGGACTGTTCCTAAAGCACACAGGCACCATCCAAGATACACAAGGTTCAATGGACTGTTCCTAAAGCACACAGGCACCATCCAAGATACACAAGATTCAATGGACTGTTCCTAAAGCACACTGGCACCATCCAAGATACACAAGGTTCAATGGAATGTTCCTAAAGACACACCGGCACCATCCAAGATACACAAGGTTCAATGGACTGTTCCTAAAGATACACAGGCACCATCCAAGATACACAAGGTTCAATGGATTGTTCCTAAAGACACACAGGCACCATCCAAGATACACAAGGTTCAATGGACTGTTCCTAAAGCACACAGGCACCATCCAAGATACACAAGGTTCAATGGACTGTTCCTAAAGACACACAGGCATCATCCAAGATACACAAGATTCAATGAACTGTTCCTAAAGATACACAGGCACCATCCAAGATACTTGGAAACTCTCCTGCTACATCAAGGACATTTTCTCTTCATAACGAACAGTTTTGTGCTCCGGAGGGAGGCGGTGTCCAACCAGACCTCTCAGAAGCTGATCCAAACCTACTCCGTGACCGCTTCCTTCTTCTATGGGGTCCGAGGAGGAACATGAAGAATGAAGTTAACAACAATACATCTTTTATTCTAGTGATTCCACAACCATGGCGTGGCCAGGTTGGTGCCAACAGGCTCTAACTTACCAGAAACTAACTAGGTTAGCATTGACAATTTGGTGATGGCCGAGTACCAGCTATGTTGCTGTTACTATGTGAAATTATTTATTTGTTGAATTGAAATATTGTATCTGCTCTGTCCCATGTGTTGGTAGGTAACAATGTTACAGTTATATAATTATACCAAAATGACATAGACAAATAAACAATCAAATAGAAATTACAACAGTCATCTTTCTATAATCTGCCATTCAAAACAGATATGAAATTTGATTTTCTCTTCCTGCAGTGTGTCTGATGCCGATATTCAGTGCTAACCTTTTAAATAAACACCACAGACTGCGCAGTTCACTTCAGACCATTGTAAGTGTGCACCCTGCTGCCAAGTCCTTGAAAAACTGATAGCAGTCAGGTACCATCTGGCAAGTCTATGGGGGATCTAGGTGACTGGATGTTAGGCAGGAGCTTCACTATTTTTCTGGCAACAGCACTGCTAGTTTGCTGGTTTAGACAGGAGTGCTGGAAGTGCTGGGTGTTAGAGTAAGTACGGGAACTTGTATGTCAAGCTACTCAGCAAAATAGAGAACCAAGGAGAGATAACAACAAGAGAAGAACCAAAGAGAGATAACAACAAGAGAAGAAGCAAAGAGAGATAACAACAAGAGAAGAAGCAATACCCTAAGAGTGGTCAAACCTCTGCAGCTGGGATATATCCTTAAACCAGAACAGCCAACGGCAGGTTTTCATGTTGGTGAATATTTTAAAGTCTTGTACAATCCATGTAACATGATCCCAGCGGGTTGGAATTTGGTGACTTTTCATCATTTTTGATGATCTTTGATTGCTGAAAATTTTATCCCACCCCCTTCGATGTTTGCTCCACAATTCATACTCCCTAGAACAGCCGGCAGCACGTTTTCTTGCTGGTGAATTTTCTCAATTTCCGCTCATCCTGCTTCATCTTTTGAGGTCCTTTGACTTCTATCTACCACCCTGACACTTGTATCTAACAGAGCATCAATTTGTTCATGATACAAATTTGTTTTCTTTCACTGATAGAGCCTAAAATAGAAGTTGCATAAAAGTGTGCCAGCGGCTGTTCTAAGGTGTAAAAGAAGTTGTCTGTTCTCGTGTTTTAATAGAACAGAACAGAAAATGAACCGGGCAGGGTGGATGGTGCAGTTGGTATTCATTTACCATTATGGTTCAGAGAAATCTCAAAGGCATTTAGCTGATGAATTGTATTTACCCAGGTAACAAGGTTTGACTGAATATTGCCCTCCATGAATATGATCAGAAGCATGATTGGCTGCCCTCGTGCACGGACCTTTAACCACACTAAAAGGAGGCATTCCTGTGGGGGGGGGGGGGGGGGGAGAGGCAGGAGTTAGTGTTTCACCTGTGGGAGTAAAATAATGCACATATAGATTACTTTCAACTGTACGCACACTATTACATTGTAACTTGTCTTGGGTACTTGCGTAGAAGTGCATGGGTGGTCATTATTTGGCCCTCCCATGGCCACCTACACAAATAACAGGTGCAGACTGGATATTAGCATAAAATAAGCAGAGTAACAGCACATGCATAGTTTGAAACTGCTCGGGCTCTGTAAAAATTTCTCCCCTACGTAACTAATTAGGTGTCATGGTTGTGAGAGGACTGTGGTTCTCTCATGCCAGGTACAGCGAATGCTTCTTCCACAGTATCCCCAAAGCCTCCTATATCAATGAGAAAAAAGCAAGACCAGGAATCACACCCAAGCCTTCTGCATGGCAGTGAGCAGCATGACCAGTAGTAAATCGGACCAGTCCCTAAGATCGTGTGCTTCACATATTACAATTCATCAAAAGGGCCTGGAGTTAATGACAAATTGTGACCTTGGGATGGACTACAAGGCAGAACCTAGAATTAATGGACCAGATTGTACATTTTATATGAGTCACTAACCCAGACTGTGCAGTGAGGGTGAGATACAGACAGAGCATGGGGCCAGTGACCCAGATTATACACAGGAGTCAGTAATCCAGGCTGTGCAGTGAGGGTGAGATACAGACAGAGCCTGGGGCCAGTGACCCAGATTATGCACAGGAGTCAGTAACTCAGACTGTGTAGTGAGGGTGAGATACAGACAGAGCCTGGGACCAGTGACCCATATTATGCACAGGAGTCAGTAATCCAGGCTGTGCAGTGAGGCTGAGATACAGACAGAGCCTGGGGCCAGTGACCCAGATTATGCACAGGAGTCAGTAACCCAGTCTCTGCAGTGAGGGTGAGATACAGACAGAGCCTGGGGCCAGTGAGCCAGATTATGCACAGGAGTCAGTAACCCAGACTGTGCAGTGAGAGTGCGATACAGACAGAGCCTGTGGCCAGTGACCCAGATTATGCACAGGAGTCAGTAACCCAGACTGTGCAGTGAGGGTGAGATATAGACAGAGCCTGGGGCCAGTGACCCAGATTATGCACAGGAGTCAGTAACCCAGACTGTGCAGTGAGGGTGAGATACAGACAGAGCCTGGGGCCAGTGACCCAGATTATGCACAGGAGTCAGTAACCCAGGCTGTGCAGTGAGGGTGCGATACAGACAGAGCCTGGGGCCAGTGACCCAGATTATGCACAGGAATCAGTAACCCAGACTGTGCAGTGAGGGTGAGATACAGACAGAGCCTGGGGCCAGTGACCCAGATTATGCACAGGAGTCAGTAACCCAGACTGTGCAGTGAGGGTGAGATACAGACAGAGCCTGGGGCCAGTGACTCAGATTATGCACAGGAGTCAGTAACTCAGACTGTGCAGTGAGGGTGAGATACAGACAGAGCCTGGGACCAGTGACCCATATTATGCACAGGAGTCAGTAACCCAGGCTATGCAGTGAGAGTGAGATACAGACAGAGCCTGGGGCCAGTGACCCAGATTATGCACAGGAGTCAGTAACCCAGAATGTGCAGTGAGGGTGAGATACAGACAGAGCCTGGGGCCAGTGACTCAGATTATGCACAGGAGTCAGTAACCCAGGCTGTGCAGTGAGAGTGAGATACAGACAGAGCCTGGGGCCAGTGACCCAGATTATGCACAGGAGTCAGTAACCCAGACTGTGCAGTGAGAGTGCGATACAGACAGAGCCTGTGGCCAGTGACCCAGATTATGCACAGGAGTCAGTAACCCAGACTGTGCAGTGTGGGTGAGATATAGACAGAGCCTGGGGCCAGTGACCCAGATTATGCACAGGAGTCAGTAACCCAGGCTGTGCAGTGAGAGTGAGATACAGACAGAGCCTGGGGCCAGTGACCCATATTATGCACAGGAGTCAGTAACCCAGACTGTGCAGTGAGGGTGAGATACAGACAGAGCCTGGGGCCAGTGACCCAGATTATGCACAGGAGTCAGTAACTCAGACTGTGCAGTGAGGGTGAGATACAGACAGAGCCTGGGGCCAGTGACCCATATTATGCACAGGAGTCAGTAACCCAGGCTGTGCAGTGAGAGTGAGATACAGACAGAGCCTGGGGCCAGTGACCCAGATTATGCACAGGAGTCAGTAACCCAGACTGTGCAGTGAGGGTGAGATACAGACAGAGCCTGGGGCCAGTGACCCAGATTATGCACAGGAGTCAGTAACCCAGACTGTGCAGTGAGGGTGAGATACAGACAGAGCCTGGGGCCAGTGACTCAGATTATGCACAGGAGTCAGTAACCCAGACTGTGCAATGAGGGTGAGATACAGACAGAGCCTGGGGCCAGTGACTCAGATTATGCACAGGAGTCAGTAACCCAGACTGTGCAGTGAGGGTGAGATACAGACAGAGCCTGGGGCCAGTGACTCAGATTATGCACAGGAGTCAGTAACCCAGACTGTGCGGTGAGGGTGAGATACAGACAGAACCTGGGGCCAGTGACCCAGATTATGCACAGGAGTCAGTAACCCAGGCTGTGCAGTGAGAGTGAGATACAGACAGAGCCTGGGGCCAGTGACCCAGATTATGCACAGGAGTCAGTAACCCAGACTGTGCAGTGAGGGTGAGATACAGACAGAGCCTGGGGCCAGTGACTCAGATTATGCACAGGAGTCAGTAACCCAGGCTGTGCAGTGAGAGTGAGATACAGACAGAGCCTGGGGCCAGTGACCCAGATTATGCACAGGAGTCAGTAACCCAGACTGTGCAGTGAGAGTGCGATACAGACAGAGCCTGTGGCCAGTGACCCAGATTATGCACAGGAGTCAGTAACCCAGACTGTGCAGTGAGGGTGAGATATAGACAGAGCCTGGGGCCAGTGACCCAGATTATGCACAGGAGTCAGTAACCCAGGCTGTGCAGTGAGAGTGAGATACAGACAGAGCCTGGGGCCAGTGACCCATATTATGCACAGGAGTCAGTAACCCAGACTGTGCAGTGAGGGTGAGATACAGACAGAGCCTGGGGCCAGTGACCCAGATTATGCACAGGAGTCAGTAACCCAGACTGTGCAGTGAGGGTGAGATACAGACAGAGCCTGGGGCCAGTGACTCAGATTATGCACAGGAGTCAGTAACCCAGGCTGTGCAGTGAGGGTGAGATACAGACAGAGCCTGGGGCCAGTGACTCAGATTATGCACAGGAGTCAGTAACCCAGGCTGTGCAGTGAGGGTGAGATACAGACAGAGCCTGGGGCCAGTGACCCAGATTATGCACAGGAGTCAGTAACCCAGACTGTGCAGTGAGGGTGAGATACAGACAGAGCCTGGGGCCAGTGATCCAGATTATGCACAGGAGTCAGTAACCCAGGCTGTGCACCTGCTCTGTGCTCTTCCTCTTTGTGTGACAGTGACAGATCAGGCTGGGTTTTTGTCAGGCACTGTATCACAGTGGTATCCTGGGGGACTGTTATACCATTTATAACAGTAATAGAGAGCGGTGTCTGTAACTTCTACATTCTTTATGAGGAGCTGATACTCCATCCCAGCGCTGTTCACAGAGGCTGAGAAATGGGCTGAGGATATTCCCGGCCCATACTTTGGTGCTGTCCAGGAGTGATGGTGATACAGGAGGAGCTTCGGTGCCTCTCCTGGGATCTGGCTCAGGAAGAGTGTAGCACTTCCATCCTTTACTCCAACATCACAGGTAAAAGTTGCACTTTGTCCGAGACTCACAGAGAGAACAGCAGGTGACAGCACAGGAGGCTGAGACTGAACACCTGGAAACCAGAACAGAAAATGTTAAATTAATATTTGCACCATTATTATTAAGAGTTTTTCAGCTGATAAATATCCAGTGCCTTACATACCTGCAATGCAGAGCAGGACAGAGAATAACAAGGTCTGGGGCAGCCTCATTGTGAGGGTGAAGTTCTCCTGCTCCCAGCTCTGATCTGTGCTGTAACCTGAAGGCAGACACTTGGTGGGAGCATAAATACCAGAAACGGGGAGACCCCCGGGGAGTGTACATGCAAATTAGTAATGTGTCCTAGTTCTGGAGTTACATTTGCACATATGGAAATTAGAGCTAGTAAAACCCATCTCATACTGTGCACTCAGAGCTGCTGCTTCATTCCTTTTTATTATTTATTGAATTTTTCACATTTACAGACAGCAAAAAGCCAGGCCCCAGAAAATATCAGGTTCATCATGGAAGGAAACCATTTACCATTTTACATAATAATTTCCCATAACCTGAAGTTACAATAAAGTGGATGGGGGCAGTAACCATCAATAGAGCAATACCCCATAGAAATGGAAAAAGGGAAGAGGATGGAATGCAGATCTGTATTCATTCACCGACGACAGGGACAGGAGCTACTTCTTGGTCCCATTGATGAGAGTCCAGAAACAACTCTAACTGGGGAGGGTCATAAAAAATATCTCTGTCACCAGTTATCTTCATAACACATTTACATAGGAAACAAATAACTTCCTGATCCCCATCTGTCGTGCACGCATACGTAGAACTAGAAATTTCCTCCGTCCTTGCTGTGTTGCCTTAGATACATCTGGGTACATCCAGACCTTTTGGCCCAGATAGAGGGTATTACTATTATGAAGAAATATTTTCAGAATATTTTCCCAGTCAGAAGAGAACACAAAACCTACCAGCAATGTACCCCTTTTCTCTATCTGTGCCTCTAAAGAGGATTCCAAAAACTCTGTTAAATTCAAACACACTGGCCCAGTAACTTGTTGATTTTCTCCTTCCATTTTGCTTTCTGGAAGAAAATACACTTTAGAAATCGGTGGCAGTGCTTCTGTTGAAATTTGTAATATTTCTTGTAGGTAACATCTAAATTGCTCCCTGGGCGAACTCTTAAATTTAGATCTCTCTCAGCTTTCTCTCGATTTTCCATTCTTCTAGTTAAAGCTGTTTCACCTTGTATCAGGCCATTCTGGACAGATTTTATTTGGGTAATCTTTGAGTCCATGTCTTCAATTTTTTCTGTGTGCAAAGACACAACAGAGTTTAAGTTATTAAACTGAACTTGAGTACCTTTAATAGCCGTGGTCAGAGTTATTATTGAGTTTTCCAAAAGAGAAATAGCTTGCCATAATGAATCTAAAGTCGCTACACTTGGTTTCACCAATAATGACTGAGAAGTAAAAGTTACCACTTGAGATGTTTGAGGAAAATGTCCGTTTCACTCCGTTCCACGGTGGCCCAAACACCACCTCCCTCTCGCACACAATCGAGAGTCAGCCCTTCCAGCCGTGGAGAGGAAGATAACCTGCCACCCTCGATGACAAACGCCACTTTAGACCCTGCGGGACTCTCCTCGGAGGCGCTCACCCCTTAGGACGCCTTCTGTCTCTGGGGCGTGTCCGGGCCCGCAGTCACGCCGCACAGCGGTGGAGAGGGCGTCGTCGGAGCTCCGGGACTCAACGATGTCTCTCTTATGAGCAGGGGGGGGGGGGGGGGGTTTGCTCTCCTCCCTCTGCTCTCACGGGAACCTCCGGAGCATTCACATCTGCAGGTGGGTAGAGGCCGGCTATGCTCGTCTGAACATGTGCAGGTTTTAGAGAGGCCGAGGCACCATCTCTGACCCGTCCTTTTCTCTTTGTTTGAGGCATTTAGGAAATAGTTACAAAAGCGAGCAATACAGGAACTACTACATTCCACATCCTCTCCTCACGACGCCATCTCGGAACACCCCCCATGCTGCTTCATTCTGTTTAGATTTATTCCCTGAATATTTCACTCCACGGTATTTTCATCTTCAGAGTTAAGAGAGTATAGGGGGAGGGTAATGTACAAAGGTAAAGGTTGATTCCTCCAGACCTAAACTCCCCAATCTCCTGGAAGATCCAGGAGAATAGTCAGTCTTCTGCCCTTCCTCCTGCTGGGTAAACCAGAGTGAATCCTTATCTACTGTGACTCAAGCAGATGACCAGTGGCAATGGGAACAGAGGGACGAAGGCTCATGCTCATTGTCTGAGTTGCTGCGTGCATGGACCCTTGGCCCGAGGTGGTGTTGGTGCCACCTGTGGGGGGAACCCCCACAGGTCCCCACCATCGGGTGGCGAGGCCGGATGGGAAGCAGAGGCTAGCTGGAGCTTCGCCACTACCAGCCCAAATTTCCCACAGGTTGAGCCCTTGAGTACCAGGGCCGGCTGATTTTAGAGGGGCCTCTGGCAACGTCATCACTAGGGCCACGGGAACTTTTCCCACCGTGGCCTCTTTAAATTCTGACCAGTGGCGCACGCCCCTAGGAGCAGGGGCCAAGCAAGGCGGCTGCGACAGCAAGTGCGGCATGGCATCATTCCTTCACTGAGGCTGGGAGGTGGCCCTTGCGGAGGTCGAGGCAGCAGCACCCCCTCCACCACGGAGGGGGAGGCAAGGAGCAGTCCAGGGCTGAGCTGGAGAGCTGGGAAGCGGCAGGACCGCAGCAGCATCCGGCAGGTGCGGCTGGAACGAGAAGGGCCTCAGCCCGGGCCTGCTGCTGGGAGGTAGTAACCGCCGTAACAAGCCAGCTACTCCCCGCTTTTTTTGTGAATGCAAATCTTTTTCCACGTTTCCTCTTGCCGTTGAAGCTTAGAGCATTGTTGGAGTCACATTAACCATGTGTATGTTTATTGAATAAGGGTATTATCTCCAGGCAGTAGCCGTCATTCCCGTGAGCCACCCACTCTTCATTCATGTCCTCTAGATTTTTTGGATCCACAGTGTTTATCCCACGCCCCTTTGAAGTCCTTCACCACTTCCTCCGGAAGGGCATTCCAGGCATCCACCACCCTTCTCTGTGAAGAAATACTTCCTGACATTGGTTCTGAGTCTTCCTCCCTGGAGCTTCAAATCGTGATCTCTGGTTCTGCTGATTTTTTTCCGACAGAAAATGTTTGTCGTTATCTTGGGATCATTAAAACCTTTCAAGTATCTGGAAGTCTGTATCATGTCACCTCTGCTCCTCCTTTCTTCCAGGGTGTACATATTTAGATTCTTCAATCTCTCCTCATAAGTCATTCGATGAAGACCATACACCCTTTTGGTCTCCCTTCTATGGACCGCCTCCATCTTGTCTCTGTCTCTTCGGAGATACGGTCTCCAGAACTGAACACAGTACTCCAGGTGAGGCCTCACCAAGGACCTGTGCAAGGGGATAATCACTTCCCTTTTCCTACTCGATATTGCCTTGTCACATTGTTTCGCCGACTTCAGATCATTAGACACTATCACCCCAAGGTCTCTCTCCTGCTCCGTGCACATCAGCCTTTCTCCCCCCATCGAATACAGTTTGTTCGGATTTCCACTCCCCATATGCATGACTCTGCACTTCTTGGTATTGAATCTCAGCTGCCATATCTTCGACCACTCTTCCAGCTTCCTTAAATCCCATCTCATTCTCTCCACTCCTTCCAGCGTGTCCACTCTGTTGCATATCTTAGTGTCATCCGCAAAAAGACAAACCTTACCTTCTATCCCGTCCGCAATGTCGCTCACAAAGATATTGAACAGGACCGTTCCCAACACGGATCCTTGCAGTACACTGCTTAAAACCGCTCTCTCTTCAGAGAGAGTTCCATTTACCATCACACACTGTCTTCTGTCCATCAACCAGTTTGAAATCCAGTCCACCACCTCGGCACTCATTCCTAAGCTTCTCATTTTATTCACCAGTCTCCTGTGCGGGACCGTATCAAAAGCTTTGCTGAAATCCAAGTAGATGACATCAAGTGCTCTTCCTTGATCCAATTCCTTGGTTACCCAGTCAAAAAAGTCTATCAAATTTGTCTGACAGGATCTTCCCCTGGTGAATCCATGCTGCCTCTGGTCCATCAATTCTCCCGACTGTAGATAGTTCACTATTCTCTCTTTCAACATTGACTCCATTACTTTTCCCACCACTGAAGTGAGGCTAACTGGTCTGTAGTTACTAGAGATGTGAATCGTGTCCTCGATCGTCTTAACGATCGATTTCGGCTGGGAGGGGGAGGGAATCGTATTGTTGCCGTTTGGGTGTGTAAACTATCGTGAAAAATCGTTAAAATCGTGAGCCGGCACACTAAACCCCCCTAAAACCCACCCCGACCCTTTAAATTAAATCCCCCACCCTCCCGAACCCCCCCCCCCAAATGCTTTAAATTACCTGGGGATCCGGCGGTGGTCCAGAACGGCGGCGGTCGGGAACGGTCCCCTCAATAGAATCGTGTTGTCTTCAGCCGGCGCCATTTTTCAAATGGCCGCCGCAAAATGGCGGCGGCCATAGACAAAAACGATTCGACGGAGGAGGTCGTTCCGGACCCCCGCTGGACTTTTGGCAAGTCTTGTGGGGGTCAGGAGGCCCCCCCAAGCTGGCCAAAAGTTTCCTGGGAGTCCAGCGGGGTTCCGGGAGCGATTTCTTGCCGCGAATCGTTTTCGTACGGAAAATGGCGCCGGCAGGAGATCGACTGCAGGAGGTCGTTCAGCGGGGGTTCTGGACCGCCGCTGAATGACCTCCTGCACTCGATCTCCTGCCGGCGCCATTTTCCGTACAAAAATGATTCGCGGCAAGAAATCGCTCCCGGAACCCCGCTGGACTCCCAGGAAACTTTTGGCCAGCTTGGGGGGGCCTCCTGACCCCCACAAGACTTGCCAAAAGTCCAGCGGGGGTCTGGAACGACCTCCTCCGTCGAATCGTTTTTGTCTATGGCCGCCGCCATTTTGCAGCGGCCATTTTGAAAAATGGTGCCGGCTGAAGACAACACGATTCTATTGAGGGGGCCGTTCCGGACCGCCGCCGTTCTGGACCACCGCCAGATCCCCAGGTAATTTAAAGCATTGGGGGGGGGGGGGGTTCGGGAGGGTGGGGGATTTAATTTAAAGGGTCGGGGGTGGGTTTTAGAGGGTTTTAGTGTGCCGGTTTTCCTGCCCTCCCCCTTCCCCCGATTTACGATTTTTTAACGATAAATCGGGGGAATTGGTATTGTATCGTGGCCCTAACAATTTTTTGACGATTTAAAATATATCGGACGATATTTTAAATCGTCAAAAAACGATTCACATCCCTAGTAGTTACCAGCCTCTTTTCTGTTCCCACTCTTGTGAAGCGGGACCACCAACGCTCTTCTCCAATCACTCGGCACCACTCCCGTTTCTAGGGATCTATTGAACAGGTCACACAGCGGACCCGCCAGCTCATCTCTGAGCTCCCTCAGTATCTTGGGATGAACCTCATCAGGCCCCATGGCTTTGTCCACTTTCAGTTTCACCAGCTCTTCCCATACATTTTCTACTGTAAATGGAGTTACATCTACTCCACTCCCCTCCAGTATCTTGTTAACTAGCGACGGTCCTTCTCCAGGGTCATCTTTAGTGAACACAGAACTGAAGTATTTGTTTAATATTTCTGCCATTTCTTCGTCTCTCTCCACACATTGATCTTTTCCACCTTTCAATTTCGCTATCCCACTTTGAATTTTTCTCTTTTCACTGATGTATCTGAAAAATGTTTTGTCACCTCTCTTTACCTCCTTGGCAATCCTCTGTTCCGCTTGACTTTTTGCCGTCTTGATTAATTTCTTTGTCTCCCTCAGTTCTACCAGATATTCTTCTTTGTGCTCCTCCCTTTGGGATCTCTTATATTTCTTGAACGCAGTTCTTTTAGCCTTTATTTTGTCAGCCACCTCCTTTGAGAACCAGATAGGTTTCATTTTGCTTCTGCTTTTCATTACTTTTCTAACATATAGATTAGTTGCCTTGGTGCTCTGAGTCAGGTGGGAAGGTGCAGTGTGCAGAAGGGAGGAGCATTTCTTGGATGACTTGCTGTTCCTGGTCTCCTGGTGCAGGCGGCAAGTGACATGAGGGGTTGCAGTATCTCTGGGGTCCCTCTGATCCTGGCTGAAATGAGTCAATGCCCAGTACTACTTGTTTGGGGCAGTGCTGTGATAAAGGCTGAGGTCACTGGGGCAAGTGGGATTTGGACCACAGACTTTACCATCATCACTAGGAAATTCAGAATCTCGCTGCTCTTTACCAAGATTATTACATTTGGGATGAGACAGAGATAGAGCCTGGAGTCAGTGACCCAGACTGTGGCCTGGAGTAGGATATGGGAGTTTCCCTCCCACAGATCTTGCTGTGATGTGGATCCTGGACTATGGTGGAGGGAAGGAGAAGGAAGCAACACACCCTCTCCCTCCATCACTCAGTGCTTTCAGCTCATCATGTCTAACACCTGCTCTGTGCTCTTCCTCTTTGTGTGACAGTGACAGATCAGTCTGGGTTTTTGTCAGGCGCTGTATCACAGTGGGATGCTGAGATACTTGGATACCATTTCAGACAGTAATAGAGAGCGGTGTCTGTAACTTCTGCATTCCTTATGAGGAGCTGATACTCCGTCCCAGCGCTGTTCACAGTGGCTGAGAAATGGGCTGAGGATATTCCCGGCCCATACTGTGGTGCTGAGTAGGAGTGATGGTGAATCAGGAGGCGCTTTGGTGACTCTCCTGGGATCTGACTCAGGAAGCGTGTATCAGAGTCATCCTTTACTCCAACATCACAGATAAAAGTTGTACTTTCCCCACGACTCACAGAGAGAATGGAAGGCGAGAGCACAGGAGTCTGAGACTGAACAGCTGGAAAACAGAACAGAAAATGTTATAATATTTGCATCATATTTATTATGAGTATTTCAGCTGATAAATATCCAGTGCCTTCCATACCTGCAATCCAGAGCAGGACAGAGAATAACAAGGTCTGGGGCAGCCTCATTGTGAGGGTGAAGTTCTCCTGCTCCCAGCTCTGATCTGTGCTGTAAACTGAAAGCAGACACTTGGTGGGAGCTTAAATACCAGAAACGGGGAGACCCCTGGGGGTGTACATGCAAATTAGTAATGTGTCCTAGTTCTGGAGTTATATATGCACATATGGAAATTAGAGCTAGTAAAACCCATCTCATACTGTGCACTCAGAGCTGCTGCTTCATTCTTTTTTATTATTTATTGAATTGTTCACATTTACAGACAGCAAAAAGCCATGCCCCAGAAAATATCAGGTTCATCATGAAAGGAAACCATTTACCATTTTACATAATAATTTTCCCATAAGCTGAAGATACAATAAAGTGGGTGGGTTGAGTAACCATCAATAGAGCAATACCCCATAGAAATGGAAAAAGGGAAGAGGATGGAATGTAGATCTCTATTCATTCACCGACGACAGGGACAGGAGCTACTTCTTGGTCCCGTTGATGAGAGTCCAGAAACAACTCTAACTGGGAAGGGTCATAAAAAATATCTCTGGCACCAGTTATCTTCATAACACATTTACATGGGAAACGAATAACGACCTGATCCCCATCTGTCGTGCATGCATACGTAGAACTAGAAATTTCCTCCGTCCTTGCTGGGTTACCTTAGATACATCTGGGTAAGAACATAAGAACATAACAAAATGCCATACTGGGTCAGACCAAGGGTCCATCAAGCCCAGCATCCCGTCTCCAACAGTGGCCAATCCAGGCCATAAGAACCTGGCAAGCACCCAAAAACTAAGTCTATTCCATGTAACCATTGCTAATGGCAGTGACTATTCTCTAAGTGAACTTAATAGCAGGTAATGGACTTCTCCTCCAAGAACTTATCCAATCCTTTTTTAAACACAGATATACAAACTGCACTAACCACATTCTCTGGCAACAAATTCCAGAGTTTAATTGTGCGTTGAGTAAAAAAGAACTTTCTCCGATTAGTTTTAAATGTGCCCCATGCTAACTTCATGGAGTGCCCCCTAGTCTTTCTACTATCCGAAAGAGTAAATAACCGATTCACATCTACCCGTTCTAGACCTCTCATGATTTTAAACATCTCTATCATATCCCCCCTCAGTCGTCTCTTCTCCAAGCTGAAAAGTCCTAACCTCTTTAGTCTTTCCTCATAGGGGAGTTGTTCCATTCCCCTTATCATTTTGGTCGACCTTCTCTGTACCTTCTCCATCGCAATTATATCTTTTTTGAGATGCGGCGACCAGAATTGTACACAGTATTCAAGGTGCGGTCTCACCATGGAGCGATACAGAGGCATTATGACATTTTCCGTTTTATTCATCATTCCTTTTCTAATAATTCCCAACATTCTGTTTGCTTTTTTGACTGCCGCAGCACACTGTACCGACGATTTCAATGTGTTATCCACTATGACACCTAGATTTCTTTCTTGGGTTGTAGCACCTAATATGGAACCCAATATTGTGTAATTATAGCATGGGTTATTTTTCCCTATATGCATCACCTTGCACTTATCCACATTAAATTTCATCTGCCATTTGGATGCCCAATTTTCCAGTCTCACAAGGTCTTCCTGCAATTTATCACAATCTACTTGTGATTTAACTACTCTGAACAATTTTGTGTCATCTGCAAATTTGATGATCTCACTCGTCGTATTTCTTTCCAGATCATTTATAAATATATTGAAAAGTAAGGGTCCCAATACAGATCCCTGAGGCACTCCACTGTCCACTCCCTTCCACTGAGAAAATTGCCCATTTAATCCTACTCTCTGTTTCCTGTCTTTTAGCCAGTTTGCAATCCACGAAAGGACATCGCCACCTATCCCATGACTTTTTACTTTTCCTAGAAGCCTCTCATGAGGAACTTTGTCAAACGCCTTCTGAAAATCCAAGTATACTATATCTACCGGTTCACCTTTATTCACATGTTTATTAACTCCTTCAAAAAAGTGAAGCAGATTTGTGAGGCAAGACTTGCCCTGGGTAAAGCCATGCTGACTTTGTTCCATTAAACCATGTCTTTCTATATGTTCTGTGATTTTGATGTTTAGAACACTTTCCACTATTTTTCCTGGCACTGAAGTCAGGCTAACTGGTCTGTAGTTTCCCGGATCGCCCCTGGAGCCTTTTTTAGATATTGTGGTTACATCGGCCACCTTCCAGTCTTCAGGTACAATGGATGATTTTAATGATAGGTTACAAATTTTAACTAATAGATCAGAAATTTCATTTTTGAGTTCCTTCAGAACCCTAGGATGCATACCATCCGGTCCAGGTGATTTGCTACTCTTTAGTTTGTCAATCTGGCCTACTACATCTCCCAGGTTCACAGTGATTTCGTTCAGTTCGTCTGAGTCATCACCCCTGAAAACCATCTCTGGAACTGGTATCTCCCCAACATCCTCATTAGTAAACACGGAGGCAAAGAATTAATTTAGTCTTTCTGCAATGGCCTTACCTTCCCTAAGAGCCCCTTTAACCCCTCTGTCATCTAATGGTCCAACCAACTCCCTCACAGATTTCTTGCTTTGGTTTTTTTTGGCTAAAATAGCCTCTTTCACCTCACCTTTTAACCATGACGGTAATCGTTTTGCCATCCTTCCACCTTTCTTAATGCACGGAATACATATGGACTGCGCCTCTAGGATTGTATTTTTAAACAATGTCCAAGCCTGTTGAACACTTTTAACCTTTGCAGCTGCACCTTTCAGTTTTTTTCTATTTTCCTCATTTTATCAAAGTTTCCCTTTTTAAAATTTAGTGTTAGAGCTGCAGATTTACTTATTGTCCCCCTTCCAGTTATTAGTTTAAATTTGATCATGTTATGATCACTGTTGCCAAGTGGCCCCACCACCGTTACTTCTCTCACCAAATCCTGCGTTCCACTAAGAATTAAATCTAAAATAGCTCCCTCTCTTGTTGGTTCCTGAACCAATTGCTCCATGAAGCAATCATTTATTACATCCAGGAACTTTATATCTCTAGCAAGTCCTGATGTTACATTTACCCAGTCAATATTGGGGTCATTGAAATCTCCCATTATTATTGCACTGCCAAATTGGTTTGCTTCCCTGATTTCTCTTAGCATTTCATCATCTGTCTGACCATTTTGTCCAGGTGGATGGTAGTATACTCCTATCACTATACTCTTACCCAACACACATGGGATTTCTACCCATATAGATTCTACTGAGCATTTACTCTCTTGTATGACCAGATGGTATACATCCCAGAGTGCTGAAAGAACTGATAAATTAAATTGCAGACCTGCTATTGGAAATCTGTAAACTATCAATAACATCATCTATGGTTCTTGAAGACAGAACAATTCACCTATGAAGAAAGGTTAAAGAGGTTAGGACTCTTTAACTTGAAGAAGAGACGGCTGAGGGAAGATATGATAGAGGTCTATAAAATAATGAGTGGAGTGGAAAGAGTAAACATTAATCAGTTGTTTACTGTTTTGAAAAGTACAAAGACCAGGGGACATACAATGAAGTTATTGGGTAATACATTTAAAACTAATAAGAGAAAATACTTTTTTACTCAATGCATAATTAAGGTCTGGAATTCATTGCCAGAGGATGTGGTGAAAGCTATTAGTATAGCTTTGTTTAAAAAAGGTTTGGACAAATATCTGGAGGAAAAGTCCATTAACAATTATTTAAAAAGTATTTATTGCAGAAATCCATGGCTTATTCTTGGGATAAGATACTTGGAATCTATCTACCCCATGGGATCCTGTCAGGCAATTGTGACCTGGCTTGGCCACTGTTAGAAATAGGATACTGAGCTTGATGGGCCCTTGGTCTGACCCAGTATGTTCTTATATTATTTTCAAAGCGAACCTATGCACATACGTTTGTTCTGAAAATGCTCTGATAATAGGCATCGCACAAAGTTGTTCCTGCTTTTTGGAAGGTGTAACTTGTATGATGTAATTTACACATGTTTTCAAAATCCAAAGGTTATGCATGTAAATCTCTACTCTGCCCCCTGAAATGTCTCGCTGTAGGTCATTTAAAAGCATGTGTGAAGCCAGATAACACGCTATTTAAGCACAGCCATTTATGTTCATAACATCTGGTTTTAGTCTTATAGCTTTGAAAATTCACCTCATCATGTCTAACACCTGCTATGTGCTCTTCCTCTTTGTGTGACAGTGACAGATCAGTCTGGGTTTTTGACAGGCGCTTTATCACAGTGGGATGCTGTGATAGGTGGATACCATTTCAGACAGTAATAGAGAGCGGTGCCTGTAACTTCTGCATTCTTTACGAGGAGCTGATACTCCATCCCAGCGCTGTTCACAGTGCAGTCAAAATGGGCTGATGATATTCCCGGCCCATAGTTTGGTGCTGAGTAGGAGTAATGGTGATACAGGAGGAGCTTCGGAGCCTCTCCCGGGATCTGGCTCAGAAAGTACGTAGCAGCTACATCCTTTACTCCAACATCACAGGTAAATGTTGCACTTTGTCCAAGCCTCACAGAGAGAATGGAAGGCGAGAGCACAGGAGTCTCAGACTGAACAGCTGGAGAACAAGAAAGGACAGAACTGTTACATTAATGTTTACAGCATTTTTATTTTGGATAATCCAATTTATAAATATAAATATCCAGTGCCTTACATACCTGCAATGCAGAGCAGGACAGAGAATAACAAGGTCTGTGGCAGCCTCATTGTGAGGGTGAAGTTCTCCTGCTCCCAGCTCTGATCTGTGCTGTAACCTGAAGGGAGGGAGCTTAAATACCAGCAGCAGGGAGACCCCACCCTCCCCCAACACCTGACCAGCGGTTTGCATATAATTCATCGTTAAGAATGAAAGCACACGGGCTATATATGCAAATCACTGTGGGTAACTGAAAAGAACAGAATTACTTCTACAAGCTAGTAATGCCCACCCCTCAGAATTACACATGCAAATCACTATTCATCATCAGACTCCCCAGATTTACATATGCCAATATGCAAGTTAAGAGTAAATCACATGGAAGCATGTAAGTCAGTATAAGTCATGACACACTCAGGACTGGGAAAGCAAATGTGGAGACCATTGCTAGTGAGCACCTGGCGCTTGGCACAGGGGATTTGCGTGGTTGGGGGTAAAGGTTAAAAAAAAAAAAAAATTGATGGCTGCACCCAGAGCAGTGAAGGTTGCCCAGCTTGCATGTGTAATAGTTGGGAGATCTCCTTAGTTAGGGTGGCGTTATCAGAAGCAATTGGACAGAGTGGATGGTCTCAGTGGTGCTTATCTGCTGATATCTAAATAACGCCCCCCCCAACCTGGTCAGAAACAAACCATTTCTTCACACAGTCGCAAATGTGTCAGTGGTTTAGGCTCTTGGGTTTCCTGGATCTGTATTATCGTTAGAGGGTTTGTTCCCAGATGTTAAAAGACCCAGGATAATTTACAATGAAAGAAGTTATAAAACATGGAGATAAAGTAATAGCATTTAGCCATCTAACTCAGAGTTAGGTGGATGACCTGGATTTATCAAAATGCACTAAATATCGCATGCGATAGGAAAAGGAGTGTGTTTTATGGTAATAGGCAGTTTATTGCAAAGTGTGCAATAACTTTTTTGTGATAAGTGCCTTGGGGGGACCATGTGAGGGGGGGGGGAGAGAGAGAGAGAGAGAGGGAACCTAGGCATAATGCCCTCATACTAGGTAGGTATTTATATCTTTCTAGGAGGCCTACATAGTCACTCGAGGTGAGGTTTAGGTATTAGTGTAGGGGTTAGGGGCCACTTTGACATTCAAAGAGAGATGTTCAAACAGTACAGTGCTCTCTTGTGAAGATTTGATGACCTTCGGCGTGAGGAGACTCACACAAAGATGAGATTTGTGCAATGTTCTCTCAATCTAGCTTGATGGACTCTCTACCTGGGTAACATCAAGCTTGGTTTGATTCTAAGAAGAATCATGGAATCATAGCTTCTAAGAAGAATCATGCTAAAATCATGGAAAAGGTGGTCAACTCCCAACTCATGGATTACCTAGACAGCAACAGCATTCTTCACCCTTCACAATTTGGTTTTCGTAAGCACTTCAACATGGAAACCCTCTTACTGACCCTCACTGACTCCCTCCTCAAAGGCCTAGATCAAGGTCACTGCTACATTCTTGCCCTCCTCGACATCTCATCAGCGTTTGACACAATAAGCCACAACCTCCTCCTCTCTCACCTATCTGACATTGGCATTTCAGGCTCAGCCCTCCTTTGGTTTAAATCCTACCTGGCCAATAGACAATTCTCTGCCAAAATAGGCAACTCCGAATCCACACACTTCTGCCTCACCCAAAATGTGCCTCAAGGCTCCTCTCTCTCCTCCACCCTATTTAATATATACCTCACTCCTCTCTTTCAGCTCCTATCTGACCTCGGCCTCAAATTTTACATCTACGCAGACGATGTTCAAACCATCATACCAATACAAGAATCCATCTCCAATTCACTAAAATTCTGGGAGAAGTGTCTCACTTCCATAAACACCCTTCTCACAAATCTCCACCTCGCCCTTAATACCACTAAGACAGAACTCCTCTTCATATCCAACCAACAAATTCCCAAGCCCTCCCTCTCTAGCGACCCGGCATACAGTACTATCTCCTCACAGCCCTTCGTACGAGATCTTGGTGTTCTGATTGACCAGCAACTAAACCTGAAATAAACACATCAAAACTGTCCTAAAGGAAGGCTTCTATAAGCTCAATATCATGAAAAAACTCAAACCCTTACTCCACACCCATGATTTCCATACCGTCATACAGGCGACCTTCTCAACTAAAATGGACTACTGCAACTCCCTTTTTCTAGGCCTCCCCTACTCTACCATAAAACCACTACAAATGCTGCAGAATGCTGTTGCTAGAATCCTTACTAATACCCGCAAATCCGACCACATAACCCCCCTCCTTAAAGACCTCCATTGGCTCCCGGTACCCTCACGCATCCTCTACAAAACCCTTACCATTATACAGAAATCCATCTACGAACACAACTCCAACTGGCTTGACGAGCCTCTCCGTTTCATCCCCTCCAACCGCCCCACCAGAGCAACCCTGAAAGGTACCCTCCACATCCCATCCCTTAAAAGTGCACAACTCACCTCCTCCACGGATCGAGCTCTTTCCATTGCAGGCCCCACCCGTTGGAACTCACTACCCACCGATCTCCGCCTCGAGCCTTGCTCCATCAAATTCAAGAAAAAGCTAAAGACCTGGCTCTTCAAACAGGCATCCCCAGATTAGGACCCCTGTGCACTAATCCCATCGCTTCATCGCTGCCTCTAAGTCATTAATTGTTACATTCTTTAAGTGAACGTGTTTCTCTCTCCAGTTAAATTCTCCAGTTCCTCGCTCCCTTTCTTTCCCTTGATTTTTGGTTTATTGCAGTCCCCCTCCCCTTCCCTGTTCCATGTAATTTCTACCTTCAGTTCGATGCAAACCGATATGATGTAACCACTAATATTGGTATAGAAAAGTTTCTAAATAAAATAAGAAGACAATATCAATTGGACTGAGCATTGTTCCAGATTCTAGCCCAGGACCTGCCACTGTATCTTTGTTTCAGCCAACAAAAGCTGTTGCCAGCTGTTCACAGACTCCCATGCACCCAGCTATAGGTTTGTACTAATGACGCCCGCATTAGCATCTGGGAAGGCTGCCCCTGTTGTTTGCATGGCCCCTGTGCCTGTCATTTCTCTGGTAAGGTTAGCCCCAGCAAAAGCTGGTTTCAGGAGAGCCTGCTTTAGTTTCAGCCTCGGCGCAAGTCTGTCGCAGCTTCAACCAGGGGCATTTTATCTTCCATTTCCGAGACTCCAGCCCCGTTCGCTTTGACTCCGATCCAGGCACTCCATTTCTAGGCTCTGACTCCGATCCAGGACCTCTGTTTCCATGCTCTGACTATGATTCAGGCACTCCATTTCCAAGCTCGTACTCTGTTTCCAGGCTCTGACTCCGATCCAGGACCTCTGTTTCCAGGCTCTGACCCCGATTCAGGCACTCCATTTCTAGGCTCTGACTCCGATCCCGGACTTCTGTTTCCATGCTCTGACTCTGATCCAGGCACTCCATTTCCAGGCTCGTACTGTTTCCAGGCTCTGACTCCGATCCAGGACCTCTGTTTCCAGGCTCTGACTCCGATTCAGGCACTCCATTTCTAGGCTCTGACTTCGATCCCAGACCTCTGTTTCCAGGCTCTGTCTCCGATTCAGGCACTGCATTTCTAGGCTCTGACTCCGATCCCGGACCTCTGTTTTCATGCTCTGGCTCTGATCCAGGCACTCCATTTCCAGGCTCTGACTCTGATCCAGGCACTCCGTTTCCAGGCTCTGACTCCGATTCAGCCCCTTCATTTCTAGACTCTGACTCCGATTTAGGCACTCCATTTCCAGGCTCTGACTCCCATCCAGGCACTCCATTTCCAGGCTCTTACTGTGTTTCCAGGCTCTGACTCCGATTCAGCCCCTTCATTTCTAGACTCTGACTCCGATTTAGGCACTCCATTTCTAGGCACACTCTGACTCGGTTTCAGGCATTTTGCCCCATTTGGACTCCTATCCTGTTTCAGGCCTTGATCCCGATTTGCTAAACCTCCCTTGCAGTTGGGATCCAGGAGCAGGAGGTGCTCTGAGGGCGTATGAATCTGCCCCTTTTAGGGGGTTGTGTAATGATCCTTCTGTCTGCAGGGACCCTCTGTGGGCCACAATCTGAGCTGAAGGCACAGGAGTCCGCACTGCCACGCCTTAAAAGCCTGCCTCACTCACATCTCCCTGCCTCATCTTGGAGTCTCCCCTGCTCCTTCCTGTGGCCACCCTTGTGCTTTGTCTTAGCCCTTGTCTAGGTATCTGATTTTGCTGCTCTTTCTTGAGTTGCCTTCTAGTGGTCTTCGTTATCCTTGTGTGTGCTGTGTCCTGCTCATTTGGTTTAGTATTGGCCTTCTGGTGGCTTTTACATTGCCTTGTAGTCCATTTCAGTCTTGGCCTTGTCTACTTGTTGGTCTATTCTTTTGAAGCATTACCTATTCCTTTTCTTGTGGGCACCCTTCTGTACTCCATTGCCAGCTCTGCCCTCCTCTATCCCGATTCTCCAGTGCACCTCCAGCTATGTCCTGCTGGCCACCAGAACCTGCGGGCCCAACCCAATGGGGAGGTGGCTGGTCAGGCAGAAGACCTTGTATTGCCCTATTGCTGAGTCATATGCTGCCCCTACTCTGGAGCTACCTACAGCCAGCATGCACTACCATGATAGTTTTATCTGCATAAATAGCTTTGAAAAATCACCCCATCATGTCTAACACCTGCTCTGTGCTCTTCCTCTTTGTGTGACAGTGACAGATCAGTCTGGGTTTTTGTCAGGCGATTTATCACAGTGGTATCCTGGGGGACTGTCGTACCATTTCAGACAGTAATAGAGAGCGGTGTCTGTAACTTCTGCATTGTTTATGAGGAACTGATACTCCGTCCCAGCGCTGTTCACAGAGGCTGAGAAATGGGCTGAGGATATTCCCGGCCCATAGCCTGGTGCTGAGTAGGAGTGATGGTGATACAGGAGGAGCTTCGGTGCCTCTCCCGGGATCTGACTCAGTAAGTGTATAGCATGGCCTTCCTTTACTCCAACATCACAGGTAAAAGTTGCACTTTGCCCACGACTCACAGAGAGAACAGCAGGCGACAGCACAGGAGGCTGAGACTGAACAGCTGGAAACCAGAATAGAAAATGTTAAATTAATATTTGCACCATTATTATTATGAGTATTTCAGCTGATAAATATCCAGTGCCTTACATACCTGCAATGCAGAGCAGGACAGAGAATAACAAGGTCTGTGGCAGCCTCATTGTGAGGGTGAAGTTCTCCTGCTCCCAGCTCTGATCTGTGCTGTAACCTGAAGGCAGACACTTGGTGGGAGCTTAAATACCAGCAGCAGGGAGATCCCACCCTCCCCCCACACTCAGACCAGACGTTTACATATAAATCATTGTTAAGAATGAAAGAACCCAGGGCTTCCTATGCAAATCACTTTTAGTAATTGAATGGCACAGAAGTACTTTTACAAATCAATGTTAGTAATGTCAAGCCCTCAGAGTTACACATGCAAATCAATAATATACATAATAGGACTCCCCACATAGACATATGCCAATATGCAAATTAGCAGTAAATCACATGGAAATATGTAGGTCACTATAAAATAGGACACACTCAGGACTGGAAAAACAAATGTAGAAATCAGTGCTAGTAAGCACCTGGGAGCTCAGGGGGGATGAGTGGGTAGGGGGAAAAACAGTGTAGGTGGTCCAGCCTGTATGTGTGACAGCTGGGAGATATACTTAGCTAGATACTAATCTGTTCATATCTAATTTGTTCCTTAGCAACTTATGCAAACAGACCTCCGTTTGTACATATTCATTCTCTAAATGTTCTCCTCCAGGGAGTAACAGCTTTCCATGTTCGGGGCAGGAAAATGGTGCACAGTTACCGCATTGGGTCTTCCAGAGCATGCGGACATTCAAGAGAGCAGCAGCACAAGATGCTGATAACCTCACCATAGCGAAGCACTGTGATAAGGAGGTGGCCAGAGCCGAGGGATGCAAGGGAATGATAATAATGCCTCGGCACAGGTCATTGGTCAGACCTCACCTAGAATATTGCTTCCAGCTCTGAAATTACACAGGCAGGCTGGAGGTGGCACGGAGAGAGGCTACCACGCCTCTCTCCCTACAGGTCAGGGCTAAGGTGCTGGCCATGCACTGAGCTCTCTGAATCAAACCTTCTTGTCCACAGGAGAAATCTTTTGTTTAGGGCACTGAAGACGTTAGCCGCCCCCAACCCACGTGGTTAGATCCGGAAGTCTGCTGGCCACGTTGCCAAAACTCCAGAGCGGCTTCCTTTGACCCACAAGAGCGTGCACCGTGGCACCTCAGGTATGCCAGGGCTCAGAGGCTGACGGTTTCCATTTCCGGTTCCCAAGCTTGCGGGGGCTTCGGGCTCTAGAAACGCCCTGCTGATTCCTCCGTGACCCTCTCAGCCCTCCAGGAGAAGACGTCGCAGAAATCTCTCTGGGACCCTAGAACGTCTCTTACTGGGCTGAAACATTTTACAATCTCCCTGTGGAGCTGGAAGGATCATACCAGTTCCATGGTGCAGCTCAATTCTTTATTTAAATTAAGGCTATGGTATTTTCTGAACCTTCTGTGGTATGGAGTACATTTTTAGAAGCTTAGTCAGGACTTCCGTGTATATAATGAGACGTTATACTCAAAAGTACACCATCTATGCAAGCCGTGGATTCTCAAAGGGTTAGCAGATAGCTCCAGGTCATCGGGGACAAACTGAGCCACTTCTGGTTTTACCTCCATTGAATGCACGGGGAGTTAAAATCAAGATTGCCTAAGCCAACACTATAATCAGAAGTCTATACAAGTCTATACAAGTCCTACTCCACAAAGAAAACAGATGGCGCAAAGCTCCCAACTCTTTTACGCTTTCATCTTACAAAGGAACTTTACACCATTATAGGACCTCAATCCTAAAGTCAAAAGAGAATACTATGCAAGTAAAATCCACGACCTTCAATATGACGCCAAGGCACTTTTTTCTTATGTGTCACAAATCACAAAGTCATCCCCACCAACGATACCTGACGAACAGGCACAATCCAAGGCCAATCAGCTTGCTTCATTCTTTCAACAGAAGATTACGAATACACTGGCATTCCTACCAACCAATACCACCCCATGCTCTACATTCTCCAACACTCACACCCACACTGGAATCAAGCTCAACAACTTCGAATTAACATCCCCCGGGGAGATCGAATCCCTCCTCAAGAGACAGAAACCTTCTAGCCATCCAGCGGACAATATCCCAGCCAAGCTTCTGCTACTGATTCCAAACAGGATCTCAGGACCTCTAGCTAACATTATAAACTGCTCACTATCACAAGGGAGGTACCCAGACAGCTTAAAAACCGCTTCTCTTAAACCCCTCCTCAAGAAGCACAACTTAGACCCCAAAGAACTTGCTAACTTCCGCCCCATCTCAAATCTCCCGTTCTTAGCCAAACTTACAGAGAAATTGGTTAACACTCAACTTTCAGAATATCTAGAAGATCACAACATTCTATACCCTTCCCAATACGGATTCCGCAAATCTCGCAGTACAGAAACGCTTCTCATTTCCTTATCAGACCATATCATTATGGGATTAGACAAGTGCTATTCCTTCCTTCTAGTACTTCTGGACATCTCGGTGGCTTTCGACACCATCAACCATGCCATCCTTCTGACTCTCTTAGCAGAAATAGGTATATTGGGATCAGCCCTCAGTTGGTTCACGTCTTTCCTTAGTAATAGAAGCTTCAAAGTTAAAATTAACAATAAAGAATCACCTTCGACAAGGTCCTCACTCGGTGTACCTCAAGGATCATCGTTATCACCCACTCTCTTCAATATATACCTCCTCCCCCTCTGCCAGCTTCTAACAGACCTTAACCTAACTCATTACCTTTATGCAGATGACGTGCAGATTCTGATTCCGATAACTGAATCCATCGCAAAATCTCTCATGCACTGGAACAACTGCCTAAAACTGATCACCAGCCTTCTCAACAGCCTTAATTTGGTTCTTAACGCATCTAAGACCGAACTCCTCCTCATCTCCTCTAACCAAGACAACCCTCTCCCACAGACCAACCTCAACACCCAGCTCATGCATACCCACGTAAGAGATCTCAAGGTGCTACTCGACAGCCGCCTTAACCTAAAGAAAATGATCAACACCACAACCAAAGATTGTTTCTACAGACTCCAAGTCCTGAAAAGACTCAAGCCTCTACTTTTCTTCAATGACTTCAGAACAGTTCTGCAAGCCTTGATATTTGCTAAAATCGACTACTGCAACGCTCTCTTCCTGGGCCTCCCCAGCTCTACCACCAAGCCGCTACAGTTGATACAGAACGCCGCGGCAAGAATCCTGACCAACACCAACTGAGGAAAACACATATCTCCCATCCTCCGTAACTTACACTGGCTCCCAGTGAAATACAGAATCCTTCACAAATCACTCACTTTAATCCACAAAGTCATCTACAATCAATTGCATCTGGACCTCGAATTCCCTCTCAACCTCCACTTCACCAACAGACCGACTAGAGAAATATATAAAGGAACCCTACAGACCCCACCTACAAAAGCCACACGCCTCACCTCAACCAAAGACCGATCCTTCTCGACAGCAGGCCCAGCTATCTGGAACAACATCCCAGCCAACCTCAGAATGGAACCCTGCCTCTTAACATTTAAGAAAAAACTTAAGACCTGGCTTTTCCGTCAAGCCTTCTCAGATCCCCCTGATACACACTAGATGACAGAACATCCTTCATGAACAATGGATCTCCGTACTACACCTTAGTCCTGAATAAGAGCCCCCCCTGACTCAACATTTGTTTATACTATTTATTTACTACGTTATTAAGCCTTTCTTTCCAGCAGTCTATGCTTCCAAGTTTACTCTCCTTGGTGAATGTAACTTTGTTCTTCCTGTTCAATCTATTGTTTTTGGTTACACTCTCTGGTTCAATTCCCCAATTCGATGTAAACCAATCTGATATGGTCTTCAACCATGAAGGTCGGTATAGAAAAGTGTGAAATAAATAAATAAATACAGGTACATACCCACTTTGCAGGCCTGCACTCACCGTCTTCTGAAGAGAGAATCGCGGGAGCCAGAGCTCTGTGGTCTGGGGGTGGGGGGAGGAGGGGAGGTGGGAGCAAAGGGATCAGAGGGCAGGCAGGAAGTTTACTGCCCGTAGAATGTTTCTGTGATGGGGCCCCTAAATTGGATCTATGTCAGTAAGTATTCTGGCAGCCGAGTTTTGTAATATTTGAAGAGATCTTATTGTTGAGTATGGTAGTCCCAGAAATAGAGTATTACAGTAGTCTATGCTGGTGAATATAAGTGCTTGTAAAACTGTTCGGAAGTGCGCTTGGGTTAATAAGGGTTTAAGCCTCCTGAGGACCATTAGTTTGGCGTATCCTTCTCTTACTTTTTGTGATATGTGTTGCTTAAGGCTGAGTTCAGTGTCAATTGTTACTCCTAGGTTCCAAGCCTTCTCGGTTAGTACTATTTCTTGATCATTTTTAAGTTTGATGGGGTTTTGAATTATCTCAGAGCTTTTACGCTCTAGGGGGGCGGATTTTCAGAGCCCTGCTCGCGTAAATCCGCCCAAAACCGGGGCGGATTTACGCGAGCAGGGCCCTGCGCGCCGAGAAGCCTATTTTACATAGGCCTCCCGGCGCGCGCAGAGCCCCGGGACTCGCGTAAGTCCCGGGGTTCTCGGAGGGGGGCGTGTCGGGGGCGTGTCGGGGGGCGGGCCCGGTCGTAGCGGCGTTCCGGGGGCGTGTCGGCAGCGTTTTGGGGGCGGGTACGGGGGCGTGGCTACGGCCCGGGGGCGTGGCCGCGCCCTCCGTACCCGCCCCCAGGTCGCGGCCCGGCGCGCAGCAGGCCCGCTGGAGCGCGGGGATTTACGTCTCCCTCCGGGAGGCGTAAATCCCCCGACAAAGGTAAGGGGGGGGTGTAGACAGGGCCGGGGGGGGGGGGTTAGGTAGGGGAAGGGAGGGTAAGGTGAGGGGAGGGGCAAAGGAAAGTTCCCTCCGAGACTGCTCCGATTTCGGAGCGGCCTTGGAGGGAACGGGGGGAGGCAGCGCGGCTCGGCGCGCGCAGGCTATACAAAATCGATAGCCTTGCGCGCGCCGATCCGGGATTTTAGTGGATACGTATCTACTAAAATCCAGCGTACTTTTGCTTGAGTCTGATGCGCAAGCAAAAGTAGGCTGATCGCGCTTCTTTTAAAATCTACCCCTAGGTGTATAAATTCAGTTTTTTCAATGTTAATTACTAGTTCCATTTGGTTTAGTAATTGCTTAATTATATCTAGGTACATCAGTGCTAGGTTTAATGTCTTATCAATTGTTTCCTCTACTGGTAGTATTAGTTGGATGTCGTCCGCATATATGTAGTGTATGATACCTAGTCCAGCCAGTAGGTGGCAAAGAGGCAGCATATAGATGTTAAAAAGTGTCGCTGGGAGTGTGGATCCCTGAGGTACTCCAGTTTTTAGCTCAATTCTGTCTGATATTGTGTTTTTAATCTGAACTTGGAAAAATCTATTGTTTAGGTAAGATCTGAACCATTTTATTGTTTTGTTTTTTAGGCCTATTTCTTCTAGTCTTTTTAGTAGTATGTTGTGGTTTACTGTGTCGAATGCTGCTGATAAGTCTAGTAGTATCATGATGTAGTGCTGCTATGTGAGTAGGAATGTGTCTAACGTCCTCTAAATGTATTAGTGATTTCACTATATGTCTGGTAGTGGCCTACCGGGGTCTGATCAAACTCTCAATAAAGTTTTTGTTGTTGTTGTTTTGTTTTTTTTTTGTGAAAGTGGCACCTGCCTATAAATTAAAGGATGAGCTAGGGGGGGCTGGAAAATACAAACAGTCTAACTTCAGTTAGTCAGCCAGAGTGACTCACTGCTCTCTTGATTAACAAATGTTGGTACCTAATCAAACCAAATCACACTACCTCAAACCTTTCCAAGGTGAACTTTCCAACTTTCCAAGGCTGAACTTTTCCAAGGTGAACTTTTCCAACTTTCCAAGGCTGAACTTTTCAAACTTTTTACTTGGGTATACACTGCTCCTAGTTTATTTCTAGCTTCTGGCTACTTTTTTTTTTGGGGGGGGGGGGGGGTTTGTGTGTTTTGATTTTTAAATACAAACACTCAGTTCTGCTTAATAGCTGCCTTACAGACTATTAAAAATAAACACACTACCTACTGCTTACTAGCTGCCTTATTGACTGACTATTTAAAAATACAAACAGTCTAACTTGTTTATTCACTGCCTTACTGACTAGCGCCTCCTTTTACCATGGGCCCTCATTTGAATACTGGATCGCGTGCCCAGGAGAGTGGCCTAGGTGCGTGTTGGGAGAGGGGGCACTCACCTCGGAGCACCGGCTCTCCCGCGAATTTTACTGTATCGGCCCGTGTCTGAATTACTTTCAGAGCAGGAAACCTAACGCCATCTGTGACTCGGAACTAAGTTTCCAGCGCCAAGAGCAAGTGCGTTTGGCCAGCAGAGCTCTCTGCATCTTAATATCCTCATGTTTATGAGGTTTCCATAGGAAGGCGCTGAGCGGTCCTCACAGTCTTACTCACACGTTCTCTGTGGATAAAACGCCTTACTGCATTGCCACAAGGTTTACGCTCAGACAGTGAGCTCTCACCTGCAGGTAAAGCTGTGCATTGGGCTGCCAGCGCTGCCAGCTTATTGAGGGTCATTTTCCAGCAGCGCAGACAGTGGTAAGGTCCGCATGTAGAATGTGTATTGTGTATTGAGGATGAGGATGTCCAAAGTGAGCCTCCACACATCAGTTTGTTTTGAAAATGCTGGGGTAATCAGCAGGTTACTCGCACACATTACATCACTCAAAGCTGCTCCTGCTCTTCAGAAGGTGAAACTTGTGCACACACATGAAACCTGGGGCTATTTTAGCACAGCCATTTATGTGAATAACATCTGCTTTTATCTGCATAAATAGCTTTGAAAATTCACCCCATCATGCCTAACACCTGCTCTGTGCTCTTCCTCTTTGTGTGACAGTGACAGATCAGTCTGGGTTTTTGTCAGGCGCTGTATCACAGTGGGATGCTGAGATACTTGGATTCCATTTCAGACAGTAATAGAGAGCGGTGTCTGTAACTTCTGCATTCTTTATGAGGAGCTGATACTCCGTCCCAGCGCTGTTCACAGTGGCTGAGAAATGGGCTGAGGATATTCCCGGCCCATACATTGGTGCTGTGAAGGAGTGATGGTTATGCAGGAGGAGCTTCGGTTCCTCTCCTGGGATCTGGCTCAGGAAGAAAATACCTTCTCCATCCTTTACTCCAACATCACAGGTAAAGGTTGCACTTTGTCCGAGACTCACAAAGAGAATGGAAGGCGAGAGCACAGGAGTCTGAGACTGAACAGCTGGAAAACAGAACAGAAAGAATTGTTAAATTAATATTTACACCATTATTATTATGAGTTTTTCAGCTGATAAATATCCAGTGCCTTCCATACCTGCAATCCAGAGGACAGAGAATAACAAGGTCTGTGGCAGCCTCATTGTGAGGGTGAAGTTCTCCTGCTCCCAGCTCTGATCTCTGCTGTAACCTGAAGGCAGACACTTGGTGGGATCATAAATACCAGCAGCAGGGAGACCCCTCCCGCCCCCCAACACACACACCCAACCCGACTGGAGGTTACAATTTGTTAAGAAAGAAAGCCCCCAGGACTGCCTATGTAAATCACTCTTGGAAGTTGAAAAGAACAGAATTACTTCTACAAACCACTGATAGTAATGCACCACCCCTCAGAATTACACATGCAAATCAATATTTATAATCAGACTCCCCAGATTTACATATGCCAATATACAAATGAATAACAGTAAATCACCTGGAAATACGTAAGTTATAACACATTCAGGATGGACAAACAAATGTGGAAATCAGTGTCAGTGAGCACCAGGGAGCTCTCTTATTAGCACAGGGGGTTTGCATGGGTTGGGATGAGGTAAATAAGGAGGGATGGCCCCGTTCAGAGCAGTGTAGGGGGCCCAGCTTGTAAGTGAGACAGCTGGGTGATGTCCTTAGCTCGGGTAGTGTAATGAGGAGCAATTGGACAGAGGGGATGGATCCAAGGGCCCTCACCTGCTGATATCTAACCTGTTACTTATACAGACCTCCCTTTCTATAAATTCTGTCTCTACATTCTCTTCTTTCTGGTATCCTGCTCACCACTTGTGTATATCTCATATCTCACACCTGTTTATTACCTTTTATATTAATAGATTCCTTTATTTGCAAATACAAAATGCCATTTATCTCACCACCACTTCTTATCATCTCACTCACTCTATAAGCACTCATACGCCCTCCCTTATTGCACTCTGTATAGTATAAATTACAAATGCAAACAGCCTCTCCAACTGAGTTTATATTACTGGAAAACCCCTATAATGTATAAGTTCCAAATAATCGAAGCAAGAATGACAGGAGACTCGTGGCACTGAGGAAGTGGACTCTGTTCTCGAAAGCTCCTGCTTTAATAAATTAGTCTATAAGGAGCCACCCAACTCCTGTATCTTTTGCTACACAGGCTGACAGCGGCTTTCCCCCGGAAAATAATCGAAGGAAGCTGCTCCAATTGTCTAATTCCAAGCAGTGAAAAGAAGTCGTTCCAGTCTTGTTTCCAGCTCTCAGTTTATCGAATTGTAATGTCAAGGCTAAATTAATGGTTGGTTCCTCAAAACAAATGTTTATTGTGCAATTTATCAACATAGAGCTTCATAAAAAGCACTTGGGGTATTTTAAGATTTCATGCTGACTTTCCAGATTGTCCTACATTTGCTCTTACTCATGCATGCGATTTGAGAGACCGTTTAGTTCTGTCTGCTTTTATACAGTCTGTTTGTGAGAGAGGGTACAGAAAACTCCCTCAGACTACCTTAAAGGACCGGGTACAGCTGTCTCACCCGGTCCTCCTTAAGGTTGAGAGCCGCAGGGAATCCTGGGTGAAGGGAGGAGCCAGTCACCAGAATATAAGACCTCAGGGCCTAGAAGGGTTAGATGGGCTCCAGGAAGCTGAGAGAGAGCTACCATATGCAAGGACCTGCTATGTTTAAAGGACTGCGCAATACGTGAAGTGAAGGTGAGCTGTATTATTGGTTTGTCTCCTGAAGTGAAGGTGTGCTGCCATATTTGTTTTGAGTTTCTTTTCACTGTAAATAAAGTGTACTTAAGGAACAATTCTGTTTCCTCTGGCTGTTATCAAGGCGCCTACTGGTCAGGCTACCACATATGGTGCATGAGGAGGGATTTCTTGTCTAAGCGGGAAGCACTGACAAGAGCCCACAGCCACAGCAAAAAAAAAAACCCTGCAGAATATTTTCTTTTCATGGGGCCTCTCAGTTCCACTCCCCAGCTTTGTACAACACCCCAAGGGAGCTATCCCCACCTGTATAGTCAAGGGTTAAGTATTGAGTAAGGGTGGATAGACCACCAGGTTTTTGGGGGTTTTTTTTCATGTTCCTATCCCTGGAGAGGTACATAACTTGGAGGCAAGCATTGGATGATTTAGCAAATAATTCTGAGGTAAAAGCAGCTGATAAAAGTGGAGCCATTGTTTTGATGGATAAGGAGGCATATAAACATGAAATAATTCATCAATTATAGGATAGCTCTTTTTACATGGTTTTGACATAGGATCCAACTCCTGGACTAAAGACAAGAACTGATTCAGTTGTTGATTGTGCGCATGGATTACTGTTAAAGAGAGTTGTTCTTTGAAAGTAGATTTTCTAAGGGTTCTAGTTATATATAAACCTCTAAAAATCCATAAGACTACAAAATCCTGCAGGGCGTCCTATTAAATCTGCGCGTGGCTTGCTTTTTTTTTAACTCTTTATTTATAACTCAGAGTCAAAGCCTACATAGAGCAACACCAAACAATACATAATAGATATGAATAACATCGTATCAAAAATCGGCCTCTTAAGTACACTGAATGCTCTATGGCAAGTTGAAAAAATTCCAATACCAAGGGACAAGATGGCTGCCACATAGTTGGACGCAGGTCCCTCAGCTCCTGGAAAGTCTAAAGAATATTGCCTTTTTCCTCGTGATTTACCTTCTCAAAAATGCCTCACACGAAACGTAAGGCTAAGATACGTAAGATTATCTCTACACCAATCTTTCCTACAAGACAACCTGGAATCGAGAAAGTCTTCGGGAGAGTCATGCAACAGGAACCAGTAGGAGGGGCTGCAGGAGATTCCATCGGAGGGCAGCCTGTGGACTCCAGGGCTGATGAAACATCCCTCAGTCCTGGTGCGCCAACTACTCCTCCTCTCCCAACAGGCCTCCATAGAGATTTGGGGGCAGAGCACCAAGAAACGCCGACAGAACATCAGTTAACCCCAAGGACCTTGCTGCCCCAGAGAAGCGGTGCTGGTGATATGCCTGCTTCGGAAAGCCCGTTGTTTCAGGGCTCTAGGGGAGTGAGTAAGGAGGAACCGTGGTCGGCGTTGGAGAGGCAGCCTTCGGAGGTAGGGAGAGAAAAGTCCGAATTAAAAGTCTTAATACCACTGCATTTGGAAACGCCAGAGAAAATAACACTGGAGTTAATATGGAAGGCAATTACAGCTTTAAGTAAAAATGTTGTGGATTTAACTAATACTGTTAAAGAAAATGTAAGGAAAGTTCAATTGCAAGAGGAAAAGACTATTCAGATTGAGGCAAAAGTGAAAGAAATTGACGTGGAATTAAAAAAAAATGGAAGAAGTACAAAGTGAGTTAATAAAATCGGATACCAGTGTGAAGAAGAAAGTTGACTTTTTTGAAAATGAATTGAGGAAGCCTAATCTTAGGTTCCTTAATTTTCCTTGAACTAAATGGATTACCGCTAAAGATCTTTTACTGAAGTAACAAATCCAATTTCATCAAAAACAGTATATATACCATCAAAATCTGATATTGGAAATCAAGGTCAGGAGTCAATTGATATCCCTCAGGGATCTGTATTGGGACCCTTACTCTTCAATATATTTATAAATGATCTGGAAAGAAATACGACGAGTGAGATAATCAAATTTGCAGATGACACAAAATTGTTCAGAGTAATTAAATCACAAGCAGATTGTGATAAATTGCAGGAAGACCTTGTGAGACTGGAAAATTGGGCATCCAAATGGCAGATGAAATTTAATGTGGATAAGTGCAAGGTGATGCATATAGGGAAAAATAACCCATGCTATAATTACACAATGTTGGGTTCCATATTAGGTGCTACAACCCAAGAAAGAGATCTAGGTGTCATAGTGGATAACACATTGAAATTGTCGGTAGAGTGTGCTGTGGCAGTCAAAAAAGCAAACAGAATGTTGGGAATTATTAGAAAAGGAATGGTGAATAAAACGGAAAATGTCATAATGCCTCTGTATCGCTCCATGGTGAGACCGCACCTTGAATACTGTGTACAATTCTGGTCGCCGCATCTCTTGGCTCGGCGATCGCATCGTGGGCTGGCCTGCGCAATCGGCGCCGCAGACCCACCGGGGTAAGGCCTCTAAAACCCACACTTGCCCTCGGAGGGTCCACCGCCGATCGCGAGGCGATCCCCCGCTGCCTGCACCGCCGGATAAACCCGCCTCCCAGCCAATCTGAGCTCACGCTCTGGCAGCCAATCAAGGGCAGGCCTCGGAGCCCTTTAAATTCTCCCGCCCAACAGCGCCGCGCGCCGAGCGTCGCGCGCCGAAGGAGCGCGTCAAAGGGGCCTGCCCCTTTGTGCGCCCCTTCGTGCAGACCCGAAGAGCAGAGCAAAACCTTAAAGTCTCCTTCTCTCACCCGCAACTTCTACATTGAATCCCGCTTCCGGACACCGAACAACGCGCAGACGTCCAACCACCCCAGACATCAGATAACTTCGCACAGTGAGTAAAACGGCACCCGTTACCTCTTCAGCAATTCACATACACAACGGCCAGCCACTCCAGGACTCATAACGCTACTAGTAGTCTGAATCGCACCTCCCCCTCCCTATTCCTCCTACTCCAGATCTCTACAGACAATTAATCCAACAACTCTCCTTTAAATCAGCTGATCCCCTCTCTTACCTAGCCAGACATTCTAGCCAATCCTTCATTTCTCTGTATTCCTAAGCTTGTTCATAGACTTCCATTGTGATCAACAACCATCCTCACAGCATTCACACTCATACAGTGTGATCAACAATCATCCGCTCAATATTCATACTGCGTGATCCAGCAGCATTCAGCAGTAGGCAGCTACTCCAACATCCACCAAATTTCCATACTCAACCATTCAACGCACTCAAATTCTCATCTGAGCTCATCACTCGAGCATCACTAACACCACAGTCAGCATGACGCCGAGATGTCAGATTCCGATTCTTCAACATAACCTACTCACCACAGGAAAAACCACCTTGCTACAAAGATCCCGCAACTACACAGCCCTTATCCCTATTATGATTTCTCCTCTTACCCAATTACTAGGACTAACACTATTTTCCCTTTCGCTATTCAACGCTCAATCTCTCACCAAAAAATCTCTGATCCTCAATGACTATCTTTTGGACTCCAACCCAGACATCTGTGCCATAACAGAAACTTGGCTTAAACCAACAGATATTGCTATAATAAATCAACTCCCCACCGACCTCTACGACTTCTTTTCCCTCCCTCGTCTCAAAAAAAGAGGAGGGGGCATTCTTTTGGCAGCCAAAAAAGATTTGAAATTTAACCAACTCTCAGTCAAAGCAGTCCCTAAACTTGAAATAGGACTTTTCAAAACAGCTCAACTCCAAGTCCTACTCGTGTATGCCCCTCCAAGCGTTCTGGATTCAGATGCCTCCCCCATTGTAGAAATAATTACTACACACTTAAATCTGGAATCCCCGGCTATAATTTTAGGAGATTTTAACTTACATGTTGATAACCCTACACCCACCACCAATTGCGAAGCTCTACTTACTGCCCTCTCAGCTATGGGATTTGAACAGATCATTAACAAACCCACCCATAAAGCTGGACACACCTTGGACCTTATCTTCGTAAATACTGGGATCAAATACACCTCACCTCCTTCCTGCACCCCTGTCCCATGGTCAGATCATTCTCTAATCACCGTCACTTTTTCTCTGACACAATTCAGAAAACATCCCCCATCGAAATCCTCATTTCTCTACAGAAGACCCTGCTCATCCGACGACCTTAACAGCCAGCTCACCTCAGAGCTTCCTCACATTAACCTCTCTGACCCTAACTCAGCCATCCTCTCCTGGAACAACATCACTGAGGCAGTAGCAAACAAACTTTGTCCACTATCAGCAAAAAATCTAAACCCAAACCCAGCAAAAAGACAACCATGGTTCTCAAACAACCTCCATAAACTTAAACAAAGCCTAAGACACAAAGAAAGCAAATGGCGTAAGGCACCCTGCCCCAGCACCTTAGCCGCCTACAAACTAGCTCTACATCACTACAAGAACTCTACCCAAAAATCAAAAAGGGATTACTATGCTAGCAAGATTCATGACCTTGTATTTGACGCCAAAGCTCTTTTTGCTTACATATCTAACCTGACACACATCAACATACCAGATATTCCCATAGACCTAGCTCAATCTAAAGCCGAGGAATTGGCTATTTTCTTCCAAGACAAAATATCTAACCTGCTAAAGCGACTGACCCCCAGCAACAATTCTCGTCCTAATGCGCCACAGATACAAAACAAAGGAACCTCCTTTGAATCATTCCAACCCATCACAGCCTATGAGATTATTCTGTTACTTAAAAAATGAAACCTTCATCCCACCCCTTCGACCAAATACCCACAAAGCTCCTCCTTCTAATACCGGAAACGATATCCAAAACTCTGGCAGATATCATAAACTGCTCATTATCCCAGGGTCTATTTCCAGAAGACCTAAAACTAGCTTCGCTAAAACCACTCTTAAAGAAACCTAATCTAGACCCCAAGGACCCCAACAACTTTCGTCCGATCTCCAATCTTCCATTTATTGCCAAGATATGGAAAAGCTGGTCAACACTCAACTCTCCAACTACATTGAAGATCACAAAATACTTTACCCCTCACAACATGGTTTCCGTAAAGCTTTAAGCACAGAGACGCTACTCATATCCCTGACAGACCACATCATCATGGGGCTAGACAAAGGCCAATCCTTTCTACTTATCCTTTTGGACCTTTCGGCCGCATTTGATACCGTCAAACACTCCATCCTCATCAATCAACTTGCGAACATAGGAATCTCAGGAACTGCCCTATCATGGTTCAATACTTTCCTCAACAACAGAGGCTATAAGGTCAAGATACATAATAAGGAATCCTCCCGCTTCTCTTCAGCTTTTGGAGTTCCTCAAGGCTCCTCCCTATCCCCTACACTCTTTAATATTTACCTCTACCGCTATGTCAACTGCTAACCCACTTGAAACTAACTCACTTCCTATATGCAGACGATGTGCAGATCTTGATCCCCATCAAAGAAACCATCTCCAAAACTCTTGAATTTTGGGAAATTTGCCTTAAAGAAATCAATCGCCTCCTCTCGAGTCTAAACCTGATATTAAATACAGCCAAGACGGAACTGCTCATCATCTCACCAGAAAATAGCAACCCACCTCCATGTCCTCTAACCCACCATCTTACCACCCAAACAAGGGATTTAGGTGCAATTATCGACAACCATCTTAATCTAAAATCCTTCATCAAACAAACTACTAAAGACGGATTCTATAAACTTCAAGTACTTAAAGAATCAAACCGCTCCTTCACATGCGAGACTTCAGAACGGTCCTTCAAGCAGTAATCTTTTCTAAGATAGACTACTGCAATTCCATCTTATTAGGTCTCCCTTCTGCTTCCATTAAACCCCTTCAGATGCTTCAGAATTCAGCTGCGAGAATTCTGACTAACACCAGGAGAAGAGACCACATCTCTCCTATTCTCAAGAACTTGCACTGGCTGCCAATACACTTTAGAATTATCCACAAATCCCTCACTATCATCTACAAGACTATCCATCACCAAGCATCCCTCAATCTTCAAATTCCACTCAGAAAGCACACATCCACCAGACCCATCAGAGAAGCCTACAAAGGATCACTCCTTGTTCCACAAACCAAAACCACTCAACACCTAACCTACAGAGACCGAGCCTTTTCCACAGCCGGACCTTCACTATGGAACTCTATTCCTCCCGATCTAAGACAAGAACCATGCCTTCCTACTTTCAGAAAAAGGCTTAAGACATGGCTATTTAAACAAGCCTTCCCAGATCCATATTGAAAGACAGTAACATCTTATAAGACACTACACAATATTATGTAAATTATTAATGTAAATAATTCATCTTTACTACTCAACTATCTTACTCTAATTCTCTCCCCAGTTTATGACCCTGTTGTAATGTAACTTTTATTTCTTTGCACTTGTTTATGTTCTGTTTTTTGTGCACACCCTCTCGTTATTTGTAAACCGGCATGATGGGGTTCCTAATCTCGAATGCCGGTATAGAAAAATCTATAAATAAAAATAAATAAATAAATATAATTGCGATGGAGAAGGTACAGAGAAGGGCTACCAAAATGATAAGGGGAATGGAACAACTCCCCTATGAGGAAAGACTAAAGAGGTTAGGACTTTTCAGCTTGGAGAAGAGACGACTGAGGGGGGATATGATAGAGGTGTTTAAAATCATGAGAGGTCTAGAACGGGTAGATGTGAATCGGTTATTTACTCTTTCGGATAATAGAAAGACTAGGGGGCACTCCATGAAGTTAGCATGGGGCACATTTAAAACTAATCGGAGAAAGTTCTTTTTTACTCAACGCACAATTAGACTCTGGAATTTGTTGCCGGAGGATGTGGTTAGTGCAGTTAATATAGCTGTGTTTAAAAAAGGATTGGATAAGTTCTTGGAGGAGAAGTCCATTACCTGCTATTAAGTTCACTTAGAGAATAGCCATTGCCATTAGCAATGGTTACATGGAATAGACTTAGTTTTTGGGTACTTGCCAGGTTCTTATGGCCTGGATTGGCCACTGTTGGAAACAGGATGCTGGGCTTGATGGACCCTTGGTCTGACCCAGTATGGCATTTTCTTATGTTCTTATGTTCTTAAGTAAAGGCAAGTTCCAGGGAGGTAGGAACGACCCAGTGCCAACCCCCCTGTTCTCTCCGAGCTATTTCTTGCTTCAAGAGATCATAATAAGACTGAGTAGTGGCTGCTATTTCAAATTCATTCTGAAACTCTGAGAAGGATAACAAACCTTTCCCATTCATAGAGATGACCTAGGCAGCATAGATCCTCCCCTCACCATTGCTTCACAGCCCGACTGAAGTTATGAATGGACAAGGTGGGGTTCTTCCAGAGTGGTGAAAAAGCATAGGGTCATTTATTGGTAATACCCAGACCTCTGCAAAGGGCCCTCCATGTCTTAACAGTACACGCAATGAAAGGACAATTGTGACAAGCCTGCCTGCCCCAGGTGACAGGGGGGATAACGAGAGGAGCGACATCAGGTCAACCTCATCAGCGAGGTATCTCTCAATGGCAAGCCAGGGTGAGGCCCGATCCCGAGAAAGCCAAATAAAGACCCCCCGAGAGGCGTGCCACCCAAAAGCACCCAAAAGTATGCTTGAAGGTGAGGAAAAGCCATCCCTACCATTCTTTGGGCCGGAATAATGTGTGCAAGTTAACCAGGACAGGTCTCCCCTCCCATAGAAAATCGAGTAAGAAAATGTTGATAGAGGAAAAGAAGCTGCTCGGCAGGAAACAGGGAACATGACGAAAAAGATACGATAATCATGGTAATAGGTTCATTTTAATAACATTGATTCTCCCTCCCCAGGAAAGATAGCGATCCCGTCAGACCCGAAGATCCTGTCTGATTGCCTTAACCACTAGGGCATAATTTAGCCTATATAAATCATTCAGGTTCCTTGGGTCATGAATTTCCAAGTAATTTATAGAAGTTGTCGCCCGTTTGAAGGCAACAAAACAAGCTGGAACCCTCTCCTGTGTACTTGTGGCAATTGGAAAAACCACTGATTTGTGAAAATTGACCTTATCGCCCAACACGGCACCAAAGGCCGTCAACTCTGCCAACAACACCGGGCCTTCCCGTTTCGAGTCTGCAAGGAAAAGAAGGACATCATCAGCATAGAGAGAAGTCAAATGAGAATGATCACCAATCCGAAAGCCACGCATATCAGGATGCGCCTGCAATTTCACAGCTAAGGGCTCGATTAACAAGATCAAAGAGTAGGGGCGACAATGGCAGCCCTGCCGGGTGCCCTTCATGATGGGAAAAAAGGCCGACAGTGCGTATTTTAATCTTAGCTGTTTTTAAAGATTAAAAAATGTGGTTGGGTTTTTTTTTTGTTTAGAATGATTAAATTTCAGGTGCCAGCGCAGCAGAGCTGGAAACCTAACTCCATCTGTGACCCGGAACTAAGTTTCCAGCGCCAAGAGCAAGTGCATTTGGCCAGCAGAGCTCTCTGCATCTTAATGTCCTCGTTTTTATGAGGTTTCCATAGGAAGGCGCTGAGCGGTCCTCCCAGTCTTACTCACACGTTCTCTGTGGATAAAACGCCTTACTGCATTGCCGCAAGGTTTACCCTCAGACAGTGAGCTCTCACCTGCAGGTAAAGCTGTGCATTGGGCTGCCAGCGCTGACAGCTTATTGAGGGTCATTTTCCAGCAGCGCAGACAGTGGTAAGGTCCGCGTGAAGAATGTGAGGATGGGGATTTCCAACGTGAGCCTCCGCACATGAGTTTGTTCTGAAAATGTTGGGGTAATCAGCAGGTTACTCGCACACATTACATCACTCAAAGCTGCTCCTGCTCCTCAGAAGGTGAAACTTGTACGATGTGATGTACGTGCATGCTTTTCACAATCCAAACGTTATGCGCGTAATCTCTACTCTGCCCCCTGGGAAGTCTCTCTGCAGTTCCTGTAAAAGCAAGCGAGAAGCCGGGTTACACACATGAAACCTGGGGCTATTTTAGCACAGCCATTTATGTGCATAACATCTGCTTTTATCTGCATTAATAGCTTTGAAAATTCACCCCATCATGTCTAACACCTGCTCTGTGCTCTTCCTCTTTGTGTGACAGTGACAGATCAGTCTGGGTTTTTGTCAGGCGATTTATCACAGTGGGATGCTGAGATACTTGGATACCATTTCAGACAGTAATAGAGAGCGGTGTCTGTAACTTCTGCATTCTTTATGAGGAGCTGATACTCCGTCCCAGCGCTGTTCAGAGAGGCTGAGAAATGGGCTGAGGATATTCCCGGCCCATACTTTGGTGCTGTGAAGGAGTGATGGTGATACAGGAGGAGCTTTGGTGCCTCTCCCAGGATCTGTCTTAAGAAGAATGCATAATCTCCATCCTTTACTCCAACTTCACAGGTAAAAGTTGCACTTTGTCCGAGACTCACAGAGAGAACAGCAGGCGTCAGCACAGGAGTCTGAGACTGAACACCTGCAAAACAAGAAAGGACAGAACTCTTACATTAATGTTTGCAGCAATGTTATTATGGATAATCCAATTTATAACTACTTCATGCCCCGCATACCTGCAATCCAGATCAGGACAGAGAATAACAAGGTCTGGGGCAGCCTCATTGTGAGGGTGAAGTTCTCCTGGTCCCAGCTCTGATCTCTGCTGTAACCTGAAGGCAGACACTTGGTGGGATCATAAATACCAGCAGCAGGGGGACCCCTCCCGCCCCCCAACACCTGACCAGCGGTTTGCATATAATTCATCGTTAAGAATGAAAGCGCACAGGCTATATATGCAAATCACTTTGGGTAACTGAAAAGAACAGAATTACTTCTACAAACCACTGATAGTAATGCCCACTCCTCAGAATTACACATGCAAATCACTATTCATAATCAGACTCCCCAGATTTACATATGCCAATATGCAAATGAATAACAGTAAATGACATGGAAATACGTAAGTTATAACACATTCAGGATGGACAAACAAATGTGGAAATCAGTGTCAGTGAGCACCAGGGAGCTCTCTTATTAGCACAGGGGGTTTGCATGGGTTGGGATGAGGTAAATAAGGAGGGATGGCCCCGTTCAGAGCAGTGTAGGGGGCCCAGCTTGTAAGTGAGACAGCTGGGTGATGTCCTTAGCTCGGGTAGTGTAATGAGGAGCAATTGGACAGAGGGGATGGATCCAAGGGCCCTCACCTGCTGATATCTAACCTGTTACTTATACAGACCTCCCTTTCTATAAATTCAGTCTCTACATTCTCTTCTTTCTGGTATCTTCCTGACCACTTGTGTATATCTCATATCTCACACCTGTTTATTACCTTTTATATTAATAGATTCTTTTATTTGCAAATACAAAAGACACAATTATATGAAATTCCTTGCCATTTATCTCACCACCACTTCTTATCATCTCACTCACTCTATAAGCACTCATACGCCCTCCCTTATTGCACTCTGTATAGTATAAATTACAAATGCAAACAGCCTCTCCAACTGAGTTCATATTACTGGAAAACCCCTATAATGTATAAGATCCAAATAATCGAAGCAAGAATGACAGGAGACTCGTGGCACTGAGGAAGTGGACTCTGTTCTCGAAAGCTCCTGCTTTAATAAATTATTCTATAAGGTGCCACCCAACTCCTGTATCTTTTGCTACACCAGACTGACAGCGGCTTTCCCTCCGAAAATAAGCAAAGGAAGCTGCTCCAGTCGTCTAATTCCAAGCAGTGAAAAGAAGTCGTTCCAGTCTTGTGTTCAGCTCTCAGTTTATCGAATTGCAATGTCAAGGCTAAATTAATTATTGGTTCCTCAAAACAAATTCAGTTTCTTGTGCAATTAAGAACATAAGAACATAAGAAAATGCCATACTGGGTCAGACCAAAGGTCCATAAAGTACAGCATCCTGTTTCCAACAGTGGCCAATCCAGGCCATAAGAACCTGGCAAGTACCCAAAAACTATTCCATGTTACTGTTGCCAGTAATAGCAGTGGCTATTCTCTAAGTGAACTTAATAGCAGGTAATGGACTTCTCCTCCAAGAACTTATCCAATCCTTTTTTAAACCCAGCTACACTAACTGCACTAACCACATCCTCTGGCAACAAATTCCAGAGTTTAATTGTGCATTGAGTGAAAAAGAACTTTCTCTGATTAGTTTTAAATGTGCCCCATGCTAACTTCATGGAGTGCCCCCTAGTCTTTCTATTATCCGAAAGAGTAAATAACCGATTCACATCTACCCATTCTAGACCTCTCATGATCTTAAACACCTCTATCATATCCCCCCTCAGTCGTCTCTTCTCCAAGCTGAAAAGTCCTAACCTCTTCAGCCTTTCCTCATAAGGGAGCTGTTCCATTCCCCTTATCATTTTGGTAGCCCTTCTCTGTACCTTCTCCATCGCAATTATATCTTTTTTGAGATGCGGCGACCAGAATTGTACACAGTATTCAAGGTGCGGTCTCACCATGGAGCGATACAGAGGCATTATGACATTTTCCGTTTTATTCATCATTCCCTTCCTAATAATTCCTAACATTCTGTTTGCTTTTTTGACTGCTGCAGCACACTGCACCGACGATTTCAATGTGTTATCCACTATGGCACCTAGATCTCTTTCTTGGGTAGTAGCACCTAATATGGAACCTAACATTGTGTAACTATAGCATGGGTTATTTTTCCCTATATGCATCACCTTGCACTTATTCACATTAAATTTCATCTGCCATTTTGATGCCCAGTTTTCCAGTCTCACAAGGTCTTCCTGCAATTTATCACAATCTGCTTGTGATTTAACTACTCTGAACAATTTTGTGTCATCTGCAAATTTGATTATCTCACTCGTCGTATTTCTTTCCAGATCATTAAAATGGGCGAGATTCCATTGGTCAGACCGGCACGGTTAGAGCCACTCTATTCTCCACAACTTCCCTTTTCCTTCCATCCCCTCTCATCTTTTCTTTCCTTCCTCTCTCACCTCATGTACGACCCCTTCCCTCTACCTGCCCTCCTCCACTCTTTTTTCTCTTCTACAGAATTTCTTACCCTTCCCACTTGTTCAGTCATATCCTCTTCCCTTTCCTTCCTCTTCTCCTCTCTCACTCAGCCCTCCTCCATTCCCTTTTTTTCTCTACTCCACATTACCCTCCTCACTTACTCACATCCTCTTCCTTCCCCTCCTACCTCCTCCACAACCCCATCCCTCTCCCTCAGCCCTCCTCCACTCCCTCTTCTTCTCTTATCCAGAATGCACACCTCACCACCAGGCTCGTTGCTGGCCCGCCCAATGCTCGGTGATGAGGCGCGTGCGAGAGACTCCCGAAGACCTCCCATTTCTGTGTCTGTGCCGCCGCCGCTTCTCCCCGCGTGAGAGAGAGACCCCATGGAGACCTTCTGTGCTGCCGCCATCGCCGCTGCTCCTCCCCACCACTTCCAAGCAGCCCTCCGCTGCTCCATTTCTTCCCAGCACCATGTTGCTGCCCTCTGACTGATGTGCTCTTGCGCATGCGCAGTAGAGCTGCTCTCTACTGCGCATTTGCGGCACGTTGGTTCAAGCCCATTTATATGGTAAATTGAAAAGTAAGGGTCCCAATACATATCCCTGAGGCACGCCACTGCCCATTCCCTTCCACTGAGAAAATTGTCCATTTAATCCTACTCTTTCCTGTCTTTTAGCCAGTTTGTAATCCATGAAAGGACATCTCCACCTATCCCATGACTTTTTACTTTTCCTAGAAGCCTCTCATGAGGAACCTTGTCAAACACCTTCTGAAAATCCAAATACACTACATCTATCGGTTCACCTTTATCCACATGTTTATTAACTCCTTCAAAAAAGCGAAGCAGCTTTGTGAGGCAATGTTGTGTTCCGCGCTCGTGGAAGGCCACGAGCGCGGCCCCCTACCTTGCCTGCGACGGCAAACCGCCGTGGGAACTCTGGGGGAAACCCCTGACCCGATGCCCGTCGCTTCGGCACGGGCTCCCGCCCTGGCCGTTGGGTGGGGAGCCGTCCCTGCTCCTCTCTCGCAGCGTCCTGCTGCATTTCCTCCGTGGAGGAAATCCAAGATGGCCGCCGCCATCTTTAGGCACGAGGCTGCGTCTCCTCATTAGCTTTAAAGGGACATGATCCCTTTAACAAGGTTCAGCTGTTCCCTATGAGCCAGAGCAGAGGAAGTATAAAAGGAGACTTCCTCTGCTCATTCCTCGACTTGGCAACGTCCTTCGTTCGTCAGGTGTGCTTGCTTCGGTGAGTCTTCCTGTGCTTTGGATCCTCATTCCTGTCTTGTCTTGGAGTTCCTGTTTTATGACTTCGGATCGGCTAGCGGTGATTCCTGGTATTGACTTCGGATTGGTAAGCGGTGATTCCCTGGTGTGTGACTTCGGACTGGTAAGCGGCGACCCTCTGGCACTTGACCTCGGACTGCTTCTTGGCCATCATCTCCAAGGGCCCACCTAAGTCCAAGCGGCCCGGGTCCCTACGGGCTCCTCCCGGGGGGACCACAGGCTTCCAGGGGTGAAGCTCCAGTCAGCATGGCACCGAACTTCTTGACCTCTCAAAGGTCCACCTAAGTCCCAGCGATCCGGGTCCCTATGGGCTCCTCCTGGGGGAACCGCGGATTTCCAGTGGTGAAGATACACATCCTTTCTTCAACCTCACGACTCTTCATTTGCCTTCACAGTCGCCTCTGTCTCCTGTGCCGAGGGTCAGCTGGTCACGTCTTCTGTTCCTGCCTCACCACCCGACGGGAGAACCTACGGACCATCATCCTAAGGTATTTCCTTCTCCCGTCGGCCCAAGGTTTCACAAGCCTGAGCATAACAGGCAAGACTTGCCTTGGGTAAAGCCATGCTGACCTTGTTCCATTAAACCATGTCTTTCTATATGTTCTGTGATTTTGATGTTTAGAACACTTTCCACTATTTTTCCTGGCACTGAAGTCAGGCTAACAGTCTGTAGTTTCCCGGATCACCCCTGGAGCCCTTTTTAAATATTGGGGTTACATTAGCTATCCTCCAGTCTTCAGGTACAATGGATGATTTTAATGATAGGTTACAAATTTTTACTAATAGGTCTGAAATTTCATTTTTTAGTTCCTTCAGAACTTCATAAAAAGCACTTGGGATATTTTAGGATTACATGCTGACTTTCCAGATTGTCCTACGTTTGCTCTTACTCATGCATGCGATTTGAGAGACCGTTTAGTTCTGTCTGCTTTTATACAGTCTGTTTGTGAGAGAGGGTACAGAAAACTCCCTCAGACTACCTTAAAGGACCTGGCACAGCTGTCTCACCCTGTCCTCCTTAAGATTGAGAGCCGCAGGGAATCCTGGGTGAAGGGAGGAGCCCATCACCAGAATATAAGACCTCGGGGCCTAGAAGGGTTAGATGGGCTCCAGGAAGCTGAGAGAGAGCTACCATGTGCAAGGACCTGCTATGTTTAAAGGACTGCGCAATACGTAAAGTAAGGTGAGCTGTATTATTTGTTTGTCTCCTGAAGTGAAGGTGTGCTGCCATATTTGTTTTGAGTTTCTTTTCACTGTAAATAAAGTGTACTGAATTGTAACATTGTCTGAGTGTAAAAATAGATCGAAATTCAGTAAAAATAAAATTTAAAAAAAATTCCAATACCGTTCCCAGATCTTATCATAGAAAAATACATTATCCCACAGCATAAAGGTCAGTTTCTCTAGTAAGGTAGTCTGAGGTATCTCTCAATGGCAAGCCAAGGTGAGGCCCGATCCCGAGAAAGCCAAATAAAGACCCCCCGAGAGGCGTGCCACCCAAAAGTATGCTTGAAGGTGAGGAAAAGCCATCCCTACCATTCTTTGGCCCGGAATAATGTGTGCAAGTTAACCAGGACAGGCCTCCCCTCCCATAGAAAATCAAGTAAGAAAATGTTGATAGAGGAAAAGAAGCTGCTCGGCAGGAAACAGGGAACATGACGAAAAAGATACGATAATCGGGGTAATAGGTTCATTTTAATAACATTGATTCTCCCTCCCCAGGAAAGATAGCGATCCCGTCAGACCCGAAGATCCTGTCTGATGGCCATAACCACTAGGGCATAATTTAGCCTATATAAATCATTCAGGTTGGTACATGAATTCCCAAGTATTTTATAGAAGTTATCGCCCGTTTGAAGGGAGCAAAACAAGCTGGAACCCTCTCCTGTGTACTTGTGCCTATTGGAAAAACCACAGATTTGTGAAAATTGACCTTATCGCCCAACACGGCACCAAAGGCCGTCAACTCTGCCAACAACACCGGGCCTTCCTGCTTCGAGTCTGCAAGGAAAAGAAGGACATCATCAGCATAGAGAGAAGTCAAATGAGAATGATCACCAATCCGAAAGCCACGCATATCAGGATGCGCCTGCAATTTCACAGCTAAGGGCTCGATTAACAAGATCAAAGAGTAGGGGCGACAATGGCAGCCCTGCCGGGTGCCCTTCATGATGGGAAAAAAGCCCGACAGTGCGTGTTTTAATCTTAGCTGTTTTTAAAGATTAAAAAATGTGGTTGGTTTTTTTTTTGTTTAGAATGATTACATTGAATTCCTGAAGAAGGCATTTTCTGCTGAAACATGGACCATGTTGAGTCGTGATATGAGTCATTTCATTTCTTGAATTATTGGATGGTTTGAGATAATTTAGTTATTCATTTTTTGAGTTATTGGATTGTTTGATGATGAGATAACCTAAGCTAAGTAAAAAAAATTTTGTACGATTTAATAAGTAAATGTTGATATAAAATTTGGTATTTTTAATAGAATAACATACATAGATTAGTATAGAGAGCTATGGTATATGATTTGATATTAGCGGTGCTCTACTGATACTGTTAAGGGCATTGTGCGCAAGTGGATTATATCTGCACCATTATAAACTTTGATACCTGCTCTCTAATATCAGTATTTGAGTGCGCCAGGGGCCCAGGAAGGTTTCTCCCACCCCGGCGGGCTTGAACCCCGGCACACATAGCACCCTGGATGATGCTTACGGCACAAATGGGTTTTGGGCTGCACATAAGGAAGGTTATGCTCCCAATCCCTTACTACCAAGTTTGCCCTTGTTTAACTCTTGTGATGAATTTTGGTGAAGTCTTTTTAGGCCACCCCTCTAGGGTTTCCTCATCCAGGGCGTTGGGATGGCTCAGCTCTGCCACATAGAAACCTGGCTGAGCCTGTGAAGGGAGGAGTCAAGTTAGGAGCAGCTGAAGAGGACTGAGAGGAGATTTTTGAAGAGGACCCTTTCTAGGCCCCGCTGGCCCTAAGCAACAGGGAGGCGGGACTTTGTTTTTAGGCCCCAGACCTGAAATTAAGGTGAGAGTTTTGACTTTTGGACCTGTTTCCATTCAGGAGGAAAACCCCCCTGCCTAAAGGGAGCAGGACAGGGTGCTGTTCTGCCCTACTACCAGCTGAAGTGGGGATTGCACCTTCCCGGGAGAAGAGAAGAGAAGGGATGTGCAAGGGTGTGGTGCAGTCCAATCACATGGACCATGGTTTGTGTTGGTTGCAGAGGCCTCCATGCCTGCGGGGCCGCTGTGCCCAATATCAGCCCATATCAGCTCTTTTCTACATTCAAACAGCTGCGTGGGGCCTGCTCTCCCCCTCTCCTTGACTAGCACTGCAGCAGCATGGGCCCAGGCCTTGTTCCCTGTGCTCCTCATGTGCCCCTCCCTCTTGCAGCACCTGCGGCACACAGCAGGAAACGCTCAGGCCACTTCCTCTCTCAGCCTGCCTCTGTCTTCCCTGCTAGCGGGGGCCGAAGGAGAAAGCTGCGCGCCACTACGACAAAAGAAAAATGCTGCTCGGCTGGAGGCCGCTGCCAGAGCCCAGGCCGTTGAGGTCGAAGACAGGAGCTGCTCGGCTCAAGGCTGCCACCAGAAGCCGAGCCGGCGGGGCTGAAGACAGAAGCTTCAAGCTGCTGGTAGGGCCAGAGACAGAGGCAGGCTGTGGGTCAAAGAAAAAAACAGAGGCACAATTGTGAGAGGGGGATACTTTGCTCTGTGTCTGTCTGTGTGAAAGAGGGAGGAGTGTGTGTATATGAGAGAGAGGGAGGATGCTTCTGTCTGTGTGTTTAAGAGGAAGCGTGCTCATATCTGTGTGTGTATGAGAAAAGGATCATACTTCTGTCTGTGTGTATGTGGGAGGGAAGAAGGAGAAGGTTTGTGCATGCACTCTCTCCTGCTAATGTATGACAATCATAGGATGACTGGAAATCGAATGTTCCCAGATATGGAGAGCACAAGATTTTTTTATCCTTATTATTTTTAATTATTGGGTATTATTTGATGTATTCTGGATCAAGAAAACATCCGTGCTTTTTCCTATCCAGGCAGCTAAACTTTTTCTCCAATCAGTCCTCACGACAAAGATTCTTTAAGTTTGAAATTATTTACTGCACAGGTAATTTTTCATTACTTACAATTGTTGCATCTCAAACGTTTGTCCCAAGGCAGAGATCTTTGGTAGCTGGAGACAGGGTGGCAGGAAGGAGAAGGAGGTCTCTTGGGTTGCAGGAGTTAGTTTATGGTAGAGGTAGGATGCATAGGAGATATGAGGCTGATTTGCAGTAAGAGAAAAGGTAAAAACTCAGTCGTTTCACAGAGTTATACAGGATGCTGCTGGCTCAAAAGCAAGCATGGCCAGAACTGGGCTTTCATCCCGAGCTGCTAAAGGAAATGCCTGCACAAGCTGGGGGCAGGGGGGCAAGGTCCAATGGCAGCGAGCCTAAGACCCATGTGACCCAGGGGGAGCACGAAGGGCAGTTCCTTGAGCCTATGAGGCACCTAGGAGGACTCATGTTAGATTGAGGGGCAATCAAGCTCTTCCCATATGGGCCGATACAGTAAGGACGCCTAAGAAACAGTGCGGTAGTGCTAGGCGCCCGCTCGTTTGCCGCGCGCATATTTTGGTTCACATACTGCTCAATTCAGTATTCAAATTAGACGCAAATCCAAGCGGCGTCCAAAGCGCGTCAATAAAACGGTAGGCACTCGCAATCCATTTTACTGTATAGAGTGGTATGCAGCGCCTATACAGTATCCAGGGTGCGCTGGTACCTGTCCTTTGAAATGTGTTTCCACCAGGTAAGTGGATGGTTCTTTTCTACAGACCCCGCTGCCTTGAGCGCCCGGCCGGTCATCCAAGCCGCGACCTTGGACGTCCGGCCGGGAGCTCAAGGCAGCGGTGCCTCCGATCATGGATGCCCGGATACAGGCAGGAAGGTCCATGAACGGACGCCGTGACCTTGGACGTCCGAGGTCATGGCTTCTGTTCATGGATCTTTCCCGCCTGTAGGCACTGCTGCCTTGAGCGCCCGGCCAGACATCCAAGCCGTGACCTTGGACGTCCGGCCGGGCACTCAAGGCAGCGGTGCCTCCGATCATGGACGCCACGAACTTGGACGTCCGAGGTCGCGGCTTGGACATCCGGCCACGCGCACAAGGCAGCAGACGTCCAAGCCGCTATAGGCACCACTGTAGGCAGCTGTAGGTACCGCTGCCTTGAGCGCCCGACCTCGGTCGTCGAAGCTGAGGGCTGACGAGCGAAACCGCTAGTCTCTCTCTATTACAAAAGCATTAGGGATTCTGGGCGATCACGTCAGCATGCTCACGCACCACTACACACACAGGCGGGCTTCGCATTTCGAGCATTTCTCAACCGCTGTCCGATACGAAGCTGACTGAACACCACACTAACGCCAGGGACAGGGTAGGCGGTAAATATTCAGGTTAAAGACGCAGTAAATGAGTTGGTTAACAGGGCGATAATTTGGGTGCACGTTACTGTATCGGAGGGAATAGCTAATCTGATCATTAACATGTCATATACATGTGGCGGGCGGAAAGGGATACACGTCCTTTTCGGCAAGCGGTAAGGACGCATAAAAGCCGATACTGAATCGCGGGTACGCCTTACGCGTCCAAAACATGCGTCCAAAGCGGGTTAAAAACCGGGTAACCACGGCCGCGCTTTACTGTATCGGCCCGATAGTGAGAGGTAGTAAAGGCGGGAGGGAGCTTCTCCTAAGGGCAAGGCTCCTCTTAAAGGCGAAGGCTCACAGATTTTATCATGGGTTACAAAAGGTGTTTCAGTGTTAACAATCCTCAGAAGGACGGGACTGCACTAAACCCAGTAAAACTATATACAGATACAAACATGTACCCACTGCTGGGGACAGATCATGATGTGTCTCCCAAACACCAAAAACATATTTCAGAACGGTAAATTAAAAACAAATCGAGTTCTTAATTATTGGATATTCTATTTTCAGCTGTTTTAAAATAGTTGCTCAATTTTTAGTACAGTTTTAGTATTAATTCTTGGTTTTATTTTTTGATGTTTTATGAGGAATAGTAATGTTTCCGTTTTTCATATACAATGTCTGGCTTGATCTGGTTTCCATCTCAGTTTTTGTCTGCACATTTATTTATATTTTATGGTGACTAGAATAAACAAATTCTCAGGTATGGAGAGTGGTGAAATTTTTTTTATCCTTATTAGTTATTTGATGTGTCTGCTGTTTTTAAATATTTTATTGTTGTTGGGAAATATTTTAGACATTTCCCAAGGAATTTTTAATTATTGGATATTATATTCATCAGCTGTTTTGAAATATTTGTTCATTTATTTAGTATGGTTTTACCATTATATTTTATATTTCTTGATTTTATTGTTTGATTTTTAGGAGGAATGGTATCCATTATTCCGGTTTCCAGTTCAGTTTCTGTCTCTACATTTCTATTTATACTTTATGATCTCTTTATTCTCTATTTGATGAAGGTCTGTCTGTGTCAGACCAAGGTGAGGTATTCTGTTAGGGTGCAGTTTCTATGCTGGGATCCAGAGGAGCTTGGCTTGTCCATTTTTCCTAATAGAAAATGTGTTGATGTTTTAGTGTCTGGTGTAATAGTTGTAGTGTTGCTTTTTCGTAGGTAGAGTTGTTACTATTTGAGTGTTAGCATTTGGTATGAGAGGTTTATTAGGTTGTAATTGTAATTTAGTTTACTCATGGGTTTCTGAATGTTAAGCCCAAACCCAATGCATGCTACAATAGGTCTAATACCATGCAGGTTCCAAGTGTCATTTTACCTTTTTTTTCAGGGTTTTTTAGTTAAGCCCCACAGCAGTGCATGCAAATACAGGGTGTGTGGAGGCTGGGGCTGAGGCTGGGAGGGTGCAAAGTTTGTAGGGTTTTCCTAGGATGCCTGATGCCCTGACTCCGTGTGAGAAAGCGGAATTCCATCTGGACCTGTGCTGTCGTAGGCCAGGCTCTCCCCAGTCTTGGCTTATAGTCTTGGCCAGGGCTTAATTTTTTCTTCTCCTTAAGCCCTGGAGGAAGCCAGAAGTACGGATCACTTGTGGCACCCCCTTTCTCCCCTGGAGTAGGTAAGACAGAGCAGTGCCGAGGGCAGTTTCCCCAAACAGACCCGATCGGGTGTGCATTGGAAAAGTTACCACTACCTGATGCTCTGCTCTGGGCTCTGCTCTCAGCACCTTGCGGCAGCGAGAGACACCAGCTGCGAGTCTTAAAACCGATCCTTTCTGAGAACATGTGTAATCATGCATGCCTCGTGCTAGCCACATCATGAGCCCTGGAGTGTGGCAATTAATGGGCAGCCTGCAGGGCAGCGATAGGCCCTCCCCATCTTCCCTGTCTTTGAGTCCTTGAAGCCTCTGTCTTATCCCCAGGTTGAGAAAGATGGGGAGAGGGTGCACTGAGCACTGGATGTGACTCTTTTTGAGTGCTGGGAGCTGCAGCAAAGGAGCTCTATCAGTCATAAGTGGCAGCCGAAGTAACTGACTGAGCAGATGGCCCACACCACACAGATTTCTCCCTTCTTCCTTGGGAGCTGATGCATGCTGACAGGTTCATGTGCCTCTTTGCCCGCTCTCTGCTGTTTTGAAAGAGAGTCTGATGGGGCATTCAGTGTTTCCCTGGCTCTTTTGGCCACGAGACCTCTCCATGTCTGCATTGCCTGCTCCGAGGATGTTGGTGTGCCACCCCAACATTTTTGTTAATATAGATGTGCTTTAGGTGTGGAAAAAGTCGGGAAACACTAGCCTTGGGAAACATAGAAGCAGCAGATTCAGGGTAGCGCACAGTCAATGATAATGTGCTGGAGTGGGGAAGGCCCTGAGAAGTGGAGGCAAGCTACTGTCCTGGAAAGGGAGGGAATGAGCCAGGAGGAGGGGCCTGGGCAGTGCTGGGGAGGCTTCTGTCTGAGGTGGCTGGGCTGAGCTTTCAGAGGGACAGCTGGCTGTGGATCTAGTGAGTCTCCTGGAGAGCGAAGGCACCAAGAATGGGTGAAAATGATAAAGGGAGGCTGAGGAAGGGCTTGCAACAAGCATCAGCTTTTACCTAACGATGCAGCAGTGCTGGGGCAGAGGGTACTCACTGAAAGAGCACATGAGCAGCAGGCTGATATTTCCCTGCCATCCACTCCTGGTTGTAACACATGTTGGGCATGGGCCTGGCTCTCAGAATGCCAAGCAGGTTTATAATTACAATATAGTAAACCTCCCATACCAAAATAGCATTAAATACCAGCACTCGAAGAGTAACAACCCTACCTATGAAAAGGCAACACCGTAAATATTGTACCAGGCCCTAAAACACCGATACACCTCCTATTAGGAAAACAGAAACTACATGCTAGCAGAATACCACACTTCAGTCACACATGCAGAACGCGACAAATTCTCACCAAATGCAGAATGAAAAGACCATAAAGTTAAATAGAAATGTACAAACAACTGGAAACTACAACAGTATACAGTGCAACAATAGAAAAACAGAAACATCACCAGTCCTTATAAAATGTCAAACAAAATCAGGAAATATAAAACATCAATCAAAACAGTAAAACCATATAAATGAAAATAATAAATATTTCAAAAAAAAAGCTGACAAATAGAGCATTCAATAATTTAAATCTCATAAAGATTTTCCAAATCACAATAACTCCTTTCAAAACATCAGATACATCAAATAATACCCAATAATTAAAACTAATAAAGATTTTTAAAATCCCCGCTCTCCAAACTTGGAAACTTTTGATTTCCAGTTGCCCTGAGATTGTAATAGATTATAGTTTATTTGTTGGTAGGGGCAGGTTTAGCCAGAAACATTCTCCTTTCTCACCCAAACAGGCTCTCTCACACACATACACACATATGCAGATTCTCTCACACACATACACACTGACTGGCTCTCTGAAACTCACACATACACCCAAGTTCTTTATTGCAGTTACAATCATGCACACACACACATACCTGGGAACTCTCTGGATTTGGTCTGGAGAATTCAGAATTCTGAAGTAATTGCTGGGTCTATAGGACAAAATCCAAAAACTCTGGAGCACTGGAGCACTGGATGGCCGGGGCCATCTTTACTCATCATCAGCCCCTTTTACATCATCAACCCCTATTATAGAGTATAGTATAATAGGGGCTGATGAGTAAAGATGGCCGGCGCCATCTTTAAAGATGGTGCTGGCCATCCAGTGCTCCTACCATGTGACAGGGGCCGGCCAATGGCACGGATACCCTGTCACATGGTAAGGGCAAAGGGGCATTGGTGCCATTTTGTTTTTAGAACGTTTGTGCTAATGAGGTCAAGAAGATGGGGAAGGGGAGAGCAAACACTGCGGTGCGCCCTCCCCCAAATAATTCCCGTGCCCTATTTAACGATACAATACAAATGCCCCTGACGATAAATCGGGGGCATTTGTATTGTATCATGCACTCTAATGATTTAGAACGATTTTAAAATTATCTGATAATGATTTTAATCGTTCAAAAACGATTCACATCCCTAGTGCTAAGACTTTTCCTTAGAAATCGCAATAAAACATACTTGGGGGAAAAAATTTGGGTTTATCCCGATATAGTGAGATCTACGCAAGTACGTCGGAAAGAATTTTTGGCACTTTGTCCCAGAGCTCGCCAGATGGGAGCTTTGATAACTATTAGATTTCCCTGCAAATGTATCTTAAAAATAAATGATGTACGTTATGTTTTTTTGGAACCTGATCAGTTAGAAAAATTTCTAAGTTCACGTGGGGATACTGGGGATGATTCCGTTAGAAATGCCAGTGTGTAATAACTCCTGCAATTTCTCTCTTTTTCCTTCTTTTTTGAGAATATACATTGTATGATTGCTCCAATTTCATTTTGTTCTCCTCTATATTACATAGTAATCGCAGGGAAAAGTTAGAATATATGTATACCACATTTATGGATTGTTTATTGGAAATTGTGGGTAATGATATTCCCTGGAAATTCCATGACATGTTAATATTGTCTTTTTGTTTATTATAAAAATCAATAAAGATTAAATATTTTTAAAAAAAGGTCTTTGTTTGCTAACCTCTAATGAGTTAGCAAGGAACTCCTTTTGGACTTGCTTTGGCAGTCCACGCTACTTGCAAACAGAACTCCATCAGGACTTGCTTCGGCAGTCCACGATACTTGCAACAACGATCCGAGTCAGCTAGGGGAATCCTTCTCCACTGGTCGGCCTTTTCAATCTTATCAGGAGTACCCACTCCACGGGGGCTCCACTCTCTCTTCTTGATTTCAGATTGCCAAGACGGGATCCGGTACTCGCTCCTCGAGGGCCTACATCCCTGAATACTCTGAAGACTCCTCATTGCCTGGAAGCGATCGCAGACGTGAACACAGTGAGTTCTATTGCAGATAGGACTCAGTACTCGTTCCACGAGGGCCTATATTCCTATATCTCTGAAGACTCCCTTCCGTCCAAGACGTTATCACAGGTACGGAGATCAAGAGTTACATTTGGCAAGATTACAGATAGGAACCGGTACTCGCTCCACGAGGGCCCATGTTCCTAGAATCCTTTACAGACTCTCTTCTACTCTATAAGCCATTCCATATACAGCGATTGTGAGTTCTTATTAGACTGTGTAGAGGAACCAGTGCTCACCTACGGCTCTTGTTCCTGAATATACTGATGACTCTCTGTGGCATAGAAACCATTGCAGACATCTACTATTGTGAGTGTACCATCTTGTATCCAGTATACCCTGTCTACTCACTACTTCTAGTCTCTCTCTACAGCTCAAGCAACCCAGATATTATATTCCAGTATCAGAAGGACTTCAGCCCTGCCGGGCACATCGACTCACTACTGCCACCTCTGGTGGTCCAGCTTCCAGTCTAATAAAGAACTATTTGTGTTATTTCATATTCTAGCCTAGCCGGTGGTTCCTCTCAGGATCTCCTCCTGGGGACGCTATCACCTGCCATCGACCAGGGATTCACCATTTCTTCCAAGTGGTCATTCCTTTCACTACTATCACTCTGTGGGAGCCAACCACTACTGACCCACTAACACCGCTCATGGAAGTATTATATAGATAGCTACTTCTCTTTCCTTGGGACTTGCTAGCAGCCTATATATAACAGATTGCTACTTGGTAGCGGAGACATGATAGATTGCTATCTCAGTAGCGAAGTACAATATATCTATTGTTAGCTCCTCTCCTCAGTAGAGTGTCATTGGACAAGATTGCCAACTCCTGAGAGAGTTGATACATAATAGATTGCTACCTCCTATCCTTACAGGAGCATCTAACAGCAGTTCATTAACAGATCTACAGATAGCTAACTCCTACCTTGTGAAGGAGCAGATCATGACAGATTACTACTCCTCCCCCTTTCAGGAGAAAAGCAGAATAGATTGCTAACTCCGCCCTCCTGGCAGAGTGAGTGACAGCAGATAGCTAACTCCTCCCCTCTGGAGGAGGAGAGCGTAACAACAAGACCTTGGAGTCTTATATCATGATGCCTTGATCTAGAATTTCTTTTCTGTTGAAAAAGGGTCACCACATATGACTTATTACTATCATTCATGTATTTGAGTGTTTCTATCATATCTCCTCTTGCTCCTCTCCTTTAAGTACAGCTAGTTAGTTCCATAACACTTATCTCTGTTGCGTCCGTCGGTTTCAGACGGCTTCGACCTCTATGCCTCATCTTTCTTCTTTCTCTCTCCTAAATCCTTGGGAAGATGGTTGCCACCGCGCCTTCATGCCGCTCTCCCTGGCGTCCCCGGATCGGCGACAGCGTTCACCATGACTTTCTTAAGGGCCTCCTAGGGTGTGCGCACGCGCACGCCACCCACGTCTTTATTCACGTCATGGCAGGAACCTCGGGGGCGGTCCTTCCGAGTGACGTCAGCACATCCTGGTATTTAGCCTGCCCTTCGTTTGCTAACAAACTGAGTTAGCAAGAATTGGAATAGCTCCAGTCTGAGCTGCTCTGCCGCTTCCTAGCTGCCGCAGGAAGCTCTCTCTTCCCTCCGGGGTAATTCTTCTCTAAACCTGGGTACCCACTCCTCGGGGGCCCTTCTGCTTTATTTCAGCTTCAGTGCTCTACATTCGAGACTTGTCCCTGCTACACCGCACTGCCTATTGCCTACTCAAGAGTGAGACTGGTCCTCTCCACTGAGGATCACTTGACTACAACTGCTGGGGTTATTTTCCCCGGGCAGTACCATCGAGCTGTACAATAAATACAAATTCTCTGTGTTGTCGAGTCTCGGGTCTAGCCTAGTACTGCGGTTCCTCAGGGGGCTCCTCCCCGTGAGAGTGGACATCACCGCAGTACCCAAGAATCCACTCCAACACCTCAAAACCATAACAATCTCATAGGGCTTTTGCCACAGAGCCCACACCATTTTTGTAGGCCTACTCTGGATTGTCTTTGTTCTGTTTAAATCCTTTAGAGGTGCGACCTCCAGATCCGGACACAATAATCCTGCTGAGGTCTCACCAGAAACCAACTTGTGTCTCAAATTAGTAACTCAGACTGTGCCCTGGAGGTGGGATATGGGCCAATTTTATGCCCAGAGATCTTGCTGTGATGTGAATCCTGGACAATGGCAGAAGGGAAAGACAAGGAAGCAGCAGGGAGGGGCAGTACAGCTCCCTCCCTGCATCACTCAGTACTTTCAGCCCATCATGTCTAACACCTGCTCTGTGCTCTTCCTCTTTGTGTGACAGTGACAGATCAGTCTGGGTTTTTGTCAGGCGATTTATCACAGTGGTTGGCTGAGATACTTGGATACCATTTCAGACAGTAATAGAGAGCGGTGTCTGTGACTTCTGCATTCTTTATGAGGAGCTGATACTCCGTCCCAGCGCTGTTTCTAGTGCAAGTGAAATGGGCTGAGGATATTCCCGGCCCATACTTTGGTGCTCTCCAGGCATGATAGTGGTACAGGAGGAGCTTCGGTGCCTCTCCTGGGATCTGGCTCAGGAAGTGAGTAAAATGTTCATCCTTTACTCCAACATCACAGGTAAAAGTTGCACTTTGTCCGAGACTCACAGAGAGAACAGCAGGCGACAGCACAGGAGTCTGAGAATGAACAGCTGGAGAACAGAACAGAAAGAATTGTTAAATTAATATTTGCACCATGGTTATTATGGATAATTGAGTTTATAAATATCCAGTGCCTTACATACCTGCAATGCAGAGCAGGACAGAGAATAACAAGGTCTGTGGCAGCCTCATTGTGAGGGTGAAGTTCTCCTGCTCCCAGCTCTGATCTGTGCTGTAAATTGGCGGGAACATAAATACCAGCAGCAGGGAGACCCCCGGGGAGTGCACATGCAAATAATTATCAGTAATAATGATACCTGCTCAAAGTTATTAAACAAAATATGGAAATCAGTACTAATACCCATTTCATGCTCTGCGAGTGGAGAATTATTGCTTTCTTAATAGCAATCTATTAATTTATAAACCACCTTTCCTATCAAAAATTGCACCAAGGCAGCGAGCAAAATAAAACATTGATAAATGTAACACATAATACAAAACATACACAAATGATACCAAAATATCTATAATACTGTTGTGTTCCTGCCCACGTGCCGCGGGCAGTCCCCACCTACCTCGGACGCAGCCAGCCAGACCACCGCCGTCCCTCAGCAGGCCAAGCCGCGACGCTCCTATCTCCCTCGCGGTCCTAGCGCCGGCGCCGGGAGTCTCTTCTTCGTGCCACGGAGCCGCCGCTGCAGCCCGCTCCTCTCTCTTCGTGGCGGGGCTGCCGCCACCGATGCCGCTGCCCTCCGGGCCTTCCATGCGGCAGGGACGCTGCCGTTCCAGTCTTCTCTTCCGGGCGTCCCCATAGGCGCGGGCGCGCGCCTCAGCTCAGCTTTTAAAGGGCCGGTGGCGGGAAAAGCCCAGTGGCCCCCTGAAGTGACGTCATCAACCTGCGTTGCTTCAGCCCTACAAAAGGGCCCTTCACCTGTCCCTCAGGGCCTTCACAAGGAGCCAGCTTTCTCTTGGATGTTCCAGTCCATCTTTCCAGGAGGCTTCTGAGGCCCATCGCTTCTTCAAGGTCCCATGTTTCTCATCGGAGCTCCTTTGTCTTTGTCTGTGGTTCTGTTCCTGATTGTTCTCGCTACACGGCGTGCACAAATGTACACCCGATTTTATAACATGCGCGCGCTGCCGCGCACATGTTATAAAATCCAGGGTCGGCGCACGCACTTTGCGCATGCCAGCCCAAGAGGAGCCCCAATGGCTTTCCCTGTTCCCTCCAAGGCCGCTCCAAAACTGGAGGGCCTTGGAGGGAACTTTTCTTTCGGTTCCCCCCATCCCCACCTTCCCCTCCCTTCTCCTATCTAACCCACCCCCCAGCTCTAACTAAATACCCCCCTACCTTTGTTGCAGAAGTTACGCCTGCCCGAGTCAGGCGTAACTTGTGCCGGCACGGCTGGCTGCCGGTGCGTCATCCCCCCGGCACAGGCCGCTGTGCCAGAGGACGTGGGACCGCCCACGGCCCCGCCCCCGGACCACCACCACGCCCACAGCCCCGGACTGGCCCAGTCAAATTGGGGTTGGTGCACTTGCAGCCAGGGTAATCCCAGGACGATAGGATGCATCACCTTTTCCAGTACAATGAAGGAGAGTGATTCCATATGAAGAGCTCCGGAGCGGAGAGTAACTGGTCCGGTTTGGTAAGTCACATTGCCCGGTAAGGGCTCTCCATGAATGGAGGATAACAGTAGTGGATCTTTCAATTTAATGAGGGGGATCCTCAGATATTCCACTAGACTTCTGAGAATAAAGTTGCCTCCTGCCCCTGAATCCACCAGGGCAGGAGTCTGAAATGAGACCGGTCCATAGGTCTTAGTTTTTGGGTACTTGCCAGGTTCTTATGGCCTGGATTGGCCACTGTTGGAAACTGTTGGAAACAGGATGCTGGGCTTGATGGACCCTTGGTCTGACCCAGTATGGCATTTTCTTATGTTCTTATGCTCTTAAGGAGACTGGGAGAGAAAGTGGAGGAGAGGACGCGGTAAGGCCTAAGAACAGTCCTCCTGCAGGACTTAGGCCCATCCGTTTTCCGGACGAATGGAGCATGTAGAGACATCATGGCCAGGATGACCACAGAACATGCAAAGGCCGCGCTTCTTCCGAAATCTTCTCTCTTTGGAAGTCAAACCAAGTTGCATCGGTTCATCTGTATCAGCAGCAGAAGTTACTGGAACCTTTCGAGGTGCAGGAATAGCACTAGCCTGATTCAACTCAGGTAACATCTTAGGCCGGAGCTCCTTCACCTTGTCCCAGAGCCGGAGATCAATCCGAATGGCCAAGGCTACTAATTCATCCAGCGAGTCAGGTGTCTCGCGAGCAGCCAGCTCGTCTTTTAAACAGGTATCCAGGCCTCTGCAAAAGAGAGTCTTAAGACATTTCGGGGTCCCAGCAGAGTTCTGCTGCAAGAGTTTTAAACTCTATGGCAAATTCAGCTAATGATCTGTTGCCTTGCTTCAATTCCACCAAAGCAGAACTGGCTACAGAAGTTCGAGCAGGGTCATCGAAAACGGATTTAAATAAGTCCATAAATCCTTCCATGTCCTGCAAAATGGGGTCCTTGCATTCTCACAAGGTAGATGCCCAAGACAAGGCCTTACCATCCAAGTATGAAAGGATGTAGGTAGTCTTGGAGAAAGCAGTAGGAAATAAAGTTGGCTGTAAGGTAAAGTGCATGCAGCACTGGTTTAAAAAGCCCTGGGTCTTCTGGATTTCTCCAGAGAAGCGGATCAGAGCCGCCAGTGGTACAACAGTCTTCAAAGTTACCTCCTGTAACTGACCTTCATGGTTGGAAGCTGTACATTGAACCTTCTATGTGTGTAGCTGATGAAAAGCTGAAGTAAGTTTCTCCAAGGTGTCCTGTTGTTCCGCAATGCGCTAGGCCAGGCCCGGTATGGCCTGCAAAGCATTGAGTTGTGCAGGATCCATGTAGTTAGCCGGAACCCTGGAGTCAAGCCGGATCCATGGAGTTAGCAATCTGTTAGTGAGGAAGTGCTAAGCGGTGGTAATCTGTAGTTGAGAATAGCACTCTGTAGTGAAAGTTAGCAATCTGATGGGAGTTAACAATCTGTTATGCTGGAAGTTAGCAAGCAGTTGTTAATGATTGGCATAGTTGTGGGTGGATCCTTGGACCAGTGGCAGATGACCACGCCCCCGGGGGAAGATCCCGAGAGGGACCACTGGTCAGGCTTAGAGTTGGAGACAAACACACACTAGTTCTTTTGTTAGACAGTATATTGAACCACCAGAGGTGGCAGTAGTGAGCTGGTAGCGCCCGGCTGGGCTGTAGTCCCTCAGGTACTGGAACAGCGATCCCAAGGTGGCTGAGCTGTAGAGAAACTAAAGAAAGTGAGTAGGCAGGATATGCAGAGTTCAGGAACAAGTCCTTGATGGTAACACTCACACAATAGTACCTTGAAGCAGCCCAGGAGTTGGAATGCAGTAGGCCCTCGAGGAGCGAGTACCTGGTTCCAGGGAAAGCTCTGAGATAGAGATGGAAACTCACTGATGTTGTAGGCAGGATTGACTTCTTAGCAGAAGTGGTATTCAGGAGCAGGTCTGGGACGTGGGCCCTCGAGGAGCGAGTTACGGTTCCGGACTGCGATCTGAAAAGTAAAAGAGAGAGCGAGGCCCCCGAGGAGTGGGTACCTCTATTAAAGTCCGAGGAGGCAGAGTAACTAGGTTTGCGGAGAGCGAATCCCATACGCAGAGATACCTGGAGGTAGCGAGGTAAACCTTTGCTAACTCGCCTTGTTAGCGAATTCTAAGACCTTAAATATCTGGTGCGGATGATGTCATCTCAGGGGGATGCCCCTGAGGTTCACGCCACTGCCGGTACTTTAGTCGAGCTGAGCACGCGCCCCTAGGCTTTTGGTCAACATGGTGCATTGCAGCGTCGAGCCGGTCCGGGAATGCCGGAGGAGAACGGCAGGAAGACGCTGCAGCAGCCAGCCTTCCATCAACCGCGGAGGGAGTCGCCAAAGTGGGCGGAGCAGAGACGTCAGGCAGCGACGGTTACAACAGCTGCCGGGGATGACACTGATAGTGGAAGTGGCAGTGGTGGCAATGGTAGTCGTCCATAAACCACTTCGAATGGTGTTGATCCAGTGGATGTTGCTGGATGAGAGTTGATGGAGAATTCAGCCCAGGGCAACAGCTCTGCCCAATCATTCTGGTGAGTGTTCACGTAGGCACGAATGAACTGCTTCAGTGTCCTGTTCATCCTCTCTATTTGCCCATTAGATTGAGGATGGTATGCTGAGGTGAAGTCGAGAGAAATGTCAAACTTCTTGCACAATGCCTTCCAGAATTTAGCTGTGAATTGGACTCCACGATCGGAGACTATGTGCTTAGGCATGCCGTGTAGGCAGAAGATGTGTGTGATGAATAGCTTGGCAAGCTCCATAGCTGTGGGTAAACCAGGGAGAGCCATGAAGTGAGCCATCTTTGAGAACCAATCTACAGTTACCCAAATCATGTTGTTTCCTCCTGAGAGTGGTAAGTCCACAACAAAGTCTGTAGCAATGTGTGTCCATGGCTCGTCTGGCACTGGTAAGGGTTGGAGTAGACCCCAAGGATGACCGGGTGGCATCTTCTGTCTGGCACAATTTGCGCAGGAAGCAACATAAAAGAAAGTGTCTTCCTTCATGGTGGGCCACCAGTAAAACTTTTGCAGTTTAGACAGAGTTCTGCGTTGACCAGGGTGTCCAGCCAGTTTGGAGTCATGAGCCCATGCTAACAGCTTTATTCTGAGGTTCTTGGGTACGATGGTTTTACCTGCAGGTACTGAGTGAGTAGCTGCTAAAATAACTCTCTTTGGGTCGATGATATGTTGCGGTTCCTCTGGGATATCCTCAGAGAGGAATGAGCGAGATAAGGCATCTGCTCTGATGTTTTTATCTCCAGGGCAGTATTTCAGCACAAAGTCGAATCTGTTGAAAAACAGAGACCATCTCGCTTGCCTATGGTTTAGGCGCTGTGCATAGCGGAGGTATTTCAAATTCTTATGGTCTGTAAAGACTGTGACTTGATTTTGCGCTTCTTCGAGCCAAGGGCGCCACTCCTCTAATGCCATCTTTATTGCCGGGAGCTCTTTATCTCCTATTCCGTAATTTTTCTCTGCTGGAGAGAAGCAACGAGAAAAGAATAAGCATGGTTGGAAGGCCTTGGAATCACCGGCCGGCTTAGCACGGCCCCTACGCTGACGTCTGAGGCATCGACCTCAACGATGAAGGGCTTAGTGGGATCCAGATGTCGGAGATACGGCTTGCTCGAGAAGGCGTCTTTTAGTTTCTGGAATGCAGTTATTGCCTCCATAGACCAATTAGCAACATTGGCACTTTTCTTTGTCATAGCTGTAAGCGGAACAGTGAGCGAGGAGTAGTTCTTGATGAAGGTCCTGTAATAGTTGGTGAAACCTAAGAAATGTCTGTGAGCCTTCAGACCAGTGGGTTGAGCCCAATTCTTTATGTTCTCCAGCTTCTGTGGATCCATCTGGAAACCTTGGTTGGAAACATTATAGCCCAGGAAAGGCACTGATTCCTTGTGAAATTCACACTTAGACAATTTAGCGTATAGATGATTCTCACAGAGTCTTTACAGCACTCTTTTGACATCCTCCAGATGAGTGGTCATGTCTTGCAAGAATATCAAGATGTCATCTAAGTATATGACGACACATTTGTTGAGGAGATCCCTGAAAATGTCGTTCATTAAATTCTGGAAGACAGCCGGGGCGTTGCACAGGCCAAAGAGCATCACTAAATATTCAAAGTGACCGTCCCGGGTGTTGAAGGCCATCTTCCATTCATCGCCTGAGCAGATGTGAAGTAAGTTGTAGGCTCCTTTAAGATCAAGCTTGGAGAAGATCTTGGCTCCTTGTAGTCTGTCAAATAGCTCTGAGATGAGAGGTAGCAGGTATCAGTTGAGACAGTTATCTTGTTGAGATGTCTGTAATCTATACATGGACGTAATGTTCCATCCTTCTTTCCCACAAAGAAGAAACCTGCGCCAGCAGGAGACTTGGAGGGTCTTATGAAGCCCTTTTGGAGGTTTTCCTGAATATATTCGGACATGGCTTTATTCTCTGCCACGGAGAGAGGGTACACCCGTCCCTTGGGTGGTTCAGGGATCGGCTTCAGATTAATAGCGCAGTCATAGGGTCTGTGAGGCGGTAGTATGTCTACGGCTTCTTTAGAAAAAACATCTTGGAACGATGCATATTGAGGCTGCAACCCCGGCATTACTGGGGTGGTTGGCATGCATGGTATAGGTGCGACCTCCATCAGACATTTACCATGAAAGTCTGGACCTCATCGTGAAAGCTCCAGAGTAGCCCAATTGAATTGAGGCATATGCTGCTGTAGCCACGATAGCCCCAGCACTATAGGGTGCATGGCCTTCTCTAAAACAAGGAAGGAGATGGTTTCAGAATGGAGAGCACCAGTCCGCAGACATACTGGTTCGGTGAGCTGGGTTACTTCGCCCGGCAAGGGCTCTCCATGAATTGAAGATAGGAGTAGCGGAGACTTCAATGTGGTAGTGGGAATCCGCATGTGCTCCACTAATTGTTGAAGAATGAAATTACCTCCTGCCCCTGAGACCACTAGGGCAAGAGTCTGATACTCTAAGGGTCCGCAGATCAAAAATATAGGAAGAGAGAGCGGAGAAGAGGGGGCAGTAAGACCTAAGAAAAGTCCTTCCGCAGGACTTAGGTCTGCCAGTTTCCCGGACATATAGGGCATGTTTGAACAGCATGGCCAGCTTGTCCACAGTACATGCACAGCCCTGGTTTCTTCCGTGTTCTTCTCTCTTTGGCTGTCAGGTGGCTGCGGTCTAATTGCATTGGTTCTTCATCGCTAGCAACTGGAACTGGGGAAACAGGCCTGGGTGTGGACTTAACTCGAGTTTCACCCTGATAGGGTCTTCTGGGAGTCTTGGTCTCTTGAATTTTGTCACGAAGTCGGTGATCAATCCTTGCTGCCAACTTCACTAGTTCAGCCATGGTCTCAGGCATTTCACAAGCGGCAAGCTCGTCCTTCAGACGAGAGTTCAGTCCTTCAAAGAAGAGGGTCCTCAGGCATTTAGGGTCCCAGTGTAATTCAGACGTCAGTGTCTTGAATTCGATAGTGAAGTCAGCTAAGGATTTATTACCTTGTTTCAGGTGAACCAAAGAAGATCCTGTAGTGGTATACCGGGCAGGGTCATCAAAAACAGATTTGAACAGCTCGAGGAATCCTTCTATGTCAAGTAGAATAGGATCCTCACGTTCCCACAGTGAAGAGGCCCAAGTCAACGCTCTTCCATCAAGATAAGACAAGATATAGGTGGTCTTGGCACAAGCTGTGGGGAAATGGCTAGGTTGCAGGGAGAAATGCATGCAACACTGATTAATAAAACCTCTGCATCTCCAAACCTCTCCCGAGAAGCGTGTAGGAGCAGATAGGGATTCTCTGGGATAGGCCTGGAATGCCCTGCAATTCAGTGAGCTGAGCCGAATCCATGGAGTTAGCAATCTGTTTTGGTTAAGCGGTATTTGGGTGGATTCTTGGGTACTGTGGCAGATGACCACGCCCATGGGGAGGAGCCCCATGAGGTGCCACAGTACTGGGCTAAACGCAGGACGCACAAACACAGAGTTAGTTCTTTATTATACAGCTTGGAGTGTACCACCAGAGGTGGCAGTAGTGAGGTAGTCTGGATGTAGCAGTCTCAGGACCCTCGGCAGAGGGAACCCTTCTCACCCCGTTGGGATTCCAGTGTAGGTTTCCCAGTAAAGCAGTACTGTGGATGAGAGAGACTGAGAGTTAGATTACTCACTAGATGGTAGCTGTAGGTATGCGATTCCACCAGGTTGAAGAAGTTGGTACTGGCACCGAGGCAGAGAGAGCAGGCCCTTGAGGAGCGAGTACCTGATCCCTGTAAGGCACCTGAAATAAAGCAGAGGGCCCCCGAGGAGCGGGTACCCAGGTTAGCAATACCCCAAAGGGCAGAGAGAAAGCTTCCAGCGGCAGCACGGAAGCAGCAGAGTAGCTTAGACCGGCCAAGACCAATCCTTTGCTAACTCAACGAGCTAGCAACTTAGTACAGGCTATAAACCTGGATGGCGTGATGTCAGTAGAGAGGGACGCCCCCGAGGTTCGCGCCAATGCTGGAATAAATACGTGGGTGGCATGCGCGCACGCGCATCCTAGTAGGCCCTTGGGAGGAGCATGGCAGGAGGCAGTACCATAGCCGTTCCGGGGACGCCGGAGAGGTTGGCTTGTAGGCGTGGTGGTAGCCATTTTCCAAAAGGAAGCGGGAGGAGTCGTGAACAAGGTTGGACGCTGGCAGAAGTCTTCATACACGGTTCCTTGCTGGGTGGTGGCGGGGATCATGAGTATGTTTATTGTTAATGATATTAACATTCAGAGTGGGTAGCCTGGTAATGTCCATCTTGCTGGTTGGCAGCAGATGGACGCTGTGGTTTGATTATTTTACATCTGGCTCAGGCTCCTGGTGGTTGTTGGCAATAAAGCTGCGACCTGTTTTGACCCCCACTATATTGTTGGTGTATTTTATTACACGGTTCTTTGTGACGGGACGAGCATGGGAGAAGCGTAAGTCCTGGCTACCCATGTTACATTTTTACCCCTTCTTCCCACACTTTGCCGACAATTCAGGCTCTTCAGACAAGCGTTTCCCTGATGAATTTAAGCCCTCTCACAGACACTATACGCCAAATAACACTTCTTAATACAGTTTAAATGCTCATTACTCAATGGTTATTCTGTTTTTTCTTCTTGACTATTCTTTCCTGTTTGTAGTTTTTTTTTTATCCTGTTTAGAAATCACCCTGTTTGATGTATTTCCAAACTTTAGTTCTATGTAAACCGATGTGATGTCTTTTCATGAACGTCGGTATAGAAAAGCTTCTAAAAAATAAAAAAATAATTCAGGCCTATCTCCACTCTGACCTTCCCTCCATCTCACCTCTCTTTTCTCATTCACACTCTCCACCTCGCTCACCCTGCACTCTGCCTCAGACCCACTTATCTCACACCCTGCACTCAGTACAATTTCTCCTCTCAGCCCTTCCCTACCTCCGAGCCCTCCTTTCTCATTATACCCCCCCCCCCCCCCCCCCCGCCACACACACACACACACACACACCGTCTAGCCTCTCTGTCCATTTATCTATTGACAGTGGGGAAGGGCAGAAGGATCATTGGGAGGAAAACAAACTGGGAGAGATAATTGGGGCCATATTGTTGACATGCCTGAAGACAAAGCTTTGGTGCTGGGGCTTATGGGGTCCATTGCTTTGGCCCCCGCGTCTTTACCGTTGCTCTCTCCTCCTCACAGGAGCTCACTGCCCCTCGCACCACAGCGGGCCTGCCCTCTCTCCACTTTCAAGTGCCACCTGAAGGTGCATCTCTCTAGGGAGGCGTTTTAGTAAAGTCTACCTCTGATCTATCATCCTGCCGGACTTGCAACTGTTCCTGGCCCCATTAAATAAATAAAATAAATAAAATAAAATAAAAAAATAAATAAAAATAAATAAATTTCTCTTGTGTGCACGTTGCCTTCCCACAGTGACTATAAAAGCTTCCGGGAAGGGAATGCTTTATTGATTGCACCTTCAACTATGGCCTAAATAGGGCCCTACACAACAGTAAGATCATTCTTCCTTCACATTTAATACACGACGGCACTCGATCAGCTGTCGTCACTGCCACTTAGCTTTGTAAATAATAATAATATTGATGTTGTTGGTGGCCACATTAGCTGTTTTACCTAAATTACTCAGTTAGCATTATCTGACTCCTTCATCCATAGGGGCGGCAAAAAAAATAAAGAAATATATCAACTTGCAGCCACATTTGAGAGACCCTCTTATGGAATTGTACACATAGGGAATGCCTTGACTCCATAATTCTGTCTGTCCTGTCCCAGGACCTCAGGGAATCTCAGCTTGGTTCTCTTCTACCAGAAATTGTAAGTTTGTTGACATTTGCACCGCATCAAAGTAAACTAAATGCAGCTTTCACTTTCTATTCAGGGGCCAGGCTCTTCCTCCTTTCTTGCTGACTTCAGGACCCTCACTGACTGAGGATCTGTGCTTCCTTTTCTGCCCACAAATAACGGCATTGGGTTTTTGTCAGGCGCTTTATCACAGTGGCACCTTCCGGGACTGTCGTACCATTTCGCACAGTAATAGAGAGCAGTGTCTGTGACTTCTGCATTCTTTACGAGGAGCTGATACTCCGTCCCAGCGCTGTTTATAGTGCAAGTGAAATGGGCTGAGGATATTCCCGGCCCATACTTTGGTGCTGAGTAGGTGTGATGGTGATACAGGAGGAGCTTCGGTGCCTCTCCCGGGATCTGGCTCAGAAAAGCTGTAGCATGATTGTTTTTGATCCCCACATCACAGGTAAAAGTTGCACTTTGTCCGACTCCCGCCGAGAGAACAGCAGGCGACAGCACAGGTGTCTGCGACCGAACATCTGGAAAACAGAATGAAAAGAGTAATTCAAGCTCCATTTCTAGCAATATGACTTCTTTTGCTGGTATTACACACATGACAGCATCCACCCTTACATAATTTTGCAGTTTCATTCCTCTCTGTTTTTTTAGGTGTCATACGTACCTGATATCCAGGACAGGACACAAGGCAACAGTACTAGGATAAGCTTCATTTTAAGTGCTACTGCGTTTCCTTCTCCGGCTGGGCTATGCTGTAGCATTAGACATCTGTCAGGCCCCATTAATAGCAGTTTCAGAGGCTCAGGGTTAATTATGCAAATCACTAATTTTAGCTACAACCAACCAAGGGCGGACTTTAAAAGAAATTACCATAATTTCATGTCTTCGTTTTTACCATTTACGAGGCCGAAAGTAGAATCCTTGTAAGCAGGAGCTTTCTGGGGACGCGTTCAGGTTGAAGGAGGAAAGCGCATTATTTTCCATGTAGAAGGACCCATCCAAAAAAGCAAGTGCGCTTGACCATGGTAGCCATGGTACAGTTCAAAGCCGATGCTCACGCGCATTTTCCCTCTGGAACTTGGGGAGAAAGCCCACAAGTTAAAAAGTGGCCGCAGAATCCTGTCCCAGAACGCACGGTTTCCAAACCGCCCCGCACATGGCGCCTTGTATGAAAGGTCAACTGATTTATGAACTCCACTCGCTGCAGTTAACTGTGTGTTCAGTGAGTAGGATCCCCGCTGATCTGGGTGGCGTCTGTCTCTCAGTGCCTCGCATCGGTCACACATGAAATCAGGAGACGTTGCAATGAAACATCAAGAAATCCGGTGTCGATGGCCATTGCCCGCGCCGCCATATGGGAGATTGGAGCTAGGGAGGCCGAAGACGTTGACAGATCATCCCCTTAAGGAATGATTTCTATCCATTGGACAATGGTGACACCTACTGGCCTGACCCGGGGGTGCACGCACGCTGCGGGCTGGAGGTAGAATGAGGGGTATAGAGGGTGTGGGGGGGGGGGGGTAAGAAGGGGGCAGAGAGGGAGGGAACTGCAAATGAAGGGTCATGGTTTTTGTACCTCTCCGGTAGGGCTCCCACAAAAAAAAGGAGCAGGAGGGAACTGTAAATAATAAATACTTTGTAAATTATTCCTAGCACTGATGCAAGAACCATGTGTCCCTCATAGTCAGAAAAATGTAAGGACTTTTCAGTGCATTTTTAATGAAACTAATGTAGTCTGGAGCACTTTAGGACTATTTTAAATACATTTATCATGAATCATTCCATTTTTCTTGAGCGGTCATTTGCATAAATCAAGACATAACACTCTCACGTACCTGATCTTATCATATCCACTCCCCTCCCCCTTCCCCTTTAAAGTCCCTTTTTCACAGTAGACATCCTCTTTCTCTAAACTCGCCCGACAGGTGAAACGTTCAGTTGAAAAGTCCCGTTGCTCTTCTTAAAACCTTATCTATATACGTTTTCAGGAGAAGTCCAGAGGTGAACCCGGGTTCAAATCCCACTGCCTCCCCCCTCCCCCGCACCCCCCACTGACACTACTTGTGACCTCGGGAAGGTCGCTTTATCTCCCGTTGCCTCAGGGACACACTGACACGGTAATTTTCAAAGGAAAACGTAAATGTAGCAAACTGTCATAGCCTTTTTCAAAAGCCCATTTACCCACGTTACGTGCCCAGTCTGGCCAGTTCAATAAGAAGCGCGGGGGGGGAACGGCGTCCCTAGCGCCTCCTTATTAGCGGCAACCGAGGAGAGGCGGCTGTCAGCGAGTTCAGGAAAACGAGGCTCAATTTTACGAGCCTCGGTTTTCCAAACCCGCTGACGGCCGTAGGTTAGGAAGACGGACGCCATTACAATCGAGCGTCCGTTCTCCTAACCTGACCGGCCGGCACTTTATTTTTTTTTTTTAACATTTTTGGTTCCTCCGACTTAATATCGTTAGGATATTAAGTCGGAGGGTGTACAGGAAAACATTTTTTTCTGCTTTTCTGTACACTTTTTCGGGCTGCTCATAAATTAATTTCTCAGTGTAAAATGCGCGGATTGGCCGCACGTTTTACTTTCAGTGTCCCGGGTGAATAACTAACAGCCTCATCAATATGCATTTGCATGGGATGAGCACTGTCAGTTTCCGGGGGAGGGTTGGCCATACGTTTTTGATGCGCTAAACCCTTTACAGTAAAAGGGGTAGTGGACGCGCGTTGAAAACGCACATCCAAGCACATGTTAAACAGTGCGCTCGGCCGAGCACACCTTACAGTATCAGTCTGTTAATGCGGGTAAAACTTATTGACAATTCAGTGGCATATATTGTAGCAATTTTCAAAAGCCCACTTGCACGGGTAAAGTGCATTTACACGCGTAAAACCCAGTGTAAGCATATAAATGCTTTAGAAAATCAGGCCCTCAGTGTCACACTGGTCTCTGCAATCGAAATCATTGACCTATGTCTAGAAATTCAAGAATAAAAGTGAATGTCCTGTATTCGCTTGGTTCAAACCATACCTTAACAATAGATTTCAACAATTTTGCATTGCCACAGGCACCTCTTTTTGGACCCCTGTTGTAACCCGAGCCTCAGAGGGACGCATTTTATCCTCTCTATTATTTAACGTACGCATAACTCCCCTCTGCTCTCTTCTTGCCACACGGGATATCTCATGCCATCTCCGTGCAGACAACATCCAGCCACATACCACTCTGTCTCGCTGTGTCTGTCTTCCATGAAATCTTGGCTCTCTCTCATAACAGACACTCATTAAACCTCAGTAAAACCAAAGTTATTGTCTTGGGCCGCTCCTTTCAGTAGGAAATGCCATCAACTAGGAATGTGCATTCGTTTCATAAGTTTCATACGTTTCATATTACATGCTTGTATAGGAAACGTATGAAACATATGAAACGAATGCACAATATGAAACGAATGCACATCCCTACCATCAACTGTAAATGTTGAAAATCACACCCTTCAGATTTCCCAGACTGCACGCGATCTAGGCATAATATTTCACCCAACCTTATCCCTAAAACCGCAGATCAAATCAGTAATCAGAGCAACATAGGCAGAAAGCCGATTACTGTGCCACTTGGAACCCTCCCTCTTAGATCACGATTTCAGAACAGTATTGCAGGCCCTGATTCTGACAGGCATTGATTGTTGCCGCTCCTTCTACGTTGGTCTTCCGCAGAATTCATGAAGGGCGCTGCGATTGGCTCGGGCTGCTTCCCAACCCACACCTCCGAAAACATATTGCGCCCGTTCTCGAATCTCTTCACGGGTTACCAGTCAGAGGGCGAATAATGTACAAAATATTAACAAGAGTTCGCAATGTATCGCACGATGCCACCAGCCCATGGACGAGCTCAGTCCTACAATTTTTACACACATGACTAGAAACCTCAGATCATCAAATCAGTATCTCCTGGACCTACCTACCAGCTGCAAAATGCACCAGAATTTCATTTACACGTGAAAGAGCCTTCAGCTGCAGGACCAGCCATCTGGACCTCCATAGCTGTAGAATTACATTCTAGGGAATTTAGGAGAGCATTAAACACTTATCTGTGCACTCAGGTTTCCACACATAAGTGTCCTGTTTTATTTTGTAGTAACAGCAATCTGGTTTTGTAATTTTGTAGTGTTTTGTTGTTGTCTGTTGTGTATGTTTCCGATGTAACCCGCCCCGAACCTTGGAGGGTGCGGGATAAAAGTGATTTTAAGTAAATAAATAAAGCATAAATCTGGAAACCCCCACCACTACCAGTTTTGACAGTAAACTTACACTTAAGGCTGTAGGAATAAATATCAGCAACCAAACTGTAAGTGACCTTTGTTATTTCTTTTTGTTGTTATTTTTTTATGATCATCATCATATTGAGTACTGGCTGCGCCTGCGCCTTAGACCTTCTGCTCCTCGTTTGCAACTTTGGGGAGGGAGAGAGGAGCGGCAGGGGGTGGGGGGGGCGCGACACCACCAATAAGGGGCCTAGGGATACCAAAATCCTAAAATCGGTCTCTGTCGAAACCTGGGACTGGCCAGGGGTCTTCCCAACAAAAACCCGGGTCTCACGGCGAGCCCAGAAACGTTGTGCATTGCTTTGGGCAGTAAGTGACGTGGATAAGCGTCCGGTCACCTCTTTAGAAGTTTTTTTGGTTTTTTTTTAAAGCTGAGTCTGTATTTTGAACCTTGGGCTTTTCACACCACAGAAGCTGCTGCGATGGAACTGAAACGAATGTGGGAAGTTCTCCCAGAGCTGCAGCCGGGGACATGAAGGGGTTTATTTTAAGAACAGGGCCCAGCCCCTGCCTTCTGCATCCCAGAATCACTTTTGCCTTGCTCGGTCAAAGCCAGCTGGGGCCGTGTTCGGAAGGTTTCATGGACAGCTGCAGAGAAGGCGTCTTTTTATTTTATTTGCATGGCTTGCCCTCAGAGCAGGGAGGGGGAAGCAGCAGGGCAGAGCGAACCTTTCCCCAGTGACTGGGCACTGTGTGCGCTCCCCTCCCTGTGCCATTTCCTGGAGGCCGCTGTTCAAACCCCCCAAAAAAAAATCCTGCCCAGGTGCCAATTTCTGCAGGGCGCAGCCAGATGTGATTAAGATTACTCTCCAATCCAATCCATTTCAAGAGATCTTTAAAACCTCACCTGTTTCAGATTGCTTTCAAAATGACTTCAAATAACCACCCAGTTCCATTTTCTCCCCTTCATACTGCTATAATGTATAAGATGGCACTTATTTTGCTTTTGTTATGTTTAATTTGACGAGATTTAATAACTTGTGGCTTTGTTTTATTGTGTTTTTTTATTTTTTATTACAAGATTTGTGTAATTTCTAAATATGTTATTTTATTTATTTTTATGATTTTTGTGTTTTTTGTGCACCGTTTTGATTAAACTTCGTTTGGAAGAGCGGGAGAGAAACATTGTTAAATAAATAAATAAATAAGGCCACCTCCCTGGGACCGCTGGTTTGCAATATGACAGAAAGTGTAGCAGACCAACCGTCCGTCCCCCCCCTAATATCTGTGCATTTCGGAAGCTCAGAAATCTTGTAGAAGAGTTGCCTGGGGGCCACCTCAAATCTCTATCCACTGACACAGGATAGAAAGACATTTAATTGTATGGTGTGGGACAGAGGAGTCAAATTTAAAAAATATACATATTCAGTATTTCCAGAGCTCATTGTGGCAATTTAACTGAGATGGCCCTTAGCACCCACAAATCCAGGAGCATGAATTCTGACATCACCGCTGGTAAAAGCAATCCCTGGCTGAGATTACTCATAGAATCAGCGCCACAGGGCCCAGTGACCCGGGGATAATGTGGTTCGATTCCCAAGTCAGCAGGAGATGCTGTGGAGGGAGCGCTCACCACCACCCCCCGGGGGAGGGGGTTCCAGTCAGCTGCACCAAGAGTAACATCCAGGTGCCAGATTTAAGGTTCACGATTGCAGGGCATGGGACCCCGATTAAGGGCCGTCCCGGCAGTGGCTGGGCCGTGGTAACTGCAGTGAAGGCTCACGGTGCCCCCACCACGGCCCCAGTTCCAGTTGAAAGGGGCAGGATGCAGACATGACCCAGCTCCTCCAGACTGTGACATTAGGCTCATAATCCCTGCTGTTGTGGGCCAAATCAGAACCACCAGTCCTTGCATGCAGTGGGGATCCGTCTGTAAGATCCCACAGAGCAAGCATGGTCTCTCATGTGTTTCTGTACAGCACTGCACAGTCTATGCGACACACTAACACATAAGAACATAAGAAATTGCCATGCTGGGTCAGACCAAGGGTCCATCAAGCTCAGCATCCTGTTTCCAACAGAGGCCAAACCAGGCCACAAGAACCTGGCAAGTACCCAAACACCAAGAAGATCCCATGCTACTGATGCAATTAATAGCAGTGGCTATTCCCTAAGTAAACTTGATTAATAGCCATTAATGGACTTCTCCTCCAAGAACTTATCCAAACCTTTTTTGAACCCAGCTACACTAACTGCACTAACCACATCCTCTGGCAACAAATTCCAGAGTTTAATTGTGCGTTGAGTGAAAAAGAACTTTCTCTGATTTGTCTTAAATGTGCTACTTGCTAACTTCATGGAGTGCCCCCTAGTCCTTCTATTATTCAAAAGTGTAAATAACCGAGTCACATCTACTCACAGTAGATGACAGTAGAAAAAGAGCAGTCACCCCATCCGGTTATTCTGCCATATTAAGGACCTGCCAGCCACAGGAGGTGACTGCCTGCAAGATCTCTCCACTTATCCAGGGCAGACTCTGCCATCTCCCTGCTCGGCATGGCACCAATCCTGTGTACAGGAGCATAATATCCCTCCCACATCTCACCTTTCTCATGTCTAGCAGTATTAGAAACGCCTGATAAATATCTTCTAGTAATCAGGCCCAGGCAACATAAGCAGCTGCCTAGGGCACCAGATTTTGAAAGTGCCAAATGCAGAAGCCTAAGAGAGGCCTTTCCCCCCTTATTTTACTACTGTGCACCACCGCCACTACAGAAAAAAGCACCGCCGTGACACTCTGGCCAAACAACCCCTCCCCCCACTTTGCAATCTCCCTGCCCTCATCCTAAAGTCCTGCCCATGAGCACCAAAACCTTAAATCTGACCCAGGCCTGGCGCGACCGGGTGTGCGTACCGTGCATTTGCACAGGGTGGCACGACCGGGGAGGGCAGCGGGTTAGTGGCAGCGGGAAAGGCTGTGGGGGCTGCCGGCCCAGCCTAACCCGCCGGCAGCCGAAGGAGGTAGGGAGGGCTGCAGGCCGTCAGCGCTCACCCCGCCGGCAGCTGAAAATGAGAGGCCCGTGTCTTCCCTTTGCGTGCATGCGTGTGCTGCTGCCACAGCTTCCGCTCCCCCCAAGGCAGGAAGGTCAATAGACTGAGGAGGAGCTCATCCTACTGTGGCCCAACGACAGCAAGAGGCTTGTAGGGCTGTGGTGGAGCTCATCCCACCACAGCCAGATGACAACAGGAGGCCGTGTGTGTGTGTGAGCTTCGATGTGTGTGTGTGAGTGACAGCCTGTGTGTGTCTGACAGCTCATGTGTGTGTCTGTGGAGGGATCTATAGCAGCTTATGGTTTCCTAATAAGAGCTTTTATTGGTGTTCTAGGGCCTGGTGTAATAGATGAGGTGTTGTCTTTTCATAGATAAGGCTGTTAGGGTTGTTTTGGTAGGGAAGGTTTACTATATTGTAATGGTAATTCTGTTTATTCATGGCTTTCTGAGGGCCAAGCTCACACCCTATGTGCATTGCAAAAGGTCTAATTCCATACAGGAGTTGCAAGTGTCTTTTTTGCAGCTTTCAGGCAGATACCACAGGAGTGCATGTAAATACAATATGCATGCTGTGTTATTTTTGACTCATCAGACTGTACTTTTGAATGGTTTTTTTTCATGTAAAATTTGTTATAAATGCATAATTTAATTGTGTGTGTCTGTAAAGGATGTGGGGGTGTGGGGTGTGGCGTGAGTGCAAGGCTGTAAGGTTTGCCTAGGGTACCTCATACCCTTCCCCATCCATGGGTTCTGGGGTGGGGAGGGTTTTTATAAATATAGATTGCAGGACGGAGCCGGGCTTTATTTGATAAGCCCGGGACAGGCACTGAATGACTGGTGGGGGGCAGCACAGTAATTGTTCGCACAGTGCAGCAAAAAAAGCTATCACTGGCCCTGATCCAGCTCTGGATTGGATGAGCTCTCCCTGAAAATGGAGTCAGTTTCTGCCGCTGTGGTATTGTTTCCTGGCCTCCCTCCCCTTCCAGAGTTAATTCGTTTTGACATTTCCACATCTCTGGGAACCGATCCATTTTGTGTTCTGAATCGCCATCTAGTGGACAGTGTTTGTTTTACATTCTGTATTCTGATCAAAAAGCAGTGAGCCCGGTCATCAAGGACACTGCTACAGACACAGCAGAATTAGTAAAAACATTTGTTCATATATTTTTCTAATTTATGAAAAAAATGTGATGGTTTTGAAACATCTTCTGCTTTGTCACTTCCAGCATTTAAAAAAAAACAAAAACCAACCTCCAGAATCTTAAACTAGTGACGCCTGACACAAAGTATGAATACAGCACAGACAGCTGAAGAGAAACCTCAGGAGAAGAGAGAGCAACACCCAAAGTATGCATACAGCACAGACAGCTGAAGAGAATCCTCAGGAGAAGAGAGAGCAACAGCTAAAGTATGCATACAGCACAGGCAGCTGAAGAGAAACCTCAGGAGAGGAGAGAACAACACTCAAAGTATGCATACAGCAAAGACAGCTGAAGAGAAACCTCAGGGGAGGAGAGAGCAACACCCAAAGTATGCATACAGCACAGACAGCTCAAGAGAAACCTCAGGGGAGGAGGGCGCAACACCCAAAGTATGCATACAGCACAGACAGCTGAAGAGAAACCTCAGGAGAGGAGAGCAATACCCAAAGTATGCATACAGCAAAGACAGCTGAAGAGAAACCTCAGGGGAGGAGAGAGCAACATCCAAAGTATGCATACAGCACAGACAGCTGAAGAGAAACCTCAGGAGAGGAGAGAACACCACCCAAAGTATGCATAAAGCATAGATAGCAGGCTAGAGTGGCAGACCTGGAGGAGCTGAGGCAGACAGAGAGGTATATAGATCAGACCTTCAGGTCCATAGTAGCCAAGTCCCAACTTCAGACTGGCAGCCCTGGAGCTGACTTGGAGGAAGAAGGTCTCATGATGGGAGAGCATCAACCAAGTACAGCAGGAAAGGATCCTGTAGCAAGGACCTGCTCTCCAGGTGGTGCATTGTCCTTTCGCACCGAGGATATCTCCCCAAGGCCTACTGCCCAGGAGGGAAGGGTTAGGTTGGCCGTCATAGTTGGTGATTCGATTATTAGGAATGTAGATAGCTGGGTGGCGGGTGGGCGTGAGGATCACCTGGTAACTTGCCTACCTGGTGCGAAGGTGGCGGACCTCACGCGTCACCTAGATAGGATTTTAGACAGTGCTGGGGAGGAGCCGGCTGTCCTGGTACATGTGGGCACCAACGACATAGGAAAATGTGGGAGGGAGGTTCTGGAAGCCAAATTTAGGCTCTTAGGTAGAAAGATTAAATCCAGAACCTCCAGGGTAGCATTCTCTGAAATGCTCCCTGTTCCACGCGCAGGTCACCAGAGGCAGGCAGAGCTCCGGAGTCTCAATGCGTGGATGAGACGATGGTGCAAGGAAGAGGGATTCAGTTTTGTTAGGAACTGGGGAACCTTTTGGGGAAGGGGGAGTCTCTTCCGAAGGGATGGGCTCCACCTTAACCAGGGTGGAACCAGACTGCTGGCGCTAACCTTTAAAAAGGAGATAGAGCAGCTTTTAAACTAGAACAAAGGGGAAAGCCGACAGTCGCTCAGCAGCGCATGGTTCGGTGGGAGGTATTTTCAAAGGATACTAATGATGCATTAGAATTAGGGCATCCCGACAGTGAGGTTCCAATAATAAGAAAAGTAATCCAAGTGCCTGTAACTAAAAACTCACCTGAGCTAAAAAATTCTAACTTATCCCTATCAATTAAAAAGCAGAATGAAAATATAAACAAAAAACAAACTTTGAAATGTTTGTATGCCAATGCCAGAAGTCTAAGAAGTAAGATGGGAGAATTAGAATGTATAGCAGTAAATGATGACATAGACTTAATTGGCATCTCAGAGACATGGTGGAAGGAGGACAACCAATGGGACAGTGCTATACTGGGGTACAAATTATATTGCAATGACAGAGAGGAGCACTCGGGAGGCGGTGTGGCGCTTTATGTCCGGGATGGCATAGAGTCCAACAGGATAAACATCCTACATGAGACTAAATGCACAATTGAATCTTTTTGGGTAGAAATCCCTTGTGTGTCGGGGAAGACTATAGTGATAGGGGTATACTACCATCCACCTGGTCAAGATGGTGAGACTGACAGTGAAATGCTAAGAGAAATTAGGGAAGCTAATCAAATTGGTAGTGCGGTAATAATGGGAGACTTCAATTACCACAATATAGACTGGGTAAATGTATCATCGGGTCACGCTAGAGAGATAACGTTCCTGGATGGAATAAATGATAGCTTTATGGAGCAATTGGTTCAGGAACCGAAGAGAGAGGGAGCAATTTTAGATCTAATTCTCAGTGGAGCACAGGACTTGGTGAGAGAGGTAACGGTAGTGGGGCTCTTTCTTCGGAGGAGGGAGGCCTGTGCGATCGGCGCCCAGACCCGTCGGGGTAAGGCCTGTTTGAATTTTCCCTTCCCCCCGGCGGGCCTGATCGCCGACCTCACAGCCAGAGCAGCGGCCCCACGGCGCTAAGACCCGCCCACCAACCCGATCCGGCCAATCAGACTGCAGCAGAGGGAAGTTTAAAAACCCTCTCCCTCAGGCGCTGCGCGCGACAAAGGGGCCTGCCCCTTTGTGCAGCCTCTGAGGACAGAGCAGAACTAATCCGACTTCTACGTAAAGCTCCCTTCTTACACTGGGTATATTCTTGAGTCGCCTGTCAAGACTATAGGAAACCATCTCCTAACTAGGTAACTTGTGCAAGGGAGACAAGAAGCTATTCTGAGCATTCTTTTTCATTTGGAATACAAATTTTTCACCAACCTCCTCCTGAACAAGGCCAGCCTCTCCTAACGTTCATCTTGCATCATCTTACCAACCTATAACCTCGATCATCACACAACTTTCAATCATCAGAATTCTTCCTACCCTTCCATCTTCTCCAGCAATCAGCCAGCTATAACCATTCTACGTCCTTTCTCTAACTGACTTTCAATTACCTCTAATTAACATCCAACACTTCATATTGCTCATTCTATTCTGTCTTACCATCTTTACAGCTTCCTTTAGAAATCCTTCAACACTCTCTACCATACAATCAGATCAATATGCTACCTGGATTCCCAATCCCCATACATCACCACTTTTTCAATAGTTCACACTTCATTCCAATCATCAGGAAACAACGTAAACCTCAAACTAAACCTCTCCCACAACATTACAACCGTCAGCAAAGGCTAATCCCAATAATGACCACACCACTCACAAAATTCCTAGGCCTCTCTCTTCTATCTTTAACTCTATTCAATTCACAGTCGCTTTCAAAAAAAACACACATCTTAAATGACTACCTCACTGAAGCAAACCCAGACATCTGTGCAATCACAGAAACCTGGTTGAAATCTTCGGATTTAGTGCTATTAAACCAATTACCTACTCAGCTATATGATTTGTTCTCCATCCCTAGACCCAAAAGAAGAGGAGGAGGTCTGCTCCTGGCAGCCAAGAAAGGTCTTGGATTAACATTACATCATTCATATACCACATTAAACATAGAGCTCTCTGTCTTCAAATCTGATCATTTACAAATTGGCCTAATCTATGCTCCTCCAGGAACTTTAGACTCGGACCCTTCACCTGTCATTGAATTCACTGCTAAATATTTCAACCCAGACATACCCGTCATTTTATTGGGAGACTTCAACTTACATGTTGATGCTTCCCCACAATCCCCAAACTGCGTTATACTACTATCGGCTCTCAGCTATATGGGATTTACACAAATTATAAAAAACCCTACACACAAAGCAGGTCACACTCTGGACCTTATTTTCATTAATCAGTGCATCTCACTCCCATCTACAATCTCATGCTCTCCTGTTCCTTGGACAGATCATCATATCATCAACACGACCCTCAAGCTTTCAGAACACCCTCCTATTTCGTTTCCAAAAACCACTATTCAATACAGGAAACCTTGTTCTACAGATCTTCTCATCAACCAGCTCTCTAATGAATTTTCTCAACTCGATCTTTCTAATGCAACTACAGCCACCACTTCATGGTGCAACATCACCAAAAAGATTGCAGACATAACCTGCCCTTCCTTCACAAAAGTAATACAACCCTCGCCAGACAACAGGAAGCCCTGGTTCTCCTCAGAATTGAAGCTGCTTAAACAAGAGCTAAGAAATAAAGAACATACATGGAGGAAAAACCCATCTCCCACTACATTAGCTACGTACAAAACCTCCCTCAATGCCTACAGGATCACCATTCTTAGAACCAAGAGAGATTTCTTCTCAAAAAAAATACATCATTTCATTTTTGATTCAAAAGCTCTATTCTCCTACGTTTCAGCCCTCACTAAACCATCCCCTCCTACTATCCCGGAAGATCAAGCGTTCAACAAAGCCTCTGAATTAGCTGACTATTTCAAGGAAAAAATTGATAAATTGATTGGCCCCTTCTCATCATCTAGTTCCTTTCCCCCACTCCCGCTCTCTACCCCACCTCAATTAAATACGACTTTGGAATCTTTTGAGACTACATCAGCTCTTGAGATAGAAAACATTCTCAAGAAAATGAAACCGTCCTCTCATCCATTAGACACAATTCCAACCAACCTCCTCATTGCAATAAGGAACACCATTTCAAAGCCAATTGCAGACATCATTAATTGTTCTCTGTCCCAAGGTCTAGTTCCTGACCAACTTAAACTAGCTATCCTCAAACCTTTACTAAAAAAAACCGAACCTTCCAACCACATATCCAGCCAACTTCCGCCCAATAGCCAATTTGCCAATGATCGCCAAACTTATGGAAAAGATAGTCAATAAACAGCTATCCGAGTACCTGGAAGAAAACTCTATTCTTGCACCATCACAATACGGCTTTCGTAAATCATTGAGTACGGAATCCCTACTTATCTCTCTTACTGACACTATTCTGGCTAATATGGACAAAAAACAACCACATCTCCTGATACTTTTAGATCTCTCTGCGGCCTTTGACACTGTCAACCACTCATCTCTATTAACAGGTCTGGCAGACATAGGCATTAAGGGTACAGTGCTTAGCTGGTTCAAGTCCTTCCTGGCAAATAGACAATTTAAGGTAAAAATTAACAATAAAGAATCTCATCCGGTCCCATCCAACCAGGGGGTCCCTCAAGGTTCCTCACTCTCCCCAACCCTTTTTAATATTTACCTCTTACCTCTCTGTCGACTACTTTCTAAACTAAATCTAACCCATTACCTTTACGCGGATGACATCCAAATACTCATCCCAATCACCGAATCTATACACAAAACCCTGATTCATTGGAACAATTGTTTGCAACAAATCAATCATCTTCTTACTAGTCTTAATCTTATTCTTAACAACAACAAAACTGAGATCCTAATTATCAATCAGGACATCAACAGCAAGTTGCTAAACCCAGCTAACCCACTCACTGCAACCATTCCTTTACTAAATAATTCACCACAGGTACGAGACCTAGGCGTCATTCTAGACGATCAGCTTAACCTTAAACAATTTGTTAACACCACCACTAAAGACTGTTTCTACAAGCTACAAGTCTTGAGAAAGCTGAAACCCCTCCTTCATTTCAATGATTTCCGGTTGGTTCTTCAAGCCGTTATACTATCAAAAATCGACTATTGCAATTCGCTTCTCTTCGGCCTCCCAATCTCATCCTTCAAACCCCTCCAAATGTTACAAAACTCTGCAGCTAGAATTCTTACAAATACGAATAAAAGAGATCACATCACCCCCATTCTCAAACTCCTCCATTGGCTTCCAATTAAGCAAAGGATTCTTTATAAAGTGCTCACAGTAATTCACAAATCAATTCACAATATATCCCCACTTCAGTTAAGCACCCAACTACGTCATCACTCTTCAGCTAGACCCATCAGAGGAGCTTACAAAGGCACTCTACATGTTCCTTCAACAAAATCCTCGCTCCAGAAACGTACCATATCTACTGCTGGCCCCATTCAATGGAACGCGCTCCCGCCAGATATCCGTCTAGAGATCTGCCACTCCACATTCAAAAAGAAACTGAAAACCTGGCTCTTTAAACAAGCCTTTACAGGACCATAAGCACTTTTTCCCCCTACAACCAGCAAGAGTTCCTCATCATATCATTCTCCAGGATCTACTTGACTCTTTATCCATTCTCTTGCTGCAGGTCTTACATGACATCTACTGTTTTGCTTTTATGTTTTTTGTTTTTGTTTTTATTTATACTGCTCTATGAGTTTTGTTAGCTAATTTGTTTATATTACCCTAGTTTACCCTTTGTTTATATTACCCTAGTTTACCCTTTTCCAAGTTCCACAACCTTGTTCTATGTAATGCCCATTGGCAAAAATTTATGTTCAGTTTCAATGTAAACCGATGTGATTTGTATTTCATACAGGAACACCGGTATATAAAAATCTAAAAATAAATAAATAAATAATAGTGATCATAATATGATCAAATTTGAATTAATGACTGGAAGGGGGACAGTAAGCAAATCCACGGCTCTCGTGCTAAACTTTCAAAAGGGAAACTTTGATAAAATGAGAAAAACTGTTAGAAAAAAACTGAAAGGAGCAGCTACAAAAGTAAAAAGTGTGCAAGAGGTGTGGTCATTGTTAAAAAAATACCATCCTAGAAGCACAGTCCAGATGTATTCCACACATTAAGAAAGGTGGAAAGAAGGCAAAACGATTACTGGCATGGTTAAAAGGTGAGGTGAAAGAAGATATTTTATCCAAAAGAACTTCATGCAAAAATTGGAAGAAAAATCCAACAGAAGAAAATAGGATAATGCATAAACGTTGGCAAGTTAAATGTAAGACATTGATAAGACAGGCTAAGAGAGAATTTGAAAAGAAGTTGGCCGTAGAGGCAAAAACTCACAGTAAAAACATTTTTAAATATATCCGAAGCAAAAAGCCTGTGAGGGAGTCAGTTGGACCGTTAGATGATCGAAGAGTTAAAGGGGCACTTAGAGAAGATAAGGCCATCGCGGAAAGATTAAATGATTTCTTTGCTTCGGTGTTTACTGAAGAGGATGTTGGGGAGGTACCTGTACTGGAGAAGGTTTTCATGGGTAATGATTCAGATGGACTGAACCAAATCACGGTGAACCTAGAAGATGTGGTAGACCTGATTGACAAACTGAAGAGTAGTAAATCACATGGACTGGATGGTATACACCCCAGAGTTCTGAAGGAACTAAAAAATGAAATTTCAGACCTATTAGTAAAAATTTGTAACCTATCATTAAAATCATCCCTTGTACCTGAAGACTGGAGAATAGCTAATGTAACCCCAATATTTAAAAAGGGCTCCAGGGGTGATCCGGGAAACTACAGACCGGTTAGCCTGACTTCAGTGCCAGGAAAAATAGTGGAAAGTGTTCTAAACATCAAAATCACAGAACATATAGAAAGCCATGGTTTAATGGAACAAAGTCAGCATGGCTTTACCCAAGGCAAGTCTTGCCTCACAAATCTGCTTCACTTTTTTGAAGGAGTTAATAAACATGTGGATAAAGGTGAACCAGTAGATGTAGTGTACTTGGATTTTCAGAAGGCGTTTGACAAAGTTCTTCATGAGAGGCTTCTAGGAAAAGTAAAAAGTCATGGGATAGGTGGCGATGTACTTTCGTGGATTGCAAACTGGCTAAAAGACAGGAAACAGAGAGTAGGATTAAATGGACAATTTTTGGAAGGGAGTGGGCAGTGGAGTGCCTCAGGGATCTGTATTGGGACCCGTACTTTTCAATATATTTATAAATGATCTGGAAAGAAATACGACGAGTGAGATAATCAAATTTGCAGATGATACAAAATTGTTCAGAATAGTTAAATCACAAGCAGATTGTGATAAATTGCAGGAAGACCTTGTGAGACTGGAAAATTGGGCATCGAAATGGCAGATGCAATTTAATGTGGATAATTGCAAGGTGATGCATATAGGGAAAAATAACCCATGCTATAATTACACAATGTTGGGTTCCATATTAGGTGTTACAACCCAAGAAAGAGATCTAGGCGTCATAGTGGATAACACATTGAAATCATTGGTTCAGTGTGCTGTGGCAGTCAAAAAAGCAAACAGAATGTTGAGAATTATTAGAAAGGGAATGGTGAATAAAACGGAAAATGTCATAATGCCTCTGTATCACTCCATGGTGAGACCACACCTTGAATACTGTGTACAATTCTGGTCACCGCATCTCAAAAAAGATATAATTGCGATGGAGAAGGTACAGAGAAGGGCAACCAAAATGATAAGGGAATGGAACAGCTCCCTTATGAGGAAAGACTAAAGAGCTTAGGACTTTTCAGCTTGGAGAAGAGACGGTTGAGGGGGGATATGATAGATGTGTTTAAAATCATGAGAGGTCTAGAACAGGTAGATGTGAATCGGTTATTTACTCTTTCAGATAATAGAAAAACTAGGGGGCACTCCATGATATTAGCGTGTGGCACATTTACAACTAATCAGAGAAAGTTCTTTTTCACTCAACGCACAATTAAACTCTGGAATTTGTTGCCAGAGGATGTGGTTAGTGCAGTTAGAATAGCTGTGTTTAAAATAGGATTGGATAAGTTCTTGGAGGAGAATTCCATTACCTGCTACTAATTGAGTTGACTTAGAAAATAGCCACTGCTATTACTAGCAACGGTAACGGAATAGACTTAGTTTTTGAGTACTTGCCAGGTTCTTATGGTCTGGACTGGCCACTGTTGGAAACAGGATGCTGGGTTTGATGGATCCTTGGTCTGACCCAGTGTGGCATGTTCTTTTGCCTTAATCCACGTGTCCACGCAGGGCCCTCTTCAGTCTCTTATTTTCCGTGGAGCTGTCATCTCATGGTCTTGGAGCTTATGCTCTTTTCTTCTGGAAAATGTCCACTTTTCAGCTAACCTTTGCTTTTTTTCTTGCGCCTGATCCCTCTTGGTTCCCCCTGCCTTAGTCAGTCCTGTGAAGTGGTAAGTCTTCATTGCACGGTTGGTTCCCCATAGCGGTGTCCTTCGGCCGCCCAAAGGCCTTCGGCCATTCACCAGTCTTGTTTTTTCAATATGGTGTCGTTGGGTTTTTGTCGGTGCCCCCAGTGCCCTCAGACTATGTCCATTACAGATCCACACAATGTGGGCATCCTCTGCCTGGGTGTGACCCATGACGTTTCGGGGGTGCCAGCTTTGTGTTCAGATGACCCCCAAGGGCCGGTGGACACACCTCGACAAAATGGAGAAGCTTTTTGGCTCTAGGAAGTCTGAGCCTTTGACGTCGACGTCTTTGACACTGAAGGACCATGGGGAACCAATGGGTACCGATCCCTTGCCATCAGACCCTCCACCGGTAACACCGGAGAAGCGGGGGTCTGGTGATCACCTTTTCTTGGTCTCTTCTAGGTCGAGGGCAATTGGATCTTCACCTTCCACCTCAACGCTGGGAAAGACCGGGCCAAGCACCTTGGAAAATCGTGAAAGCATCGACACCGGTCATGGTCGACCATATGGAGCCGGGCTCGGGCTGGCACCAGTTCTTGCCGTGATGCCCCTGAAGCATCCCCAAGGCGAGGGGGTTGCCCCCTTCATTGATGCCAAGGCACCAAGGCAGTCTACACTGATTCCAGAGTTGGGTACTAACCTCTCTCAAGGTTCCGAAGATCGTGCCAACCCCTCCTTCCTCTCAGTCCTTCCTGGAGTCAGCGACCTTCTAGGTGGAGCTGGAGCTTAGGGTGGAGCTGGTGGTGAATCAAGCCCTGCAGGGCATCGAGCCAGCGGAGGCACTCCCTGGCTCGATGCCAGCGGCATCCCCTGCTGCTCCCCTGCTGGAGCCGCTGCTGAAACACAGTCTGGATTGTAAGAGGACTTTAGCCTTCTATCTGGAGCAGACAGAAGGGCAAAGGCAATCATGCAACTCTTCATCTCTTTTGACAGGAATAGATTGGAAGTTCCCATTGGTAAGCAGACACTGTCCAGCTGGATAGCAGATTCATCTCTTTCAGTTATACACAGGTGGGACTGCAGCTTGGGGGTCATGTCAAGGCTCATTCTGTTAGAGCCATGGCAACTTTGGTGGCCCATTTGCAGGCAGTTCCTATGGAGGAGATTTGCAAGGCTGCAACGTGGAGTTCCCTCCACATGTTCACCTCTCACTATTGTCTGGATAGGGATCACCGATGTGACAGTGGTAGATTCGGCCAGTCCGTCCTCAGGAATCTCTTTCAACTCTAAATCCAACTCTTCCTGCCTAGGGCCCTTTTTTCGGGTTCAGGTTGTCTCCCTTTGTTACTAACAGTACCGATATTGTTGGCCCCGTTGGCACTTGGCTAGGTGTCTGTTGGTCCCTTTGTTTTAGGGGACAGCCTGTGGCTAGGGATTCATCCATGTGTGAGGACTACCATCCTGCTTGTCCTAGGAGAAAGCAGAGTTACTTACCTGTAACAGGTGCTCTCCTAGGACAGTAGGATGTTAGTCCTCACGAAACCCACCTGCCACCCCGCGGACTTGGGTTTTCTCCTATGTTGTTATTTTATTTTTTCGTAATTCTATGTTATGAAACTGAAGAGGGACCCCACATGGATACATGGATAGTGGCATGCTGGGCATGCTCAGTGTTGCCAGTGAAAGTTCTAGAAACTTTGACAGACGTGTTCTGTGCCAGGCTCCATCTGATGATGTCACCCATCTGTGAGGACTAACATCCTGCTGTCCTAGGAGAACACCTGTTACAGGTAAGAAACACTGCTATCACTAAAAGGGAGATGTGGAATGACTTTTGGTGCACATATTTCCCTCTCAAACCCCCCCCCCCCCTGCCATCATGTTAGGTTTTTTTTTAATTATAACTATTTTTAAAGAAAATCACCCAAGACAAGGAAACCACCCTGTTAGTTTGATCTTGGCAGGGGTCCAATAGCTCTCTCCACACCTGCCTGACACCAAATTCCATACATACAGAGACAGGACACCCCCGCTCATAAAGAAAGAGGCACTGCTACAAACATTTTGCACCGTTATTGCAAGGTGCTGGGCATGCATCGCTAGACAGAAGAACCGTCTAAGTAACAAAACAATCCCTGGCCAGTTTCCACCATCCAGTAAAACTCCAACTAAAATTATTCAAAATCATCAATCAAAAGTTCTTCTATATAGGAGCGGGACAAATCCCAATATAAAACCTGCACTTCATGTTCTACAATACCTTGCATTTACAGAAACTCCCCCAACAAAGGGTGCAGGGCAGAACAAGGACATTTCCCCTTACCACTCACCACAGAAAAAATATTCAAATTTTGTTATCACCTCAGTAACAGCAACAAAAACTCCCTCCACTACCAGGAATATTGTATAATACAAAATTCTGCAAAAAATGTACCCCGAATCTATAAGAAACCTGCTGTACCCTAATACCCTAACTACCAGACTCAAAAAGTAACCACTTTACCTATGAAAAGGCAACACTGGAAATATTACATCAAGCCCTAAAACACCAATACACCTCCTCTTAGGAAAACGAAATATGTCCGAAACTACACACTGGCAAAATACCTCACCTCGGTCACATGAAGAACACAGACAGATTCTTGCCAAATACAGAAACAAAACGTATAAATACAAACGTGCAGACAAAAACTGAACTGGAAACCGCAAGAAGCCAGATTCTGTATGCATTGCAACAGTGAAAAAACAGAAACATCCCCATTCCTCACAAAACATCAAATAGTACAATCAAGAAATATAAAATATCAATAATAGTAAAACCATAATAATAAAAATATTTCAAAACAATTGACATATACAACATCCAATAATTTAAAACTTATATACATTATTTTTAAATTTCCCAAAGAATAATAAAATCTTTTGAAATATCAGACATATCAAATAACAGTCAACATAAGAACATAAGAAATTGCCATGCTGGGTCAGACCAAGGGTCCATCAAGCCCAGCATCCTGTCTCCAACAGAGGCCAAACCAGTCCACAAGAACCTGGCAATTATCCAAACACTAAGAAGATCCCATGCTACTGATGCAATTAATAGCAGTAGCTATTCCCTAAGTAAACTTGATTAATAGCCGTTAATGGACATCTCCTCCAAGAACTTATCCAAACCTTTTTTGAATCCAGCTACACTAACTGCACTAACTACATCCTCTGGCAATAAATTCAAGAGCTTTATTGTGCCTTGAGTGAAAAAGAATTTTCTCCGATTAGTCTTAAATGTTCGAAAGTGTAAATAACCGAGTCACATCTACTCGTTCAAGACCTCTCATGATCTTAAACACCTCTATCATATCCCCTCTCAGCCATCTCTTCTCCAAGCTGAACAGCCCTAACCTCTTCAGCCTTTCCTCATAGGGGAGCTGTTCCATTCCCTATGAGGGGATCCATTGGTGAGTATATGAGAGAATTAAAACTAATAAGGATTTTAAAATTCCACACTCTCCATACCCGGAAAGTTTTGATTTCCAGTCACACTGAGATTGCCATGGATTAGTAGGGGTGGGGAAGAGGGTGCAGAAACTTTCTCCGCTCTATCATGCACATACACATACTTACACAAACATGCTCCCTCTCTCTCGTATACACATGCTCTCTCACATATATACACACACATTCTCACTCTGTCTCACACACTCTCAAAAACACACATGCTCTGACCCACAAACACACTCCCTCTCATACTCACAATGTCTCTCTCATACACGTGCTCTCATTCACATGCTCCCTCTTCACTCCCTCTCATGCACATGCTCACATCACACTGCCTCTCATACAAATGTTCCATCACACATGCTCACAGACATACACACACATTCCCTCTCAACACACATACACTCACACACATGCTCACTCACACAAACACGCTCTTTCTCTCTCTCATACACACCCCCTCTCTCACCGCGGCACCTCCTCACTCAAACTTTTGATGGCCCCTTGGCCTGCTTGTTCATTCTGCCACTGGCAAGATGGGGGTGCACTGGTGGTCCTGCGGCCAGCTTCAGCCATTGCGGGATGGGAGTTTGGTGGCGGCCTTTCTGGTTTCTTGATGCAGGATTTTCTATCTTCTCCCACAACTTGCAGACTCCGTTATAATCTGGTGAACCTCTAGGGGTCCGCGGACCACAGGTTGGGAACCACTGGAATTCTAAAGGAACTGCTGGGTCTTCAGGCCATAATTGGAAAACTCCAGTTTCCAATGAACTGTTTGTAACTCATTTTGAACTCTCCTGGTGGAAAAGCATGTCCTAAGTGAAACAATGATGATGATAATGAGTGTGCTTGTGTCTGTGTGGAAGAGGAAGTGTATGAGTGAGTGAGCCTATTTGTGAATATGTGTATGTGTGGGAGAATGAGTAGAGTGAGTGTGAGAGAGTGAACATGGATGTGTGTGAGTGTATGAGAGTGAACATGTGAGTGTGTGAGAAAGGTAATGCATATTCTAAAGCTGCCCCTCCCCTGCCACCTCCCTGGCTACCCTGACAATCTCAGGGTGACCAGAAATCAAAATTTCCCCTCCCTCTCACCCCATCCATGTCTCTCTCATCTCCTTCCCTCTAGCCCTTTTCTCACATTTTCCCCCCTAGCTCTTCTCTCACATTTAACAGTCAATATTCTTTCCTTTCCTCTCTTTCACTCTTCACAGGCAATCACTCTCCTGGTGATCCAATCCTCAAACCCAGCCTGCATCTGAACCCTCCCTTCAAGCAGCTTCTTCTACAAACATCCTCCTGGCCAAGAGCAGAGGCAGCATTTTCCGTGGAGCAGCAGGGCAAAGGTGGATGACAACTGTCGTGAAGGCAGAGAGGGCAGGCAGATGACAGGGCATCATTTTTTCTCTTGGGTACTAGGTAGAGTGGAGCAGAGGCAACCTCTGTGCACACTCAGGCCTCCCCCTTCTCTCACGAGTGGTCCCAAGTCCCGTGGCAAGCAACATTAGTAACGAAAGTCAGCAAGTGCTCTGTGAGCCACTGCAAGCTCTCGTGCCCTGCAGTGGCCCTAATCCTTCCTAATGCAGAGCTTTCAGTTACCAGAGAAACTCATGTGAGGGCAGGGCTGCTGCAGGGATGTGTCTCAAAAATAGATTATATTCCACATGACAAAATCTCTGCATTGTCCCCTACAGGAATCTTTTTTTTGTACAGCACATTCAAAGGGATTGCTGGAAGAGACAGTCGCCTTCTCAAGAAACGGCCAGGTGAAGCGTGACAGGCTCCTGAAATCTTTGCTTATTCCTAGTCTGGCTACATTACATCCAATTATATGGTATTTTAGTTCTGTATCGGGGCAGAAGTCAGGCTCGTGTACCAGGGATACTGGATGAGAGCAAAACAGTCTTTGCATCTCCGTAAGGGAAATTGTATAAAGCGTCTTGGTTCGATTACCCCCGAAATATCAGATGTCCGCGCCTCTGGCTTCCTTACTGTGTGAGACTCGGGCCACGCGTGGATGCTTCCAGCTTCCCATGCAGCACAGAAGCCAGACACATCAGAGCACTGAAGCAGAAAACCTTCACGCCTGAGAGGAAAGCTTCTTAGGACAGCGTGGTATCTTGTATTACAACTCAGCAGCAGCAGCCAGGACAGCTTCATAATCATTAGACTAGCAGTCAGGGTTACGTTTACGGTTTGGATGATAAATGGCAGATGCCTCTCCAGGTGGCTGTCGTTTACCATCACCTCGATAAATCTCCCTCCTCCTTTCTCACGGACTTTGATTCCTGGCTTTCTCTCATCACGGACCCATCTTTCCCTCCCCTTATTCTTGGCAACTTTAATCTCCATGCTGAAGACCCCTCTGACTCCTATGCCTCCTTTCCTTAACGTCATTTGATCCCCAATTCTGTTCTACCACCCCTACTCACAAGCATGGCCACTGCCATGGCTTAGTCCGTTCCTCTAACTGCTGCCTCTCAGACTTCTCCACCTCAGTTCTTCCTCTCTCAGACCATCACCTGATAACTTTCACACTAAACCACTCTCCCCCATAATCTCATCCATTCACCACCAAAACCTTCAGCAATCTCCAGGCTGTTGAGCCTCTCCACTACTTTTTCATCTCTCTTTTCCTCCACTACACTGTATGACTCAGTTGACTATATATGCTCTCTGTTTTAGACACTCTACCCTTCCCCTTACCCTTCCTGTAAGGGACACCAAACTCCAGCCTTGGTTCAGCCCTAGAATTCACTTCCTCTGTTCCTCTGCCTAAAATGTCAAACCTATACAAACTTTGTGCATTTCAAGTTCATGATGACCTCCTTCCAGTCTGCTATTGCATTTACCAAGCAACATTACTACTTCCATTTGATAGACTCTTTTGTATCCAACCCCTGCCACCTCTTTGCCACACTCATCTCTCCTCAAACTTCCTTCACCTCCCTCCCCTCTTTGCCCAGACTATGGTTGACTTCTTCCATGTCAAGAGTCATAAAATCAGTTTTGAGTTCTCAACCAGGTCACCTCTGCTACTCTTTCCTTTTCTGAACTTGTCCATCTTCTCTCCTCCTCCAAACCCACTACTTGTTCCTCAGACCCCATTTCCAGCCAGCTTATCAGTTCTACTAGCCATTAAGCCCGTAACAACGGACTACATTTAAAAAAAAATTTTCAGTCCATTTCCTTCCCACTCCCTCTCCCCTCACTCTCTCCTCCCCCCCTCTCCCCTTCCCCCCTCAGCTCACCCTCCCCCTCCCCTCACTCTCCCCTCCCCCCCAGCTCACTCTCCCCTCTCAATCCCCTCCCCTTTCAGCTCATCCACAACCGGCAGATGGGGGGGGGTGTCCGTCCCTCCCTCATGCGCGCGTCGCCGTCACTCCTCCCGCTCCTGCTCGTCGCCGCCGCTGCTGCTACTGCTCCTCTCGCTCCTGCTCCTCGCCGCCGCTGCTACTGCTCCTCCTGCTCCTAAGGACCCAGCGCCATTTTTTTTTTCGGGCACGCTCCACTCTGACCGACGTGCTCGCCCACGCATGCGCGGTAGAGCTGCTCTCTACTGCGCATTTGCGGGCCGTCGGTCAGAGCCCATTTATAAGGTAGATATCCAATGCAGTTATCCCTTTCATCTGACACATCCTCAATCTATCACTTTCCGCGGCTACTATTCCTGCTGCCTTCAAATATGCGCTGAATGTACTGTGTTCACTGCTGTTATCTCGACTTTCTTTCATCTCAAGCCATTCTTGATCCATTCCAGACTGGTTTTTGCCACCTACATTCCACAGAAATGGCCCTTGCCCAAATCTCCAATGGGTAAAACCAAAGGCCTTTACTCATTCATTATCCTCCTTGACCTGTCTGCTGCTTTTGACACTGTTGAGTACCAGTGTGATACTCTGTCCTCACTTGGATGTTGGGAATCTGTCCTGTCTTGGTTCTCTTCTTGCCTCTCCCATCACACTTTGGTATTTCCTCTGGCGGATCCTCCTCTACTGTCATCCCACTATCAATTGGTGTGCCTCCAGGTCCCATCCTGGGTCTCCTTCTCTCTGTATACTAATTCATTTGGTGCTCAGATTTCCTCTCATGGTTTTCAATACTTTCTTTATACTGATTCCCAGATTTACTTCTCTGCACCAGAAATGTCATCAGGAATCTAGCCCCAGATCTGTTTGCTTGTCTGATAATGCTGCCTGGATGTCCAACCGCCACATTAAACTCAACATGGCCAAGGAAAAGCTCTTTATCTATCCATTCACGCCCAATTCCCCTCTTCCTCCTTTCTCTATTTCTGTGGGTAGCCTTGTAATCCTCCCAATCCCCTCAACCCATAACCTTGGAGTCATCTTTGACTCTCCTTTCTTTTATACATATTGTAATGAGAAGAGCAACAAGCTCCTATCCCGGCAGGATAGTAAGCGAGTTCCAACTAAACAGTTGTCTAACTATACCAAGGGGAAACAGCAGGGGGTGTTGAGACAACCCATACGGACTACAATACCCAGAGTTCCAGAGCATCAGTGGAAGGCTCGGGACCAGAAGGAGGCTGAGGTGGCTGCCGAAGGTGATCTGGGGGAATTAGAGTCAGCTGAGCTCATGCTGTGGGAGGAAGAGGGTGTGGCCCTGGGTGAGGAAGAAAACTCAGAGAGCAGTTGCTCTGAGGAGGAGGAGGCGATGGACTGGGAGATCCCTCCAGAGGATTCATCTGTGTCTGACATGGAGACGGAGTAAGTAGGGCAAGCAACGTTTGTCTTACCTGGTTTCCCTACAAGCCTTAAATAAGGACAAGGCCGATTGTCTCAGGAGATAGAGGTGAGACAGGACTGAAAGCACAACTATAGGGGAGAAGGGGTGAGTTTGTGCTGGATCCCCAAGCTGGGTAGTCAGTGCTAGGTCGGAAGCCTGACTGCAGACATTTTGGTTTCAGTGCAGAAGTCTTAGAGAAGTACAATTTCTGCACAACCCTAAGAAAGGGGGAAAAGACTGGATTTGTGATAAACTGTTCTATGTTTGTTTTTGAATCCTTGCTCTGAGGAGGAGAGGAAGAACTGATAAATTGCCTCTCAGTTGGAGCTTTGGAAAAAGACCTGGCTGGGGGGGGGCCAGTCAGAGACAATATTGAAACCTAGTTCAAAAGGTTGGCTCATAACTGTTTTAAAGAATTGCCAGATGGTCTGAGAGAGCTTCAGAGATCAGCGGTTGCAGCCGTGCTAGGTGGCCTGGATGGTTGGCAGAGAGGTGAAAGAAGGAACTACGTCCAGCTGGTGAGATGTCCGGAGGTGCCCACGACAATATTCAAAACACTTCTAAAATGTACAGATGCTTTTTCTATATCACCACCAAAATCCATCCCTTCCTGTCTAAAAACACTACCAGAACCCTGATCTATATCTCATCACCTCCCACTTAGACAATTGCAATCTGCTCCTAACAGATTTCCCAATGAGCCATCTCGCTCCACTACAATCTGTCCTAAATTCAGCAGCACGACTCTTTCACCCAAGGTGCTACACCCATATAACCCTTCTTCTCAAGTCACAACATTGGCTCCCTATCCGTTCCCGCATACAATTCTAGCTCCTCTTACTTGCCCTACAAGAGCCTTCACTCTGCAGCTCCTCGCTCTTTACACCCCTCCTTGTACACTCTGCTCATCAGGCAAGTCTCTCCCATCTATGCCCTCCTCTACTGCCAATTCCTGACTCCGTGCTTTCCACCTGGTTGCACCATATACTTGGACTAAGCTGTTGCATCATGCTCCCTCTTTTGCCTTATTTAAATCTAAACACCCACCTTTCTGAGGCTGCTTTCAAATCATAACCCCTGATTATCCCGCTTACAGCCTCATTCGTTTTTAACCATTATCTTAATAAATGAAATTCCCCAAGTCTTATTCGCTGTTTGATTAGACTGTAAGCTCTACTGAGAAGGGACTCTCTTTTATATGTGTTTGTACAGTGCTGGGAACATCAAGTAATGCTATAGACATGTTTAGTAGTAGTAGTAGTAAATGACGGCAGATAAAGAGCAGCTGGGCCATCCATTCTGCACAAATTGAGATTCCTCCTCTCTGGTTCTCTTCATTTTGAGTAGATGAGCACACAAACTTCCATTTCCCAAACCAACCCCAGCTCTCTCTCCAGCCTCCCCACACAACTGCCCCACGTATGGCCCTCCTCTTTCCTGTCTTCTACCTGCTACCCATCACCAGCCATTTAGGGCAAAACAAAAAAAAAAGGGGGGGGAACAGTTTTTCAGGCCCGTTTGCTTGCACGGTGTAAAACAATTATATCTTCTGCTCAAGGCTTTCATTTTCTGGAACTTTTGTAAGGGGAGGGGGGAGGGGAAACACTATTGGGCGAGCAGAAACTGTGCAGAAAGTGCTGTGGATCTTTTGTCCAATCCTTAAATGTAGCACTTTCAGGCAAACGTCCACAGTGCATTTTGCACAAAGCATTTTTGCTTGACCAACGTAGTCTGTGGAATGTGGAAAGCAGAGTCCCTGGAGGAGACACATTGCTATGCTTTTCAGCAGAAGCGTTACAGGGCTGGACAGGAGGCACTGGAAATGTCTTTATTTAATTCACACCTTTTCACAGATAGCTCAAGGCAAGATACATTCAGGTCCGGTAGGTATTTCCCTGGTCCTAGAGGGCTTACAATCTAAGGAGGTCATTCACTAAGCTGCGGTATTTTTCCACAAGTGAAAAGCACTGCAGGATTCATCGAGGCCACGGTAAATGACCCCTGCGACTTGAGTGAATCCAGCGCTATTTTTCCCCCAGGGAAAAGGTCTCCCAAGCAAGGCGTGATGGTGGTCCTGGGACTGTGGGGCCGGCCTGGCTTGAAGTGGCTGCTCGGTTCTGAGAACACTTCCCAACACCAAGGCCGTAAAAATCCCCAAGGGTCTGCATAGATCCCCCCCGACCTACCTCCCCCCCCCCCAGCCACTCTTGGAAGCCGCCCATTTAAAAAAAAAAAAAAAAAAAGTGTATGCTGCCAAAACCCAGCAGTGGGATGTCAGGACCCCTCCCCCGACACCTGTCTGCACTTACGGACACCTCCTTTTGTGATCCAGTGAAACATCCCACCCCCTCTTTACCCATCAAAATCTCACTGGTGGTCTACCCAGCTCCCACCCCATTACCTGGCTCTACAAGCTCTCATTTTAACTATTTGGGCTGCCTCCAAAGACAGCTGGGAGGTGGGGGAATGGGACAGGGGGGCTATGATGACCCCCCCCCCCCCCAGTGGTTTTCACAACTTTGATGAGGAGGGGGCCCTCGCCGTTAGACCACGGATGCAGTGGGACGCGTGTTAACATCTCGATGCAGCCGCAGGAAATTAGCTACAGCTCCTGAGTTGTAGGTCATTTTAGGTCAAATAATGTGGCTTGCGAATCACATTGTAAGCTATGTTATTTGATGAGCATAGTTTAGGGGAGTAATGAGCTCATTAGCATGAGATTGCATGCTAATGGGCTCATTTAAATACGCACAGTGCCAGTCCTGGAATATCTTGCATTATTTCCCGTGTTAGGCTTAACGTGGCTTAGTGAATGAGATCCTAAGTTTGTACCTGAGGCAGTGGAGGATGAAGTGATTTGCCCAAGGTCACAAGGAGCGACAGTGGGATTTGAACCCTGGCTTCCCTGGCGCTCAGCCAGCTCCTCCCCTGACCTCACCCTTTCCCAGTGGATCCCAGACTCTGGTACAAACTTGCTCAGCTGCTTTTTTTTTGTTTACTGTGCATCTCCAAACTGAAAAGGAGGACACTCTGCAAATGTCACCACCATATTTTGTGCAACCTACCAGGGTTGATCCAATTCTCCAGTGCACCCTTCTGCATGTAGGGATTTATAGTTACTTAGGGAAATAGAGAACATGTGGGCAGAAAAGGACCACTTGGCCCACCCAATATATCCAATTTCACTTGCTTTCCATGCTGTCACAGGTTTTGCTTGAACCGTGGTCTTCTCTCTCCTTCCATCACTAAGGTCCCTTTCTTTCTACCCTCTATTTTGGCTCCTATAAACTGATTCTCTCTCCCACCTGATGCAAGGGAAGTGAATTAGCCTGGGTTGTTGTTGGGTTTTTTTTTAAATTTTATTTTATCTGGGACAATCTGGTGACCCTCAGAACAGGACGGGTATAGAACAAGCAAGGCAGGATGACTGCAAACGTGACGGGTGACCAAAAGAGCGGCCCTGCAACACCGAGGCATGCCGGCGGGGACTCCAGCAAAACTTGAGATGAAAAGGACGGGGGATCTTTTGCAGTTCATCCCAATTGAAAGGAGTTTCTCTTATGGCAAATGGGCTGCGCACCCAACGTGTTTGGATTCATGACATTGCTCTCTGTGCCCGTCTCTATGAAGAGCACAAGGGAAAACAACAATTTAAAGACCTCATTTCTGGTAAAGTGAATTGGTGGGTATGGACTGAACGCCGTCGGCATGCTTCGCATCCTCTGCTCGAAGGCGCCTCGGCATATTTTCTCTCCTCCTGCTCCTTGTTAGTGTTCAGTTGGGCTGGTAAAGAAACGTCTTGCGCACACAGTGCACGGCGACAGGGTCGTGTCCCAGCCTACAACTTCCCCGTGGCTTCAGAAGGCTGAAACTCTCCAGCTTCAAGTTTCGCTTTGAACTTTAGGTAATCTCTTCTTTTGTCAAAATATTTTACCTGTTAAATAAACAGAAATGGAATTAGTAATTTTTTTAGATGCAGTACAGGAACCGAAGCGCCATAAGGTGAAGTTAGAATCTTGCTTGCTAATTTCCTTTCCTTGGATTCTGCCAAACCAATCCAGGCTTGTGGGGTTTGTCCTGCCTTCCAGCTGATGGAGACAGACGGCAAAACCCTTGCACTGACATCCATCATCTCTATACAGTCCGGTATAGCAGAGAAGTCACCAGTAGCTACCCAAGCCAGTGACTGAGTTCCCCTGGAATAACTTACAAAAAAATCTTTATCAATAAAGATCAGAGCAAATGCAAAAAATAAAAGAAGAACTGAGCAGTCTCTACTTTCTCTTTCATCCTCAGGCTGAATCCCAAGGATTAAAGGGAAAATTTGTTTGGTTTTTTTTAATGGGAACACCTTCCATTCTTCTCCTTTACTTTCCCTCTTTTTTTATGCCTCCTTCTGCCCAAGTATTCCTTCTCTTCATTATACTCAGTGTGAATTCTGGACTGGTCTGGCAGGACTCAAGGAAAGGAAATAGGCAGGTAGGATTCTAATTTCACTTTTCGCATCATCCTGCCAGGCCAGTCCAGAATCCTGGGTGGGAGCGGGCCAAGGCCTGCTTTGAGAACCCCTGTTCCGAAGGCTGGGTCCCCTGCAAGTCTATCCTGCAGTGCTGAATGAGAGTACCAAGGCCCAGATTGCTACCCGACACATGTCTGCTGGAGAAACCATTCTGCACTCTGCCCAGGAAGCAGCGTTGTGCCCTACATCTCAATCCCTCTGGAACTGGCTTCCTTTTCCATGATAGACTTGCAGGTGAAAGGGGACACAGCCTTCAGAACAGGGGTTCTCGAAGCAGCCTTGGCCTGCTCCCACCCAGGATAGGTGCATCCCAGGAGTCTGGACTGGCCTGGCAGGATGATGCGAAAAGTGAAATTAGAATCCTACCTGCCTATTTCCTTTCCTTGAGTCCTGCCAGACCAGTCCAGAATTCACACTGAGTATAATGAAGAGAAGGAATACTTGGGCAGAAGTGACGCGCATGCCTAGGAAGGCCTGGAGTCAGTGTGGGTGGTGGCGGCTAGCCCCGGCCGCGAGCTGACCCGCAGAGGAGAACAGACCTACACATGTCATGACTTGGATCAGTCACAGCCATCTGCGACCGACGGTCATAACACTGAGGTCTCAGGGAAGGAAGATCAGCCTTGGTCCTGGCTACCACTGGGGAAATCAACCTGCTGTAGGCTGATACCCCAGGAGCCCACTTAATTTCCTGCTGAATCAAACTGGACTCCTAATATCTGCAAGAAGCAGAGAACTACGAACTTCCACTGCTGAACCAGTCTATATACGGAAGAAAGATGTCAGTGCAAGGCTTTCTCTCTCTGTCTCCATCCCACAAGTCTGAACTAGTCTGGCAGGATAATGAGGAATGGGATACTTCAATAAGTGTCCACTTCTTCAACAAAGTGACATGGCTCTCACCAAGTCCATGTCAGGCTACCTGCCTCTTTCTTGGTCAGATTAAACAGAAATACTTGATATTCTTTATCCTAGAACACAGTCATCCCTCAGGGCTATGTCCAGGATCTGTGTCAAGTGTAAGGCAGTTATCTCACTGACCTCTAAGACAGTGAGTACTTTAGGATACCTGAGAAAGCAGAAATTTCCTTATAAGAAAGATGTGTAGCACCAGGTTATTGCTATTTATGTGACAAATGTAATTTCAAATGCAGCAGATTAATTCCCGAGAGAGCAAAGAATTCCTTTGTCTGTGCTACAGCTCTTATACCATGGTGAGGGGATTCAACAATATATCTTGTAATAAGGTCAGCAGCTCTAGCAGGATCCAACACTGTGCACATTCATAAAGAGAGCTCACCCATTGCTGCGGACAGCATGCTTCAAAAGAACTTCGCAGCTTCTGGCACCTGGAGAAATCATCCCGATTCTCATCCAAACAGTGCCAGTATTGGTCTCGTGCTCCCCAGCACGCCCTTCTTTCCTCAGCTGTTGGCGCTGACATTTCTGTTCCTGAGGAGAGGGACAAAAGCCATCAGTACGTCAGAGTTCCTTCACCTAGGAGAGACCACCGCAAGACAGCAATTTTTTTTTCTTTTACACAACAGGAAGAAAAGCTTTCATTGACGTATAGCAAATGTATCTGTCACAGTCCCTGGCTCCTTTTTCTTGAGAAGAGACAGTAGTACAGTAATATAACACTATAACAGTGTGCAGTAATAAGGGGAGTTAAATGAGCAACCAAAGCTCATAAGGTTCTCATAACAGCTCGGCTAAGGGAGCTGCCTCTTTAGCTCAGTTGTAAAGTCCACTGGTTCACATTTTGTGATCACACTACAATACAGGCTGTAGCACTGTATGGTGCTACGGCAAATATGAAACCCTCAGAGAAGGTGCCAGAACTGGATTCCTCAATCAGACCCAGAACACAGGCTGAAATTATTGGGAATTGCATTTCCCACGCTCTACCTTTTATGTGGGGCGAGGAATTGCGTGGAGATAGACTTGAACTATAACTGCAAGTGATGTACATTGTTTGCTTGGGCAATGTGTGTGTGTGCAGAAGCTTGCACACACACACTTATGCCTTATCTGTGCACTGCAGGGGAGCAGCCTGAGCGAAAAACGTATACTGCTGCTGTCCGTGCTGCACCTGTGCGGCACGTGTGTGAGACAGAAACCTGCACCGTTACTGCCCGTGCTGTGGCACAGCAGGGGTAAGGGATGCTGGAAGCCTATCCTGATCTTCCTCTACTTTCAGGGAGGATTCGCTGGTTTTCAGCAACCGCCTCTCATCGCTCCGTTTTGCAGGATAACTACGTAATATTCAGGCTTCCAATCTAATCGCACGAGTGGCACTAGCAGCGCCTCTACCTGCTCCAGGGTTCAGGGGGCGAGTAACCAATGTTAGGGGAGACATATTGGCTTAGTTTTCAAGTTGCACTAGCGCTGCAGAACCGGCTCCCAGGGCAAGAAGTGGGGCAGAATCCATTGCGGGGAGTAGGAGGTGAAAGCGACCTACTCTGGTAGGTTTATTTAGCACGAGGGCAGGGGAAATTACCTTCAGCTCAGCAGCAAAAAAAGAAAATCATGGCTGAAAATAACAGCAGCACCTCTCCCCTTTTGCCCTTCCTAGTCTGCTTGTATCCCGTCGTCCCTTGCGGTATGACGCACGCGAGCCCCGCCTCCCTCACTCGGAGCCATAGGGCAGCAGGACCGGGATACGCGCTGCACGGCTGTGACGACTCTATGCCCCGCCTCCCTCACTCGGAACCATAGTGCAGCAGGCAGCAGGATCGGGATACTCGCTGCACGGCTGTGACGACTCTATGCCCCGCCTCCCTCACTCGGAACCATAGTGCAGCAGGCAGCAGGATCGGGATACTCGCTGCACGGCTGTGACGACTCTATGCCCCGCCTCCCTCACTCGGAACCATAGTGCAGCAGGCAGCAGGACCGGGATACTCGCTGCACGGCTGTGACGACTCTATGCCCCCGGCTCTCTGGGTTTGGGGGGGGAAGCAAAGCTTGCGCGTGCAGCCTTAGAGGCAGAGGCATCTCGGGAAACCGGAGGATTAACCTCCCTAGAAGTCTGGGAAATGTTAAGCATGAACCTTGCAGTTTATTTTATTTTTCTCTATTTGTACGGGTTTTTTTTTTTTAAAACCTGCCTTGCAAAAAAAAAAAGGCAATATGTTATCAATAAAAAATAGTCACAAACCATATTATTATAGAAAGTTAGATAATATTCCTTCTCTTTCATACCACAGTAACTACATTCCTACAGCCATTCTCTGGTGAGGAAGGGAGCCTCCACCCTCTCTCTCTTTATAGACAAAAGAGGGTGGATTAGCCAAGTTTGAAACTTGAGAGCATCAGTGCCAGTCGTCAAGGCTTTTACTCTGGCTACTGTTTCTTCACGCATCTTTCATATACATTCGTAATGAAATCATCTTTAAAAAATCTAACATGAAGTGTGTATCTCACATTGAGCTACTTTATGCTCGGATCAGAAATGGCCGAACAGCATTCAAGCTGCAAGCTCTTAAGGATTCCCTACCCCCTAATTTCCCTGACAACGTACAAAGAAATAAAGGTGAATTTAACTGGATGGCAACCACACAACTTTGACATATAGAGAACAATTTTCAAAGGGGAAAATGTGCTGGTTGAATATTTCCCTTCTTAAATGCAGCTAAAAAAAGAGGTTTTCTTTCCTGTCTGCATGTTTAGATCAGGGGAGGAGAATGGCACACCTACATTTTGATTTTCAAATGTACACACACTATCCTGCCACCCACACAAACAGGAAGTGCAAAATACATGGACACTTTTAACACAAACGTTTTGCTTGCTAATTATCAAAGAAACAATGCGGCTAGTTTCTCTGTCAAGGTCCTGCCCTCTGGAAACTCAAATACAGAGCAGTACTGAGGGGCGCTCTGATTTTGGTCTAGGGCAGGCTGAAGGCGGTCAGGAGTCCAGCAGGTTGCACACAAGAATAGTAGCAGGTTTGAGTAGCAAGTTGTAGTGCTGGCCAAGAGCTAAAATCAGGAACAGTTCACAGAGAAGCAGGCTAAGCTCAGAAGCTGGCTTTGCAGGCCCGAAGCTGGAGTCAGAAATAGGTTCACAGTGAAGCAGGCTTGGAAAAGAAGCTTGACTTACAGGCCAGGAACTAGAATCAAGAACAAGTTGCACCTTCAGAAAGTAGCAGGTTCTGTAGCAAGAAGTAGGTTAGCCTTCAGCTTCCTGATCCCAGCAACCTCTTTCAGCTGAGCCACCAGCCATCCCTGTTGCCCAGGGGTCTGGCCTCCAGGGCTCTCTGAACCAGACGCCTGTCACTTCTACTCGCTTCAGGTGACTTTTGAGTTGTGGTCACCCTGAGATTGCTGTTGATTAGCAGAGGTTGTGGGGAGGGGAAAGGAATGCATAAGCTTTCTCTCCCCCCCCATCTAACTAATCCACACTTTCTTTTTCTCCCACCTATCACATCACCTTTCCCCCCTCCTGAGATGACTCAGCATACTTCCCTTCCTCTCTCCCTGACCCCAGCCCTCTCTTTGCTCCCTCCCTCTCTAAGTCTCAGTTCCATGACTTACGCATGTTCTCTCTGTCTTTAGCTGAGTGATTCCCAAGTCCTGGAGTCACAGCTGCAGACTGAGTTTTGTATGCATTGCAGCCCTCTCCAGTTTCTCCCCACATGCTGCTTGCAGTGTTTACTCCAGGCTCGCCCCACTTCTCCTGTTCTCTGCAGGCTTACTGAGGAAGGGGAAGGGCTGAGCTGTAGACAGAGAGGCCCTGAGATTTCTAGTGTTTCCCCTGAGGCCCTGCAATTGATACAGATTCACTGGGTCTCAGGGTGAAATCCTGAGAGTTCCCAGGTATGGTGACTGGCTGGTCGAAAGGTCCTGAACTTCGGAGCCGCTACTGGCTCAAGCCCCCTTTTGGTCTTGTCCTGCCACTCTTTGAAAAACTGTGTAGGCTGTTTGAAAATATCCACAATACTATGGAGAGAAGACACTCAGCTCCTCTGCAGGTACCAAATGGATAGGGAGCAAGGCCTCTTCCAGCTGAGCTGTCATCCTCCAAGATCTCAGTGGATGACTTCACACAGAGAAGTAGGCTCAGGACTTGCTTCTGCTACTGAGCCCAGCCACGCAGTTTTAAGTACCTAAAAACATAAGAAATTGCCATGCTGGGTCAGACTAAGGGTCCATCAAGCCCAGCATCCTGTTTCCAACAGAGGCCAAACCAGGCCACAAGAACCTGGCAATTACCCAGATACTAAGAAGATCCCGTGCTACTGATGCAATTAATAGCAGTGGCTATTCCCTAAGTAAACTTGATTAATAGCCGTTAATGGACTTCTCCTCCAAGAACTTATCCAAACCTTTTTTGAACCCAGCTACACTAACTGCACTAACCACATCCTCTGGCAACAAATTCCAGAGCTTTATTGTGCGTTGAGTGAAAAAGAATTTTCTCCGATTAGTCTTAAATGTGCTACTTGCTAACTTCATGGAATAATCCCTAGTCCTTCTATTATTCGAAAGTGTAAATAACCGAGTCACATCTACTCATTCAAGACCTCTCATGATCTTAAACACCTCTATCATATCCCCCCTCAGCCGTCTCTTCTCCAAGCTGAACAGTCTTAACCTCTTCAGCCTTTTCTCATAGGGGAGCTGTTCCATCCCCTTTATCATTTTTCAGGGAAGAAGACAGCAGGCACGCAAGGCTTTTGCTGCTATTAAGTTGGTTTGAGTGTGCACATGTGAATCTGCTTGCCAACCTGCCAGTATTGCCAGCAGCATTGCTGTCAATGTGGGTCATGGTTGCAGGCTAGAGAAGAGAGAGGAAATTAGCAAATCAGAGTGGGCTGGAAGAGAAAAGATAGCAACCCCATTGCTCTGGGTAAGTCACAAATAGAGTTTTATTTATTATTTTATTTCATTTTAAAACATTTGTTATCCGCTCTTCCTACATTCAGGGCGGGGTTCAAAGAATATACATAATTATTAAAATACATGAAACAAAGAAATAACAATGAAATAACAAGAAAAAAATCACATTAATTCAAAAACATACATTTAGGGCTACATGATGACGTGAGCATGCAATCAAATTGAGTAGCTTTTCCCACATAGGTACATTTTTAATGACTTTTTGAAGAATGCGGGTTCTTTAATTATTCTGATCTCACCAGGGACGGAATTCCAAAACAATGGGCCCGCAATTGAAAAGGCTCGCTCTCTAGTCTCTTCAAGGTATGCTACTTTAGGAGAGGGCACATCAAGCAGACTTTGGCTCACTGATCTCAAAGCTCTTATTGGGGGTGTGTATTTTCAGATGGCGGTGATCCAAGGGGATTTGATGTTATAAAGAAGATTGTGAATGATAACTGCCAATTTTTATTGAATTCGATAAGTAATGGGTAACCAGTGTAGTGACTAAAACCGGAGTTTTGTGATCACGGTGGCGGGGAAGGACAGTAAGAAGTCTTCTTGCTGAATTTTGAATGATTTGGAGCGGATAAACTATATAATCCGGGAGACCAAGGAAGAGTGAATCGCAGTAGTCAAGGCTGGAGAAGAGCAATAATTGCGCAGTATTGCATGAAAGTCATCCGGATTGAGTAATGGCTTCAAACTGAGTAGTAACCAGAGTTTAAAAAAAGAAGATTTTCTCGCATTGTAAGAGCAGGATCTAAGAGAATGCCCAAATTGCAGTCTACTTTTGAAATTGGAATATTTTTATTCTCAAATGTGATTTGAGTTGGAGGAAAATGTGATAATGCCATGATCTCGGTTTTTGTAATGTTTAGTGCAAGTTTGTTAAGAATGAGCCAGTTCTGAATAGTGGATAGGCAATGTAAAATATATTCTTCAGTTTTGGGTCATGAATCTTTGAAAGGAAAAAGAAGTGGATGTCGTCAGCATAAAGCTTATAGTGTATCCCAAGGTTGGACAAGAGTCGGCATAGTGGACTGAGGTAGATGTTAAAGAGTGTGGCCGATAATACAGAGCCTTGGGGGTACATCAGAGCCAAGCTAGAACCAGAATGACGTCTCTGATCTACCCTTGACTGAGCCTGCAATCTCAAGAGAGTGAAGTCTAGAAAGAAGGATGCTATGGTCAATAGTATGAAAAGCAGCTGAAATATCAAGCAAAATAGGCACCAGTGAGGTTGCTCGATAAAAACCTTGTCTGAGGATGTCAAAGCTGAATAACAACAATATTTTGGTACTGTGATAGCTGCGGAAGCCAAACTGATATTGATCCAGCGTATCATTTTAATCGAGATTTGTAAGCTGTTGGAGTATAGAGTTTTCAGTGATTTTGCTGATAAATGATAATGATGAAATGGGACGATGGTTTGATAATACAGTTGGGTCAGCAGAGGCTTTTTTTTAAGAATTGGATGGATGGAAGCTCATTTTAATGAGTCAGGGAGAGTACCCTGCCCAAGTGAAGAATGAAACAATTTGATAATAAATCTGGAGGTTTCATTCCTTCTTAGCTTTAGTAGCGGGATAGAGCACTCACTGATTAGGGGGCTAGAAGAGGAATTAACTTTAGTAATTATCTGAGTGATATCTGCCTCCCTTAGCATATCAAATTCCTCCATTTTCATTCCATCAGGGAAAAAATAATCCATTCTATTGTCAACAGTAGTTTTGAATGTATTTCTGACATTAATTACTTTTTGATTAAAATATGTAGCAAAGTGACCTTTATGCTTACCCCTGGGACAGTTAGGTGGACAAATATTAGGGAGTGAAACAGGCGGAGTAATCTGCGTAACCGAATAAAAAAGGTCCCTGGGATTATTCAATGAGACAGATGATTTGGAATATAATTATGTATGACTTCTTTGCCCTAGTAATGGCTTTCTGGTAATCTTTAAGACAGATTTAAATCTAATCATATTGAATTAGTTGGATAGTGCCGCCATTTCCTTTCAATTCTTCCTAATTCACTTTTCTTATTTTGTAGTGAGCAATTATACAAGGGGCTATGTTAGTACTCTTCCTTTTGAATGTTTTAGCTGGGGCTAATTTATCTAGGGAACTAATAAGCGAAATATCCCAGCGGTTTACTAACTCATGAGGGATATCATCACAACTTACCTCCAGTAATGGTAAAGGTTCTGAGGTTAAATCTTTGAGATTGAAAAAGCCTCTTTTGGTAATTGTACTATGATCTGGGGATAATGTTTGAGTTAAGAACATAAGAACATGCCATACTGGGTCAGACCAAGGGTCCATCAAGCCCAGCATCCTGTTTCCAACAGTGGCCAATCCAGGCCACAAGAACCTGGCAAGTATCCAAAAACTCAGTCTATTCCATGTTACCGTTGCTAGTAATAGCAGTGGCTATTTTCTAAGTGAACTTAATTAATAATCTCAAACCTCCCCTTTATCTCTAAAATTCTTGAAAAAGCGATCAAAAAGCAACTCACTGAATACCTTCATGACTCACACCTACTCTCTCCATTTCAATATGGATTTCGGAAATTCCATAGCACTGAAACCCTCCTCCTTTCCCTGGCAGACCGTCTCATTAAAGACCTAGATAAAGGACAATCATATATTCTAGCTTTCTTAGACATATCGTCGGCATTTGACACAATCAGCCATATCCTCCTGCAGCAACTTTACAAAATTGGAATAACAGGTGTTGCACACAACTGGTTCAAATCCTATCTCAGTAATCGAAACTATAAAGTCAAAATTGGAAACCATGAGTCCGAACCTATACCCCTTGACCAAGGAGTCCCGCAAGGTTCCTTGGTATCCTCCACCCTTTTCAACATTTACCTCCTACCACTGTCATCTCCTAACCGATCTCAAGCTTCCCCACTATATTTATGCAGATGATGTTCAGATTCTTATCCCAATATCTGACACCCTCCCTAAGGCTATGGACACCTGGGAATCAACGCTACTATCTATTAACAAACTCCTATCCAGCATTCACCTTGCCCTTAACACGGCAAGAACCGAAATTAGGCTTATCGCTCCACAGATTCACCCTAACACCCTTCCCCTGCTTCGCCCGCTATCTCTACCCATCTCGTTCTCCCAACAGGTACGGGATCCAGGGGTTATGCTAGACTACCAATTCAACCTCAAGAAATTCATTAACAACACTCTAAAAGAATGTTTCTTTAAATTACACACCCTAAAGAAATTAAAACCTTTACTCCACCCTCCAGACTTTCGTACAGTGCTGCAAACTACAATATTCTCGAAAATGGATTACTGTAACTCACTCCTCCTAGGCCTACCCAAAAACTCCATTCACCCACTACAAATCCTACAAAACACAGTTGCCCGGATACTCACTAACACGGGCAGAAATGAACACATCTCACCCGTACTTAAGGAATTACACTGGCTCCCTATCGCATACCGAATCCAATATAAAACTCTATCATACATACCCTGTTTCCCCGAAAATAAGACATCCCCCGAAAATAAGACCTAGTAGAGGTTTTGCTGAATTGCTAAATATAAGACCTCCCCTGAAAGTAAGACCTAGCAAAGTTTTTATTTGGGAGCATGCCCGTCGCACAGAACACCAGAGCATGCAGCTGTGATTTTTTTTACCCTGCAAGATTCACAGTTAGTTGTCATCACAAACCAGCATAACCAGACAACTATTCAGAATATAATAAATGCTCATTTTTTTGTTCAACAATATTTGTGAATTCTTCTTCATGGAAAAATAAGACATCCCCTGAAAATAAGGCCTAGTGCATCTTTGGTAGCAAAAATTAATATAAGACACTGTCTTATTTTCGGGGAAACACGGTATGGCACTCCACAATCCTGAAATGAACGGGTTCAATGATTCACTAGTATTCCACAAACCCTCTAAACCAATCAGGAACCAATACCTTGCTACCATACTTACACCTTCCCCCCAAAACAACAACCTGGCATCTACCAGAGCACGTGCACTCTCCAGAGACGGCCCTGCCTTATGGAACAAAATGCCCATAGACCTACGCCAGGAGGACTGCCTAAAAATTTTCAAGAAAAAACTAAAGACGTGGCTTTTCACGCAAGCATACACCTAAGCTCAATCTCCTTACTCTCCCAGCATCCTCCTCAGCCACTCCCACATAAGATGTCCCATTCTTATGGACACTGTCCTGCCTCATAGAAAAATCGCCCGTTGACCTCCACTCTCCTCACATCCCTAGCCCCTCCCCACACCAATCCTCTCTCGTCTTACACCCATCTGTTTTCTGCCTCATCGCCTTTAACTCATTTGGAATCCTCACACTTTAAGCATCTCTGTAAGTTATTGTAAATAATTTTGATTGCTATGTACATAAGTTATTCAATATCTTTAGTCTCATTCATATCTCTTTTGTAGGCATATAGACATTTATTCTTTTAACAACTTTATAAGTACCAGTTTTTAAGTTACTTGTCAACTGTATTTTAAGCGCAGTTTCTCATTCCCATGTTACTTGTCAAGCACACCTTAGGCGCAGTTTCTCATTTATTGTAAACCGATGTGATATCTCTGATGAATGTCGGTATATAAAACCATTAAATAAATAAATAAAATAAAACAATAGCAGGTAATGGACTTCTCCAAGAACCTATCCAATCCTTTTTCAAACACAGCTATACTAACTGCACTAACCACATCCTCTGGCAACAAATTCCAGAGTTTAATTGTGCGTTGAGTGAAAAAGAACTTTCTCCGATTAGTTTTAAATGTGCCCCATGCTAACTTCATGGAGTGCCCCCTAGTCTTTCTACTATCCGAAAGAGTAAATAACCGATTCACATCTACCCGTTCTAGACCTCTCATGATTTTAAACACCTCTATCATATCCCCCCTCAGTCGTCTCTTCTCCAAGCTGAAAAGTCCTAACCTCTTTAGTCTTTCCTCATAGGGGAGTTGTTCCATGCCCTTTATCATTTTGGTTGCCCTTCTCTGTACCTTCTCCATCATGACTATATCTTTTTTGAGATGCGGCAACCAGAATTGTACACAATATTCAAGGTGCGGTCTCACCATGGAGCGATACAGAGGCATTATGACATTTTCCATTTTATTCACCATTCCCTTTCTTTTTTTTAATTTATATTTTATTAAGTTTTTTTAAACAACTTTACATTGTGAAAAAAAACCCAAAGGCAAATATTCTGTTTTACAACAAAACTATCATATCAGGCAATACATTTTATCGTAATCTAACAAAAACAGTAATATCTAGTCCACATTACGGGAGGTGTACCAAAGGAAATAATGAATTCATAATAAATCTGTAATCAATCTTACAGAAAAGGAGAGTATTAATTTATTGCAGATCCATTTCTCAACACTGATTCTTTATCTAACAAAAAGGACTCTAAGTGAGGAGGATCCTGGAATATAAATTTGTTCTTCTGATAGACCACAGAGCATTTACAAGGGAATTTTAAGTAGAATGTTGCCCCAAGGGCTAGCACTCTAGACTTAAAAATCAGGAATTGCTTACATCTAGCTTGAGTTGCTCTGGCAACATCAGGAAAAATCTGGATACGTTGTCCACAAAAATTATAATCTTTATTTTCAAAGTATTTTTTCAAAACCAAATTCTTGTCTCTCTCTCTGCAAAAAGTTACTAATAGAGTTGACCTTAGCGCTATATCATCTTGAGAGGCTTCTAAAAAAGAGGTCAAATTAGGAGAGTGTTGGACAATATCCATATCCTCCTGACCCTCTTGAGTCCTTAATCTCGACTTTGAAACATAGTATAACTTGGATATACCCGTCTCATCAATTGTTGTAATAGATAAAACTTCAGATAAATACTTTTTAAGTAATTCAATGGCAGATATTAATCTGGTTTCAGGAAAGTTCAATAAACTTAAATTTCTACTCCGATTTTGATTTTCCAGCATTTCCATCTGCCGATGAATTATTATACCATCTTTTATAGAGGAATTATTTACTTCCTTTAATGTTTCTATCTGAGAAAACATAACCTTAGATTGTGCTTCTACATGTACCAAACGATTACCATGAACGTCCAATACATTTCTAATTTCACTAATAGTTATTCTATTCTGCTCTATTGAATTTGACATAGTTTTCTGAAGGTTATCTACAGCCATCCAAACGTCCAGTAGGGTAATATTCTGGGGTACACTAGGCATGTTGACCGCTACTTGCGGTCTCGGGCTCAACTGTTGCCCAGTATTCTCTAAATTAAAGGAAACATTCCCATCACTATTTAACTGTTAAGGAAATTCACACTGTATGGATGAAGGTGGGTCCATAATTGGTTGAGGCGACTGCAGTGGCCCTTGAGTTTCGGGGGATCCCGAGGAAAAAGATATGTCAGGAATTGTTCTTAAATTAGATTGACTTACCCTTCTTGCAACGTGAGAGTCCATAGGTCCCCTCACAGGTAATCCTGGTGAGGAAGTCCAAACCTTCACTTTCCTCTTCCTTCCCATAAAAGATAATACTAAAGTCAGAAGCAAAATTTTCCAGAAGGGGCGCGCGGCTTAGGCTGCGCGCCGTAGGTTGTTCAATTATATGCAGCAGAAATCGTCCCCGGTAGATGACCTCACGGGGGGTGGGGCAACGAGCAAGTCCACACAGCTGTTCCTCCGGCTCCAGCCCGAAGGGGGTCAAAACCCCAATCTCAATCCCAGCCGAATCCTCTCGCAAGGAGAGGTCTCTCCTTCAACAATTTTACCTCCGATGCTGTGCCGTAGGGTGTTCAATTATATGCAGCAGAAATCGTCCCCGGTAGATGACCTCACGGGGGGCGGGGCAACGAGCAAGTCCACACAGCTGTTCCTCCGGCTCCAGCCCGAAGGGGGTCAAAACCTCAATCTCAATCCCAGCCGAATCCTCTCGCAAGGAGAGGTCTCTCCTTCAACAATTTTACCTCCCCACCATTCCCTTTCTAATAATTCCCAACATTCAGTGTTGTGACCCGCTGCCCGCGGATCCCTTCCCGCGAGCAGACCCACTTACCTACGCTTGTTTCTCCTGACACGGCGCCGCTGTCGGGCATTCCATGCGGCCTGGAGGCCGTCCCTGCTCTGTGTCCTCGCCGCGGCCGGGCCCGTGGTCCTTCCTGCTTTTCTTCGCAGCATGGAGCCGCCCCGGGCCAGCCTTCGTGGCAGGGAGCCGCAACGCCACCAAGGGGATCCTCGTGGGACACCCTGGAGGCTGCCCCGAAGCCTGCCTGCCCGTTTTCCTGCTTCTCAGCCTCTGACGTCAGTGCAGGCCGCTGTCCACGGTCCTGCACTGTTCTCTTGCTCCTTCTTAGGTCCCGGCCCTCGCCATTCTGCCTGATTTAAAGAGCCGGCCACAGGAAGTGTGGCTGACCTCACCTTTAATTGGACTTCCTGATTCTGCCCTATAAAGGACTTCAACTTTAGTCTGTTCTTCGCCTTGCTTCGGAGTGTCACCCTTCTGGAGGCTCCTGCCTGCCAGAGCTCCATCAGGCCTTCCTGTCTTCTCCATGGAGGTACTGTTCAGTTCCTGTTCGGTTCCTGTTCTTTCGTCTTGTCTTCGTGCCTGAGGTTCCTGTCTACATGTCCGTTCAGATGTCTCGTCCAGGTATCCTGATGTACCTGCCCTGATCTTCGTCCTGATGTTTCTGCCTTCCCGGATGTTCTTCCCTGCGTCTTAGTTTCTGCTCCTGGCCTTCTGACCTGTTGGGCCTAGGAGTGGCCAACAGGTGGGATTCGTCCCTGTGCTTGGAGCTTCTGTTCCCACCAGCCGCTGGGGCTTCGGATGCCATTGCTCCCGACATCAGAGTTCCTCCTCGCCTGGATCTTCCCTGCGCATGTCCTGCTCTCCTCGTGGTCCGCGACCAGCCTTCGGGCTGTGTAGGGCGCACAGTGGGACAGGGTGGTCCGCGACTCAGTCCCGTGGGTGGGCTGAGTAGGGCGCCCTGAGAGACTGTGCAACTGTCCTTCCGCCCAAGTGTCTTCTGTGATGTCTTCGTACCTGAGTCTTGCTACAGTTCCTGATGTCTTCGTACTTGAGTCTTGCTACTGTTCTAGCCTGGTTCCAGTACGATTGTCTTGTCCTCGTGTCAAGGTCCTCGACTGCCCTCTACCTCAGGCCAGGCCTGCTGCTCCATGCTGTTCGCAGCAGGCCCGAAAGGGCTTGGAATGGTCAGAGGACCATTCAACTTCCAACATCCTCGGATGTTGGCTTTGGGAGCCTGCAGGCCTGGCAGAGGGTCAGCCCGCCAGCCACATTGGAATACGCCGTCAACCCTCGGGCCGGTCCTGGGTTCACCTGGGGTCGGGCTGAGGCCCAAGGGCACACTAAAACAGCTCACTCAAAACAATTCTGTTTGCTTTTTTGATTACCTCAGCCCACTGAACCGACAATTTCAATGTGTATCCACTATGACACCTAGATCTCTTTCTTGGGTTGTAGCACCTAATATGGAACCTAACATTGTGTAACTAAAGCATGGGTTATTTTTCCCTATATGCATCACCTTGCACTTATCCACATTAAATTGCATCTGCCATTTCGATGCCAAATTTTCCAGTCTCACAAGGTCTTCCTGCAATTTATCACAATCTGCTTGTGATTTAACTACTCTGAACAATTTTGTATCATCTGCAAATCTGATTACCTCACTCATCGTATTTCTTTCCAGATCATTTATAAATATATTGAAAAGTATGGGTCCCAATACAGATCCCTGAGGCACTCCACTGACCACTCCCTTCCACTGAGCAAATTGTCCATTTAATTCTACTCTCTGTTTCCTGTCTTTTAGCCAGTTTGCAATCCACGAAAGGACATCGCCACCTATCCCGTGACTTTTTACTTTTCCTAGAAGCCTCTCATGAGGAACTTTGTCAAACGCCTTCTGAAAATCCAAGTATACTACATCTACTGGTTCACCTTTATCCATATGCTTATTAACTCCTTCAAAAAAGTGAAGCAGATTTGTGAGGCAAGACTTGCTTTGGATAAAGCCATGCTGACTTTGTTCCATTAAACCATGTCTTTCTATATGTTCTGTGATTTTGATATTTAGAACACTTTCCACTATTTTTCCTGGCACTGAAGTCAGGCTAACCGGTCTGTAGTTTCCCAGATCGCCCCTGGAGCCCTTTTTAAATATTGGGGTTACATTAGCTATCCTCCAGTCTTCATGTACAATGGATGATTTTAATGATAGGTTACAAATTTTTACTAATAGGTCTGAAATTTCATTTTTCAGTTCCTTCAGAACTCTGGGGTGTATACCATCCGGTCCAGGTGATTTACTACTCTTTAGTTTGTCAATCAGGCCTACCACATCTTCAAGGTTCAACATGATTTGGTTCAGTCCATCTGAATCATTACCCATGAAAACCTTCTCCAGTATGGGTACCTCCCCAACATCCTCTTCAGTAAACACCGAAGCAAAGAATTCATTTAATCTTTCCGCGATGGCCTCATCTTCTCTAAGTGCCCTTTTAACCCCTCAATCATCTAACGGTCCAACTGACTCCCTCACAGGCTTTCTGCTTCGGATATATTTTAAAAAGGTTTTACTGTGAGTTTTTGCCTCTATGGCCAACTTCTTTTCAAATGCTGTCTTAGCCTGTCTTATCAATGTCTTACATTTAACTTGCCAACGCTTATTCATTTTCTTCTTTTGGATCCTTCTTCCGATTTTTGAATGAAGATCTTTTGCTTAAAATAGCTTCTTTCACCTCCCCTTTTAACCATGCCGGTAATCGTTTTGCCTTCTTTCCACCTTTCTTAATGTGTGGAATACATCTGGACTGTGCTTCTAGAATGGTATTTTTTAACAATGACCACGCCTCTTGCACACTTTTTACCTTTGTAGCTGCTCCTTTCAGTTTTTTTCTAACAATTTTTCTCATTTTATCAAAGTTTCCCTTTTGAAAGTTTAGCACGAGAGCCATGGATTTGCTTACTGTCCCCCTTCCAGTCATTAATTCAAATTTGATCATATTATGATCACTATTGCCAAGCGGCCCCACCACTGTTACCTCTCTCACCAAATCCTGTGCTCCACTGAGAATTAGATCTAAAATTGCTCCCTCTCTTGTCGGTTCCTGGACCAATTGCTCCATAAAACTGTCATTTATTCCATCCAGGAACTTGAAATCTCTAGCATGTACCGATGATACATTTACCCAGTCAATATTGGGGTAATTGAAGTCTCCCATTATTACTGCACTACCAATTTGGTTAGCTTCCCTAATTTCTCTTAGCATTTCACTGTCAGTCTCACCATCTTGACCAGGTGGACGGTATTGTACACCTATCACTATAGTCTTCCCCGACACACAAGGGATTTCTACCCATAAAGATTCAATTTTGTATTTAGTCTCATGCAGGATGTTTATCCTGTTGGACTCTATGCCATCCTGGACATAAAGCGCCACACCGCCTCCCGAGTGCTCCTCTCTGTCATTGCGATATAATTTGTACCCCGGTATAGCACTGTCCCATTGGTTATCCTCTTTCCACCATGTCTCTGGGATGCCAATTATGTCTATGTCATCATTCACTGCTATACATTCTAATTCTCCCATCTTACTTCTTAGACTTCTGGCATTAGCATACAAACATTTCAATGTGTTTTTTGTTTGTATTTTCATTCTGCTTTTTAATTGATAGGGATAAGTTAGAATTTTTTAGCTCAGGTGAGTTTTTAGTTACAGGCACTTGGACTACTTTTCTTATTATTGGAACCTCACTGTCGGGATGCCCTAATTCTAATGCATCATTAGTATCCTTTGAAGATACCTCTCTCCGAACCATGCGCTGCTGAGCGACTGTCGGCTTTCCCCTTTGTTCTAGTTTAAAAGCTGCTCTATCTCCTTTTTAAAGGTTAATGCCAGCAGTCTGGTTCCACCTTGGTTAAGGTGGAGCCCATCCCTTCGGAAGAGACTCCCCCTTCCCCAAAAGGTTCCCCAGTTCCTAACAAAACTGAATCCCTCTTCCTTGCACCATCGTCTCATCCACGCATTGAGACTCCGGAGCTCTGCCTGCCTCTGGGGACCTGCGCGTGGAACAGGGAGCATTTCAGAGAATGCTACCCTGGAGGTTCTGGATTTAATCTTTCTACCTAAGAGCCTAAATTTGGCTTCCAGAACTTCCCTCCCACATTTTCCTATGTCGTTGGTGCCCACATGTATCACGACACCTGGCTCCTCCCCAGCACTGTCTAAAATCCTATCTAGGTGATGCGTGAGGTCCACCACCTTCGCACCAGGTAGGCAAGTTACCAAGTGATCCTCATGCCCACCAGCCACCCAGCTGTCTAAATTTCTAAAAATCGAATCACCAGCTATGATGGCTGACCTAACCTTCCCTCCTGGGCAGTAGGCCTTGGGGAGATATGCTCGGTACGAAAGGACAGTGCATCACCTGGAGAGCAGGTCCTTGCTACAGGATCCTTTCCTGCTGCACCTGGTTGATGCTCTCCCATCATGAGACCTTCTTCCTCCAAGGCAGCACCAGGCCTGCCAGTCTGAAGTTGGGACTTGGCTACTATGTCCCTGAAGGTCTCATCTATATACCTCTCTGTCTGCTTCAGCTCCTCCAGGTCTGCCTATAAATTAAAGGATGAGATAGGGGTGGGTGGGCGAGAAGTGGGAGGGTTGGGAAATACAATCAGTCTAACTTCAGTTAGTCAGCCAGAGTGACTCACTGCTCTCTTGATTATCAAATGTTGGTACCTATTCAAACCAAATCACTCTACCTTAACACCTTTCCAAGGTGAGTAACTGAACTGAACTTTTCAACATTTTTACTTAGGTATACACTGCTCCTAGCTTATTTCTAGCTGCTGGCTACTTTTTTTTTTTTTTTAATACAAACACTCAGTTCTGCTTACTAACTGCCTTACAGACTTTTCAAAATAAGCGCATTAACTACTGCTTACTAGCTGCCTTACTGACTATTTAAAAATACAAACAGTCTAACTTCTGTTTATTTGCTGCCTTACTGACTATTAAAAGCACAAACACACTAAATAATATTCCCAAATAGTTAACTTTGCCCCAATACTTTTAAAAAAGACAATGTCCCAAGCAAAAACTTACTGATTCCTTTCAGCCACCCGCAAGGTGATCCTCGCATGAGCATGATTTAAGATCCGCCTGCACCCACGCATAAAAGCTGCTAAAGCCCTAGCGGAAATACGCGCAGGACATATGCTCAGCTCGCGCACACATACACACGGCAGGGGTATTTTATTTTATTTTATTTTCATTTTTTATTTAGAAGTTTTCAATAATTGCAAAATGAAACATCCAGAAGGATATTATCCTGCTGTGAACTTGTATTACAATACAAAGAAAAAAAGAGACATCACATCACACTATGTTTCCAAGCAGCGAATTAAGGGTAACCGATATTCTCAAGAGAAACACATTATTTTAACTTCATTTTATCCATTTTGGAACCCATTTTCTGCAGGTCTTTTTTTTTTTTTTTAGGAGTGAGAGTCCAAGTATTGTCTTAATTGTTCCGGTTGATTAAAGATATATCTAGCATTCTGGTATAAGATCGAGCAACGACAAGGGAATCTGAGAATGAATTTTGCAACCCTCTCCACAGCTTCGGTTCTCATTGAAATAAATTTTCTCCGCCTGAGCTGCATTGAGCGTGCAATATCGGGAAAAATTCTAAGGCTCTGTCCATAGAAATGTAAATTCTGATTCCTAAAATATAACCTTAACACCGCATCATGTTCAGATAGAAATACAAACTGAACAATTAGAAACATTCATTTCACTTGATTTCTTTAATATATCAGTCAGATTTAATTCTGTATCTACTTGTACCCTTGAAAAAATGGGAATAGCTGTTTCTGGAAACTTCAAGATATTTAACAAATAACTTTTAAATAGATCGATTGGAGAAACAAGACTAATTTGGGGAAAATTTAAAACCCTAAGGTTCAAATTTCTCATTTGGTTTTCTAATTGCTCTACCTTATCTGTACAGATCTCTTCAGACTTAATCAGATTCAATTGAACTTTTTCAAGTTCTTCAACCTTATCTTCAGAAACTTTCACTTTTGTTTCTAGTTTCTCTATCTTTTTATGAGTTTCCTTATGTTGATTTCAAACATCTTGGACTTTAATCGTCAGATCGTTAATAGATTTCTGCATAAGGAAAATCATTGATCCTAATTCTTCAAGTGAGAACTTTTTTGGGATAAAAGGAACTGTTTCCTTAGGGCAGGGGTGGGCAATTTTGGTCCTCGAGGGCCACAAACCAGTCTGGTTTTCAGGATATCCCTAATGAATATGCATGAGAGAGATTTGCATGCACTCTGCCTCAGTTGTATGCAAATCTATGTCATGCATGTTCATTAGATATCCTAAAACCTCGACAGGTTTGTGGTCCTCGAGCACTGGAATTGCCCACCCCTGCCTTAGGGACTATAACTTGAACATTCTCCCCTCCTTTCCCTGCAGAAACCCTCCGTTCCAGGTGAGAAATCATCCCTGCTCCTGATTCCTTAGGACCCTCCTCTACTGGGTCCTCTGAGGATACAGATATCATATCTGTTGCTCCCTGTGAGCCAGGAACTGGGAATAAGGATACATGTTCAAAAGTAATTTCATCAATCCTATCCATGGGGGGTACTGGTCTCTTAGGGGCACCAGGACTCAACGATGTTTCTATCTGCCCGGAGCTCAGCTCCTGCTCCAAGCTGAGCGCTCCAGCGGGCCATCCCGACATGCTAAATGAAGCTCTTCCGAAGCAATCTTCAATTCGTGGCTGACTCGTATTTGAAATAGGTGTTGAAACAGATTCTTTAAGGCGAGCTTTTCATTTCGTATCACTTTGAACACAGTCGCTCTATTGTTGCCACGAAAAGAATTGCTTACTAGAAGACCAATAATGTGAAATTTTACAGCGATGTCTCTGAGGCTGCAGATACTAACAAAAAAAAAAAAAGGTAAAAACTCACAGTCTTTCGGGTTCCTCACCGTTCTTCACCGGGCTATGCCGGGCAAAGCCGCATGCCCCTTTGGGGCGCGCGGCTTCGGCGTCGCACCGCTGCCATGGCGGTTTTGTAGTCCTGGCTCCTCCCACCCAAGAGCGGGAGCAGAGCCACCCAGGCAAACTGATTGAGAGGCTTACCCAAGAACCTCATAAAAAGTCCAAATGGCAGCGTCCTCGCTAGACCGCGGTGGTTTTGTAGTCCTGGCTCCTCCCACCCAAGAACGGGAGCAGAGCCACCCAAGCAAACTGATTGAGAGGCTTACCCAAGAACCTCAGTAAAAGTCCAAGCGGCAGCGTCCTCGCTAGACCCGGTGGTTTTCTACTCCTGGCTCCTCCCACCCAAGAGCGGGAGCAGAGCCACCCAGGCAAACTGATTGAGAGGCTTACCCAAGAACCTCAGGAAAAGTCCAAGCGGCAGCGTCCTCACTAGACCGCGGCGGTTTTATAGTCCTGGCTCCTCCCACCCAAGAGCGGGAGCAGAGCCACCCAGGCAAACTGATTGAGAGGCTTACCCAAGAACCTCAGGAAAAGTCCAAGTGGCAGCGTCCTCGCTAGACCGCGGAGGTTTTGTAGTCCTGGCTCCTCCCACCCAAGAGCGGGAGCAGAGCCACCCAGGCAAACTGATTGAGAGGCTTACCCAAGAACCTCAGGAAAAGTCCAAGCGGCAGTGTCCTCGCTAGACCGCGGCAGTTTTTAGTCCTGGCTCCTCCCACCCAAGAGCAGGAGCAGAGCCACCCAGGCAAACTGATTGAGAGGCTTACCCAAGAACCTCAGGAAAAGTCCAAGCGGCAGTGTCCTCGCTAGACCGCGGCGGTTTTGTAGTCCTGGCTCCTCCCACCCAAGAGCGGGAGCAGAGCCACCCAGGCAAACTGATTGAGAGGCTTACCCAAGAACCTCAGGAAAAGTCCAAGCGGCAGCGTCCTCACTAGACCGCGGCGGTTTTATAGTCCTGGCTCCTCCCACCCAAGAGCGGGAGCAGAGCCACCCAGGCAAACTGATTGAGAGGCTTACCCAAGAACCTCAGGAAAAGTCCAAGCGGCAGCGTCCTCGCTAGACCGCGGCGGTTTTGTAGTCCTGGCTCCTCCCACCCAAGAGCGGGAGCAGAGCCACCCAGGCAAACCGATTGAGAGGCTTACCCAAGAACCTCAGGAAAAGTCCAAACAGCAGCATCCTCGCTAGACCGCGGCGGTTTTGTAGTCCTGGCTCCTCCCACCCAAGAGCGGGAGCAGAGCCACCCAGGCAAACTGATTGAGAGGCTTACCCAATAACCTCAGGAAAAGTCCAAACGGCAGCGTCCTCGCTAGACCACGGCGGTTTTGTAGTCCTGGCTCCTCCCACCCAAGAGCAGGAGCAGAGCCACCCAGGCAAACTGATGGAGAGAGTTACCCAAGAACCTCAGGAAAAGTCCAAGTGGCAGCGTCCTCGCTAGACCGCGGTGGTTTTGTAGTCCTGACTCCTCCCACCCAAGAGTGGGAGCAGAGCCACCCAGGCAAACTGATTGAGAGGCTTACCCAAGAACCTCAGGAAAAGTCCAAGCGGCAGCGTCCTCGCTAGACCGCGGTGGTTTTGTAGTCCTGGCTCCTCCCACCCAAGAGTGGGAGCAGAGCCACCCAGGCAAACTGATTGAGAGGCTTACCCAAGAACCTCAGGAAAAGTCCAAGCGGCAGTGTCCTCGCTAGACCGCGGCGGTTTTGTAGTCCTGGCTCCTCCCTCCCAAGAGCGGGAGCAGAGCCACCCAGGCAAACTGATTGAGAGGCTTATCCAAGAACCTCAGGAAAAGTCCAAGCGGCAGCGTCCTCGCTAGACCGCGGCGGTTTTGTAGTCCTGGCTCCTCCCACCCAAGAGTGGGAGCAGAGCCACCCAGGCAAACTGATTGAGAGGCTTACCCAAGAACCTCAGGAAAAGTCCAAGCGGCAGCGTCCTCGCTAGACCGCGGCGGTTTTGTAGTCCTGGCTCCTCCCACCCAAGAGCGGGAGCAGAGCCACCCAGGCAAACTGATTGAGAGGCTTACCCAAGAACCTCAGGAAAAGTCCAAGCGGCAGCGTCCTCGCTAGACCGCGGCGGTTTTGTAGTCCTGGCTCCTCCCACCCAAGAGTGGGAGCAGAGCCACCCAGGCAAACTGATTGAGAGGCTTACCCAAGAACCTCAGGAAAAGTCCAAGCGGCAGCGTCCTCGCTAGACTGCGGCGGTTTTGTAGTCCTGGCTCCTCCCATGCAAGAGCAGGAGCAGAGCCACCCAGGCAAACTGATTGAGAGGCTTACCCAAGAACCTCAGGAAAAGTCCAAGTGGCAGCGTCCTCGCTAGACCGCGGCGGTTTTGTAGTCCTGGCTCCTCCCTCCCAAGAGCGGGAGCAGAGCCACCCAGGCAAACTGATTGAGAGGCTTACCCAAGAACCTCAGGAAAAGTCCAAGCGGCAGCGTCCTCGCTAGACCGCGGCGGTTTTGTAGTCCTGGCTCCTCCCACCCAAGAGCGGGAGCAGAGCCACCCAGGCAAACTGATTGAGAGGCTTACCCAAGAACCTCAGGAAAAGTCCAAGCGGCAGCGTCCTCGCTAGACCGCGGCGGTTTTGTAGTCCTGGCTCCTCCCACCCAAGAGCAGGAGCAGAGCCACCCAGGCAAACTGATTGAGAGGCTTACCCAAGAACCTCAGGAAAAGTCCAAACGGCAGCATCCTCGCTAGACCGCGGCGGTTTTGTAGTCCTGGCTCCTCCCACCCAAGAGTGGGAGCAGAGCCACCCAGGCAAACTGATTGAGAGGCTTACCCAAGAACCTCAGGAAAAGTCCAAACGGCAGCATCCTCGCTAGACCGCGGCGGTTTTGTAGTCCTGGCTCCTCCCACCCAAGAGCGGGAGCAGAGCCACCCAGGCAAACTGATTGAGAGGCTTACCCAAGAACCTCAGGAAAAGTCCAAGCGGCAGCGTCCTCGCTAGACCGCGGCGGTTTTGTAGTCCTGGCTTCTCCCTCCCAAGAGCGGGAGCAGAGCCACCCAGGCAAACTGATTGAGAGGCTTACCCAAGAACCTCAGGAAAAGTCCAAGCGGCAGCGTCCTCGCTAGACCGCGGCGGTTTTGTAGTCCTGGCTCCTCCCATGCAAGAGCAGGAGCAGAGCCACCCAGGCAAACTGATTGAGAGGCTTACCCAAGAACCTCAGGAAAAGTCCCAGCGGCCGGCAGGGGTATTTTAAATGAGACGTGCGTACCTGCGCACACGATACGTGTGTTTATGGGCAGACGCGCATTTCTTTTAAGATTAGCCAGTAAGTGATTGAGTAAGCAAATCTGGCTAAGGCTAGATTTAGGGTCTGGGCCATACCATATTTACCGAAACTGGTGATTGCCAGTCAGGCAATCCTTTCACAGCATCAGAAAAGTTTTAAATGTGAAATCCAGAGAAAGAAGCGAAGGTATCCCCAGAATGCTACTCTCGCCGGACACAGAGAAGATGCTGACGGAGTGGATTGGGATTTTTCTGGACTGTGCTGTAAAGAGATTAGGATTTAAGTTAAACTATCTCACCTGGATTGTCAAACTACTGTTTATTAAAATCCTAGGGTAAGGATCAACATTAATAAGGGGCATTCAGGACCCTTTAAAATTTGGAAGGGCACCGGACAAGAATGTCCCCTTTTATCCGTTGATATTTGCATTGGTAATGGAGCCGCCTTCAATCTGTATTAAAAAATAATGTAAACATTAAGGGGCAGATTTTTAAAAAATACGAGAGCGCGTACTTTTGTTCGCGCACCAGGGGCGAACAAAAGTTCGCTGGATTTTATAAGATACGCGCGTAGCCGCGCGTATCTTATAAAATCCGGGGTCGGCGCACGCAAGGGGGTGCACATTTGTGCAACCTGCACGCGCCGAGCCCAGCGCGAGCTGCATGTTCCCTCCGAGGCTGCTCCGATTTCGGAGCAGCCTCGGAGGGAACTTTTCTTCGCCCTCCCCCACCTTCCCCTACCTAACCCACCCACCCCGGCCCTATCTAAACCCCCCCCCCCTTACCTTTGTCGGCAAAGTTACGCCTGCTGAAAGCAGGCGTAACTTTGCGCGCGTCGCCGGCAGCCCCGCTCTGTCCTCCGGTCCCGGGGGCTGGTCCGGAGGCCTCGACCACGCCCCCGGGCCGGCCCCATGATCCTGGGCCCTGCCCCCGAAACGCCGGGGCACGCCCCCAAAACGCCGCTGGACACACCCCCTCCCTCCCCTTTTCGAAAGCCCCGGGACTTACGCACGTCCTGGGGCTTTACGCGCGCCGGCGACCTATGCAAAATAGGTGCGCCGGCGCGCGCGGGCCTTTTAAAATCCGCCCCCTAAAGGAATTAGATTTGGAGAATATGAAAGTAAACTGGCCATGTTTGTCAATAATAGAATGTTAATGCTATCAACCCCTCATGTCACCTTGCTGAATTTAAGGAAGGAAATTTCAGAATTCATAGGGCTTCAGGCTGAAAATGTTAAACGATCTGCCAGTTTCTCCTCCATTTCTTCTGCTGGTGGGGCCTGGGCAACCCCACCAGCCACTGATTGGTTTACTGGCTTCTCCACTACCTCATCAGCTCACCTTCTCCTCACAGTCCATCAAAGAACTTGACGTGCATATTTACCCTGGTCATCCATCAAAAACTTACCTATGTGGATCTTATCACAGATGGTCATCATCACAGATGGCTGTGTGTGTTGGGAGGAGAATCTAATCCCATTTTCTGCCCACTCTAACTCTTATTCCTCTCTTCCCATGTGAGAGTGAGTGAGGAGGGTGAAAATATATGTGACCCCTATGCCACAGAGAGGTGTGTGCAGTGGAGTGCCTCAGGGATCTGTACTTGGACCGGTGCTTTTCAATATATTTATAAATGATCTGGAAAGAAATACTACGAGTGAGATAATCAAATTTGCAGATGATACAAAATTGTTCAGAGTAGTTAAATCACAAGCAGATCGTGATACATTACAGGAGGACCTTGCAAGACTGGAAGATTGGGCATCCAAATGCCAGATGAAATTTAATGTAGATAAATGCAAGGTGATGCATATAGGGAAAAATAACCCATGCTATAATTACACAATGTTGGGTTCCATATTAGGTGCTACAACCCAAGAAAGAGATCTAGGCGTCATAGTGGATAACACATTGAAATCGTCGGTGCAGTGTGCTGTGGAAGTCAAAAAAGCAAACAGAATGTTGGGAATTATTAGAAAAGGAATGGTGAATAAAACGGAAAATGTCATAATGCCTCTGTATCGCTCCATGGTGAGACCCCACCTTGAATACTGTGTACAATTCTGGTCGCCGCATCTCAAAAAAGATATAGTTGCGATGGAGAAGGTACAGAGAAGGGCAACCAAAATGATAAAGGGGATGGAACAGCTCCCCTATGAGGAAAGACTAAAGAGGTTAGGGCTGTTCAGCTTGGAGAAGAGACGGCTGAGGGGGGATATGATAGAGGTCTTTAAGATCATGAGAGGTCTTGAACAAGTAGATGTGACTCGGTTATTTACACTTTCGAATAATAGAAGGACTAGGGGGCATTCCATGAAGTTAGCAAGTAACACATTTAAGACTAATCAGAGAAAATTCTTTTTCACTCAACGCACAATAAAGCTCTGGAATTTGTTGCCAGAGGATGTGGTTAGTGCAGTTAGTGTAGGTTTGGATAAGTTCTTGGAGAAGTCCATTAACGGCTATTAATCAAGTTTACTTAGGGTATAGCCACTGCTATTAATTGCATCAGTAGCATGGGATCTTCTTAGTGTTTGGGTAATTACCAGGTTCTGGTGGCCTGGATTGGCCACTGTTGGAAACAGGATGCTGGGCTTGATGGACCCTTGGTTTGACCCAGCATGGCAAGTTCTTATGTTCTTATGTGATTTCATTTCAGTTGTACTTCTACCTGCATCTACTTGACTGTCACTATGTTTAACGCTGAAGACTCTGAATTAAACTCTCTTTTCTTTGTAGTACAGTTAGAGACTGGTGAGTGTTTCATTTGGATGGAGTGTTCTTGGCCCTGCAGGAAACTCTTCCTCCAGCTCTTTGCCCTGGAGAACTTTTCCCCACCTTGGGGTTGTGAATACCAAGCACCCCAAAACTGAGAAGGTGTTCCCTGGTGAAGTGAGGGTTTACATTTGTTTATTTATTTATTTATTTATTTATTTATTTATAACTTTTCTATACCGAGGTTCAAATAACAGAGTTAATTATCACTCCGGTTTACATTGCAACCATAAAAAACAGTGACAAAGTTGTCTTACATAGAACAGGGGGAGAGAAAAACTTGGATACAGCTTAGGCATGGGGAGTAACATGTCGAAACTGGTAAGAACTGATAAGAGTTGGCTTTTTGGGGTAACAAGGTATTCCGAGGGAGGGGGTAGGAATGAGGGGTTGGAAGGTGGGGGGGAGGGTAGCGGAGTGTTACCATAGATTTAATGAAACTAATATACATATATATACATACTGAATACATTGAGGAACACAACATACTCTCCACATCCCAATATGGCTTTCGCAAACACCATAGTACAGAAACGTTACTCATCACCCTCTCAGAAGCCATACTTAAAGCCATGGACAACGGACAATCCCACATACTTGCACTATTAGATATCTCTGCGGCGTTTGACACTGTCAACCACCTCACACTCATCAAACGTCTCATGGAAATTGGCATTGCTGGCACAGCCTTACTATGGTTCCAATCATACCTCTGTGACAGAAGCTACAGTGTAAAAATTGGTTGTAACAAATCCAACCCTGTCAAGCTATCTCAAGGAGTACCTCAGGGTTCATCCCTCTCTTCTACACTCTTTAATATATACCTCCTCCCCCTCTGCCATCTCCTCTCTAAACTAAGTATCCAGCACTTCATATATGCCGATGACGTGCAGGTACTAATCCCTATCACTGATTCCATTGAAAATGCTATGATGATCTGGAAATCTGCACTATCTGAGATAAATAAGCTGCTCTCCGATAACTTCCTAGCACTCAACACCAACAAAACAGAGATACTCATTCTTTCCCCCCCAACAACCCCGCAGGCAGTCTCTCCCCTACACTACCCAACTACCCTCCCCCCCCACTCCCTACCACTGCACTACACAGTTACCCTACCACCCCACAAGCCCGCAACCTTGGTATTATGATAGACAACCAATTCAACCTCAAAAAATTCATTTCAGGGACCATAAAAAGCGGATTCTTCAAACTCCACACCTTGAAGAGAATCAAACCTCTCCTTCACACCTCTGACTTCCGCACTGTTCTGCAAGCTATGATCCTATCCAAACTTGATTACTGTAACGCCATCCTCCTAGGATTACCAAAAAGCACTCTACAACCCCTACAGCTATTACAAAATGCTGCCGCACGTATCCTTACAAACACTCACCGTCATGACCACATCACACCCGTCCTTCAATCATTACACTGGCTCCCCGTAGCCTCAAGGATTATATATAAAGTACTCACGCTCATACACAAAGCCATTCATAACCAAGACATGCAATGGTTCCCAGAACATCTCCTGCTCCACACTCCAACAAGACCCACAAGAACACATCACCAGGCCAAACTCCAAATACCCTCTCCTAAACTCATGAAGCATTCCACCTTTAGAGATCGATCTTTCATCATCACAGGAATCGCCCACTGGAACAAAATGCCTTCCCAACTATGCCAGGAACCCTGCCACAAAAAATTTAAACACAACCTTAAAACATGGCTTTTCAAACTAGCGTTCCCTGACTAACGAACTATCTCTCACCAAAGTTACATCTTGACCGCCTGACCGATCCCCGACCTCTCCCCTCCTTCCCTACCCCCCCCCCCTGTAGGTATTTTCCTCCTCCTCCCCCCCTCCATTACTTTCCCCCCAAATACCGTCACTGCCTTATTTAACTCATTTGTTAAAATTAACATGTACATTTGTATATTATTCCTGTATATAATTCATGTATTGTCCCCTGTTAACCCTCTCCCTGTTAATGTTAATATTGTAAAGCTGGTTGCTAAGTTATGTTATATTGTGAACCGAGGTGATGTTTTTTTCAAACGTGCCTCGGTATATAAGAAACCTCAAAATAAATAAATAAATAAATAAATAAATATTAAATAGCTTAGGCAGCGGAAGAAAAAGTGCTTAGGCATCTGAGCTTAGGAAGAGAAGGTCCGTGGAGGATGAGGCAAGGACGAGTGTTATGGGAAGGCTTGTCTGAATAGTAGCGTCTTAAGTCTCTTCTTGAATGTAATTGGGCATTGTTCCAGCCTAAGGGCCGGTGGGAGCAGGTTCCACTGTTTGGGGCCTGCAGTGGAGAAGGCTCTTTTACTAAAGGAGGTTTTGAATGTAGGCGTTCTGAGAGTCCCTCTTTGCGCTAATCTCAGAGGACGGGTTGAAGTATGAAGTTGCACACACACACACACACACACGTTTGTGTGTGTGTGAGTGTGCACCCTTTCCCCCTCTCCCCTACTGCACTCTCCACTTTCTTCCCCTTCCTATTCCCCTCTCTTCTCACCTGTGTGTGTGTGTGTGGTGGGAAGGTGAGAGAGAGGGGGAATGTGTTGGGGAATGTGTGTTTTCGGGGGTATAATCTTCATCTTCTCCCCTCCCCTCTATTTGTGTGTGGTGTGTGTTTGTTATCGGACTGGTGGGAGTGGTGTGAGTGTGAGTGCACGTCAAAGGAGAGTGAGCTGGGTGTGTGTCTGTGCACTCTCCCCATTGGCCCCTCTCTTCACCCTGGATTTGTGGGAGGGGACATGGCACGGGGCGTGGTTATGTGTATATCTTATGAGATTGGTCTGAATGATCTGGTGTATGGGGGGGGGGGGGGTGGTTGAGGAGTCACTGGGAGTGACTGGGAGTGGAGGGGCAGCAGGGAATGACTGGATATGGGGAGGTTTCAGGGAGTGCCTGGAAGTGTGTGTGTGTATTTTGGACAGTGCGTGCGTGTGGGGGGTGACTGGAGTGGGGTACTGTGTGTGTGTGTGGGGGGGGGGGGGAGTTTACACTTTCTATTTGCACACTCCACTTTCTCCCTTCTCCCTCTCTCGTATGTGTGTCTGTGTGTGTGAAAGTGGGGGTGGGGGTGAGGTTGGAGTTGTGTGTGTGTGTGTGTGTGTATTGGGAGGGGGTGAGCAGTGTGGGGTGAGTTGGGTGGGGAAGAACATCTCAGTCCATCTCTTCCCTCATCCTCCCCCCACAAAGTCTCGTGTATGTGTGTGCATAGAGCTGGAGGTGTAGGAAGAGGTGAGGAATGAGAGTCTCTGTGCGTAGCATCAGGGGTGTAGGGAGAAGCAGGAGTGGGTGTGTGCATGGGACTGGGGTATAGGAAGGGTGGGAGGGGTGTATGTGTTTAGAATTGGGGTAAAGGGAGAGGTGGGCTGAGGGTGTGAGGGGGAGATAGGAGGAGAGCGTTACTGGTGTGAGGGTGCATGTGTGGATTGAGGGGGAGGGGAAGGAGGTGTGTGTCTGGACGGTTGTACACTCTCCCCCTCCCTTCCCTCTATTCTCCCCTCCAGCCCTCTTGTAGCCTTTGTGACATCCCCTGAGCTCTCCAGTCTTCGAGGTGACAGGCTCTGTATCCCTGCTCCCATCCCCTGATCCCTCCAGTCCTAGAGGTGACAGGCTCTGTATCCCTGCTCCCATCCCCTGATCCCTCCAGTACTAGAGGTGACGGGCTCTGTATCCCTGCTCCCATCCCCTGATCCCTCCAGTCTTCGAGGTGACAGGCTCTGTATCCCTGCTCCCATCCCCTGATCCCTCCAGTCCTAGAGGTGACGGGCTCTGTATCCCTGCTCCCATCCCCTGATCCCTCCAGTCCTAGAGGTGACAGGCTCTGTATCCCTGCTCCCATCCCCTGATCCCTCCAGTACTAGAGGTGACAGGCTCTGTATCCCTGCTCCCATCCCCTGATCCCTCCAGTACTAGAGGTGACAGGCTCTGTATCCCTGCTCCCATCCCCTGATCCCTCCAGTCCTAGAGGTGACGGGCTCTGTATCCCTGCTCCCATCCCCTGATCCCTCCAGTCCTAGAGGTGACACCTCTGTATCCCTGCTCCCATCCCCTGATCCCTCCAGTCCTAGAGGTGACAGGCTCTGTATCCCTGCTCCCATCCCCTGATCCCTCCAGTACTAGAGGTGACGGGCTCTGTATCCCTGCTCCCATCCCCTGATCCCTCCAGTCTTCGAGGTGACAGGCTCTGTATCCCTGCTCCCATCCCCTGATCCCTCCAGTCCTAGAGGTGACAGGCTCTGTATCCCTGCTCTCGTCCCCTGAGCCCTCCAGTCCTAGAGGTGACAGGCTCTGTATCCCTGTGCCCATCCCCTGATCCCTCCAGTCCTAGAGGTGACAGGCTCTGTATCCCTGCTCCCATCCCCTGATCCCTCAGTCCTAGAGGTGACAGGCTCTGTATCCTGCTCCCATCCCCTGATCCCCTCCAGTCCTAGAGGTGACAGGCTCTGTATCCCTGCGCCCATCCCCTGATCCCTCCAGTCCTAGAGGTGACAGGCTCTGTATCCCTGCACCCATCCCCTGATCCCTCCAGTCCTAGAGGTGACAGGCTCTGTATTAGGGATGTGAATCGTGTCCTCGATCGTCTTAACGATCGATTTCGGCTGGGAGGGGGAGGGAATCGTATTGTTGCCGTTTGGGGGGTAAAATATCGTGAAAAATCGTGAAAAATCGAAAAAAAGCCGCAAAACCGGCACATTAAAACCCCCTAAAACCCACCCCAGACCCTTTAAATTAAATCCCCCACCCTCCCGAACCCCCCCCAAATGACTTAAATAACCTGCGGGTCCAGCGGCGGTCCGGAACGGCAGCGGTCCGGAACGGGCCTCCTGCTCCTGAATCTTGTTGTCTTCAGCCGGCGCCATTTTCCAAAATGGCGCCGAAAAATGGCGGCGGCCATAGACGAACACGATTGGACGGCAGGAGGTCCTTCCGGACCCTCGCTGGACTTTTGGCAAGTCTCGTGGGGGTCAGGAGGCCCCCCACAAGCTTGCCAAAAGTTCCTGGAGGTCCAGGGGGGGTCAGGGAGCGATTTCCCGCCGCGAATCGTTTTCGTACGGAAAATGGCGCCGGCAGGAGATCGACTGCAGGAGGTTGTTCAGCGAGGCGCCGGAACCCTCGCTGAACGACCTCCTGCAGTCGATCTCCTGCCGGCGCCATTTTCCGTACGAAAACGATTCGCGGCGGGAAATCGCTCCCTGACCCCCGCTGGACCTCCAGGAACTTTTGGCCAGCTTGTGGGGGGCCTCCTGACCCCACGAGACTTGCCAAAAGTCCAGCGGGGGTCCGGAAGGACCTCCTGCCGTCCAATCGTGTTCGTCTATGGCCGCCGCCATTTTTCGGCGCCATTTTGGAAAATGGCGCCGGCTGAAGACAACAAGATTCAGGAGCAGGAGCCCGTTCCGGACCGCTGCCGTTCCGGACCGCCGCTGGACCCGCAGGTTATTTAAGTCATTTGGGGGGGGGTTCGGGAGGGTGGGGGATTAATTTAAAGGGTCGGGGGTGGGTTTTAGGGGTTTTAGTGTGCCGGCTCACGATTCTATACGATTTATAACGATAAATCGTTAGAATCTCTATTGTATTGTGTTCCATAACGGTTTAAGACGATATTAAAATTATCGGACGATAATTTTAATCGTCCTAAAACGATTCACATCCCTACTCTGTATCCCTGCTCCCATCCCCTGATCCCTCCAGTCCTAGAGGTGACAGGCTCTGTATCCCTGCTCCCATCCCCTGCTCCCTCCAGTCCTAGAGGTGACAGGCTCTGCATCCCTGCACCCATCCCCTGAGCCCTCCAGTCCTAGAGGTGACAGGCTCTGTATCCCTGCTCCCATCCCCTGAGCCCTCCAGTCCTAGAGGTGACAGGCTCTGTATCCCTGCTCCCATCCCCTGAGCCCTCTAGTCCTAGAGGTGACAGGCTCTGTATCCCTGTGTCCATCCCCTGAGCCCTCCAGTCCTAGAGGTGACAGGCTCTGTATCCCTGCTCCCATCCCCTGCTCCCTCCAATCCTAGAGGTGACAGGCTCTGTATCCCTGCTCCCATCCCCTGATCCCTCCAATCCTAGAGGTGACAGGCTCTGTATCCCTGCACCCATCCCCTGAGCCCTCCAGTCCTAGAGGTGACAGGCTCTGTATCCCTGCACCCATCCCCTGATCCCTCCAGTCCTAGAGGTGACAGGCTCTGTATCCCTGCACCCATCCCCTGATCCCTCCAGTCCTAGAGGTGACAGGCTCTGTATCCCTGCACCCATCCCCTGATCCCTCCAGTCCTAGAGGTGACAGGCTCTGTATCCCTGCTCCCGTCCCCTGATCCCTCCAGTCCTAGAGGTGACAGGCTCTGTATCCCTGCTCCCATCCCCTGATCCCTCCAGTCCTAGAGGTGACAGGCCCTGTATCCCTGTGCCCATCCCCTGATCCCCCCAGTCCTAGAGGTGACAGGCCCTGCATCCCTGTGCCCATCCCCTGATCCCTCCAGTCCTAGAGGTGACAGGCTCTGTATCCCTGCTCCCATCCCCCGATCCCCCCAGTCCTAGAGGTGACAGGCTCTGTATCCCTGCTCCCATCCCCTGATCCCTCCAGTCCTAGAGGTGACAGGCTCTGTATCCCTGCACCCATCCCCTGATCCCTCCAGTCCTAGAGGTGACAGGCTCTGTATTCCTGCTCCCATCCCCTGATCCCTCCAGTCCTAGAGGTGACAGGCTCAATACTGCATTCAATCCTTTAAGTGGCCCCTTGTGTTTATTTAGTCAGGTTTCATTTTCCTTTTGACTGCAGGCAAAGCTCAGATTACCAAGGGAATTTTTGTTACTGTGCAGCCAGCTACTCTGATTGCTAATTTATCATGTTTATCAGTCCCATTTATGAACCTTTTATGTCTATTAACTTACATTTTGCCTATCCCTGCGGTTTGGACACGCTAATCCCTGAATTGGATCGGGGGTTATGAACGCACGTTCAGTCTGTAAATAACTAGAGATGCCTACCTCCCTATGTAACCATAGTTACTGACCTGCTGAGCTGTTGAATCAAATCGCCCTGTTAAGCCATTTGAATCAATTCCATTTCAATGTTCATCACTGCTAAAATGTAATTGTACTAACTGTTGATTTGCTAAACATAATTGTACTAACTGTTAAGAACATAAGAAATTGCCATGCTGGGTCAGACCAAGGGTCCATCAAGCCCAGCATCCTGTGTCCAACAGAGGCCAAACCAGGCCACAAGAACCTGGCAATTACCCAAACACTAAGAAGATCCCATGCTACTGACGCAATTAATAAAAATGGCTATTCCCTAAGTCAACTTGATTAATAGCCGTTAATGGACTTCTCCTCCAAGAACTTATCCAAACCTTTCTTGAACCCAGCTACACTAAGTGCACTAACCACATCCTCTAGCAACAAATTCCAGAGCTTTATTGTGCGTTGAGTGAAAAACATTTTCTCCAATTAGTCTTAAATGTGCTACTTGCTAACTTCATGGAATGCCCCCTAGTCCTTCTATTATTCGAAAGTGTAAATAGCCGATTCACATCTACTCGTTCAAGACCTCTCATGATGTTAAACACCTCTATCATATCCCCCCTCAGCCGTCTCTCCTCCAAGCTGAACAGCCCTAACCTCTTCAGCCTTTCCTCATAGGGGAGCTGTTCCATCCCCTTTATCATTTTGGTCGCCCTTCTCTGTACCTTCTCCATCGCAACTATATCTTTTTTGAGATGCGGCGACCAGAATTGTACACAGTATTCAAGATGCGGTCTCACCATGGAGCGATATAGAGGCATTATGACATTTTCCGTTTTATTAACCATTCCCTTCCTAATAATTCCTAACATTCTATTTGCTTTTTTGACTGCTGCAGCACACTGAGCCGACGATTATAAAGTATTATCCACTATGATGCCTAGATCTTTTTCCTGGGTGGTAGCTCCTAATATGGAACCTAACATCGTGTAACTACAGCAAGGGTTATTTTTCCCTATATGCAACACCTTGCACTTGTCCACATTAAATTTCATCTGCCATTTGGATGCCCAATCTTCCAATCTTGCAAGGTTCTCCTGTAATGTATCACAATCTGCTTGTGATTTAACTACTCTGAACAATTTTGTATCCTCCGCAAATTTGATAACCTCATGCATCGTATTCCTTTCCAGATCATTTATATATATATTGCAAAGTACAGGTCTAAGTACAAATCCCTGAGGCACTCCACTGTTTACCCTTTTCCACTGAGAAAATTGACCATTTAATCCTAATCTCTGTTTCCTGTCTTTTAACCAGTTTGTAATCCACGAAAGGACATCACCTCCTATCCCATGACTTTTTAGTTTTCTTAGATTGATTTGCCTCCGTTCCATGTAAAATAGTAAGACACGCTCATCCTACTATTTCTCCACGCCAACATGTAAACCGATGTGATGTACCCCAACGAATGTCGGTATACAAAAGCAAATAAATAAATAAATCTATATAATATCCTACACAGAGTAAGATGGTAAAATAATAAATTAAGACAAAGGGATACCAAAAGTCTTCCAATGATTAACCATCCTCGGTGGTGATTCAGAGTAATGTAGAGATAATCACACTTTGTCAGGCCATATGAATTATTTCATTACCCCAAAAATAGCACCTAAGCACTGTGTAGATCGCCATAAATCCGTAATATAGTAAACGGTGGCAGATAAAGACAAGCTGGTCCATCGAGTCTGTGATAACTGCCGCTCCAAGCAGATCACCCAATGCCTTCTGTTAAGGATAGTAACTGCCAGTCCTTGCAGGTTACCCCCATGCAGAAATGTTAGACCCAAAGTTAACATAGGTTACCCCATTTTTCATTTCCATTCTCTAGGGATCCACAATGATTATTCCATGCCCTCTTGAACTCTTTTACTGTTCTCACCTTCACCACCACTTCCTTGAGGGCAATCCATGCATCCACCACCTACTCCGTGAAGAAATAGTTCCTGATGTTGGTTCTGAGTCGTCTCCCCTGGAGTTTCATATTGTGACCTCTTGTACAGTTTCCAACGGAAAAGGTTTGGTGTTTGTGCATCATTAGGTCTGTATCATATCTACCCCTCCAGGCTAGACATGTTTAGATACTTCTCTCCTCATAGGTTTTCCAATACAGACCCCACACCACTTTTGTCGCCCTTCTCTGGACCACCTCCATCCTGTCTCTATCCTTTATGAGATGTGGTCTCCAGAACTGAACACAGTACTCCAGGTGAAGTCTCACCAAGGACCTGTACAAAGGCACTAGCGCCTCCTTTTTCCTGCTTTAACTACCACCTTGTCAAATTCCTTTGCTGCCTTCAGATCGCCAGACACTAAAAGTTTTGAGTCCTCCATGAGCTCCTTTCTCCTCCTCTCAGATAGATTTGTAGATGTAGCTAGAGTAATTTCCTGTGACCAGTCACTGTAAAAAGAGCGTCTTCCTCTAGAGTGATGCAAAACGGCATCGTTCTGATCTAAGAACGTGCCCCCTTCTTCTCTCAGTTGCTGGGGGGGGGGGGGGATGGCTTCCCTGCAACAGCTCTGCAAAGTGTCCAAGGTGCAATACAGATGCAAACAAGAATAAAAAAATGACAATATTAATATCCTAAAAATTAGGGAAGCCCTTTCTTGCGTTCCTGCTTTCTACAACTTGGACTTGATTGAGTTGCAACATTGCACCTTTGGATCTGTTCCAGGGCACTTCTGTGGGTTTTTCCTAAGATCTCCATAATAGTCTTTAATATCTCAATCTCCTGTAATTACTTCCTCTTTTAGCCCACCTCTATGAATCAGCACTAGTTTGAGTCAAGACTTCAGCACTAGCATGATTTTCACCCGATGCTAAGTCAGCTTTTTGTGGTCTCCAAATGGCTTTTTTTTTTTTTTTTGGCACACAGCATGATTTGTAAACCTAGGGCATGTTGAGCACAATCTCAGTGTTGCAGATTTACTACTAGCACTCTCCTTAAAGCTTGCATTGTAGCAAAGAGAGCTTTTTCCCTGAGCTGGAAAGGTGTAACATCTGCAGGCAACATGTCAAGGAGTGCTTGGAAGTTCTTTTAGTCAGGCCTGTGATCCTTAATACAAGTGAGGATCTGTATCTTGTTGTCAGCATATAATAATACAGAATGGTCATTTGGTACCAACACTTCTGTTAGCAATGTTGTTCTGGTGTTTTTGTCCATTGCCACTATGTCTGATTTTCAGGCAAAAAGCTTCATATGTAACATAAGCAACAGGAAAAATGAAGGCAGATAAAGACCAAAAAGATCCTGCACAGCCAAGTGTCTAAGGCTGTAACCTCTGCTCCGTGAACGTTATCCCCATATCTTCTGCTTAGGGTTGAAACTGACACCCTCTTCAGTTCTGTCGGGGGTCATAATCCCAGTGTTTCTGTGGTACTGGGATGTTGTAGTATTTATATAGTTTCCAGTGGATAAATTGTGGTATTTGTGCCTTTCCTAATATAAGCTTGTGCTTTCTCTTGAGGGTTAGTGTTTCCAGATGAGATAAGTAGGATTATTCATTTTTGTTTTATGCTAAAGAGGTTAGGGCTGCTTAGCTTGAAGAAGAGATGACTGAGGGTAGGCGCTAATTTCTTAAAGTAAAATGTGCTGGGACCCAGATGTCTCAAGACTCTCTTCTGCAGAGCCTGGATAACCGTTTGAAGGATGAACTGGCCACTCGCCAAACACCTGACTCGCTGGATGAATTAATAGCTTTAGCTACTCGGATTGATCTATGACTCCGGGACAAGGTGAAGGAACTCCGGCCTAAGGTGGTACCCGGGTTGAAACAGGCCAGTGCTGTCACTACACCTCGGATGGTCCCAGTAATTCCTGCTGCTGATACAGATGAACCTAAGCAACTGGGTCACGGTCGTTTGACCTCCAAAGAGAGAAGATTTCGGAAGAAGCACGGCCTTTGCATGTACTGTGGTCAGCCCAGCCACAATGTCTCCACATGCTCCATTCGTCCGGAAAACGGACGGGCCTAAGTCCTGCAGGAGGACTGTTCTTAGGCCATACCGCGACATCTCCTCTGCTCTCTCTCCCAGTCTTGTAGACTTACGGACCAATCACAGTTCAGACTCCTGCCCTAGTGGACTCAGGAGGCAACTTCATTCTCCGACGTCTAGTGGAAGACGTAAGGAGTCCTCTCAACAAGCTGAAAGATCCACTACAGTGTCATCTTTTGAAGTGGGCTTCGGATGTTCCCCAACTTCGCCACTTCCACTGAAGATCTCAGTGTCGTTCCCAGCAGCTCATCCATCGCTGCTGATAACAACTCATATTTAGTGAATTTTCTTCCAAGACTCAAGATCCACCTGAAATCAATGCAGAAGACGACTTGGAATACAAAGTCGAAGAAGTCCTGGATGTTCGTAAGAGAGGCAAGACTTTTGAATACCTTCTAAAATGGGAAGGCTTCGGCCCCGAAGAAAACTCTTGGGAGCCTCCGACCAATATCCTGGACAAAGAGATGCTTCGTCAGTTCCATCTCGCGCATCCTTCAAAACCTAAGCCTGGTACCCAAAGAGGAAGTCGCCCTTTGAAGGGGGGTAATGTTGTGTCCATCAGTGCCTGATGCCCTCTCTCCGCCCTCCTTACCTCTCTGGCGCCTCCCTCTCCATCCGCGGGAAAACTGGCTACCGTGGCGTTCTCCTGCCACTTGTCCTCAGGTGTTCCCGGACCGGCTCGACGCTGCAACCGCCATGTTTCCTGAAGGCCTAGGAGCGCGCTCGCGGCGCGGCCATGATTGAAGTACTGGCATTGGCGCGAACCTCGGGGGCGTCCCCCGAAGATGAAGTCACCCACGACGGATATTTAAGGTCTTGGAATTTGCTAACACATCGAGTTAGCAAGGACACGGATTGACAACAGACTCGCTTTGTCTGTCTAAGCTACTCTGCCTCCTTGGACTTACCAGAGGTACCCGCTCCTCGGGGGCTTCGCTCTCTCCTTGTCTTTTTCAGGTGACAGTCTGGAACCAGTAATTGCTCCTCGAGGGCCCTCATCCCAGACTTACTTCGTAAACTCTTCTGCCTGGAAGTCTTCACTACCAACTATCTCAGCTACATCAGTGAGTTACCATAGTTCTCTCTGAGCTTTCCCTGGAGCCAGGTGCTCGCTCCTCGAGGCCCTATACTTTCCATCTCCTGGGCTTCATTGGCACATTGTGTGAGTGTTACATCTGCATAACCACCCTACTCACTATATATCAGTCTCTCTTCAGCTCAGCCTCCAGGGATCGCTGTTCCAGTATCTGAGAGACTACAGCCCAGCCAGGCAGCCGGGCTTGCCAGCTCACTACTGCCATCTCTGGTGGTTCAGTATACTGTATAATAAAGAACTAGTGTGTGTTTGTCTCCTAACTCTGAGCCTGACCTGTTACGGGACCGGGCCGTGTCCCGGTCCCTCCTCCTACCTCAGGGCTGGCCCGGCCTGCGCGGACTCGTCTTTGGCCGGCCAGGCCCGACATGGCTGCCGCCGCGGCTCTCCATTCATGAGGGAGACGCCGCCGACCCGACGCGCTGGGCCTCGCCCCCTAGGCACGCGTGGGCTCGACTCTTAAAGGGGCCAGTGCAGGAAATCTAGGGGACGGCCTCCGGATGACGTCAGACGCTGCAGGGTATTTAACCCTGTAGCTTGGACAAGTCCCTGCCTTGCAACGAGGTTCACTCAGTTCCTGAGTCTAGTTGCTGTGTCTGGATCTTGGATCACCCATTATGCCTTCTGACCTGGCTCCGTTCCTGACTACATCTTCGGCTTCATTCCCTGGCTTTGGTTTTGACTTCTGACTTCTGGCTTCCATCCTTGGACCACGACTTCAGTCTCTTCTTCCACCTCAGGTATCCGTAACTTGCTTACCCAGAGGATTCTCCTAAGTCCCAGCGGCTCGGGCTCTCACGGGCTCCTCCCAGGGGAGCCACGGGCTTCCAAGGGTGAAGACTCCCCCGTCTCCTGGGCCCAGCTCTCGTCCATCTCTTCGGCTGCTGCCCAGATCCTTGGTCACATAGGGTCCCACCTAAGTCCAGAGGTCCGGGTCCCTACGGGCTCCTCCTTGGGGGACCTTGGACTTCCAGTGGTGAAGTCTCTTCTGTGCCGCCTCCTGGCTGTGATGCTCGCTGTGGGTCTCCACAGCATACCATCAGCAGTCTCAGCTGGCCCAAGGGTCCACGACCATAACATGACTGTGGTCACTCTCGGGATCATTCCCCAGGGGAGTGGTCATCTGCCACTGGTCCAAGGATCCACCCTCAACTATCTGATTTCTCCTCCCATCAGGCATCAGATCAATAACAATAACAAGTGCAGTGTCCAATGGATCTTCCAGCCTGGAGACCGGGTCTTCATGTTACTACCATCTACAGAAAGTAATCTGTTGTCCTGCTGGCAAAGTCTATGTCACAGTTTCATCTGCCATGCAGTCTCCATGTACCAAGTTTCACCTGTTTCTCTCCACCAGGGATTCTCAGTGAGCCTTGCTCCTAGCTCTGCCAGATACCTCCTCCCTGGTCACACCATGCCTCAGCCTCGGCCCTGCTTAATGCCTCAGTGCCTCTTCATCGAGTCACCTTGGCTCCCTGACTTGGCCACCTTGTCCTTGCAATCCTGTCTTACCTTGCAGCCTACCCAGGCCTCCTGTCTTGCCTTGCCTTATTTATTTATTTATTTATTTATTTGTAGCTTTTATATACTAACATTTGTTTAGTAACATCACATCGGTTTACAATTAACGTAACATCTAGCAATGGTGCTTTACAATGAACAATTGAACTGGTTAGAAATAATAACAATACTAGTTATACTAGCCTTGTGGCCTCTCTTGGCCTCTTGCCTTTTTCTCTGGCCTCTCAGGCCATCTTGCCTTGCTCTCTGACTTGCATTATGGCCTCTGGGCCTGCTAGGTTCTCCTAGCCAGCCTTGTGCCCTGTTGGGCTTTCATGTTTATTGTTGCCTGTTCAGTCTTGTCCTTGTCTAGTCCTGTCCTTGTTCTATCTTACGCTGCCCTGCCCAGCCCCTTGTCTGTTTCGCAGTCCTTGCCCTTATTCCTGGTCCAATCTGTGCCCTGTATCCAGCCCCAGCCTATGCCTGTATCCAGCCCCAGTCTGTAACCTGTATCCAGCCCTAGTCTATGCTCTGTATCTAGCCCCAGCCAATACCTTCTTCCAGTCCTCAGCCAGGAGCTGTATCCAGTCCTCAGCCAGTACTTGTTACCAGCTTCCCGCCTGCTTTACCTTGTCCCGCCAGCCTATGCTTGACCTCAGCTCCCAGCCTGTACTCAGCTTCCAGTCCGTACCCAGCTACCAGTCCATAACATGATGTTCCTCAGACAACAAGTCCTACCAGCCCCCAGATTCCAAGGTTTTAATCTACAGGGGAGGGGGTTGGTTAGGCAGAAGACCATCTTCAGCCCTGCCCTGCAGCCCTATACTGTCTTTGTGGGGGTGCACTGTGACTCCAGCTTTCCAGACCATGACAGTCTGTATAATGTATTGGAGATGATATTCTCCATGGATTACAACTGGACAAAAGGAAGAAGGTCCAGAACTTCCATGTGAACCTGCTGAAAAAGTGGGTTTATTTATTTACTTAATTTATTTAAAAATATTTATATAGCGTCTTAACAATAAATATTGACCAAAACAGTTTACAATAGGTAAAAAGTGATAGAAATAATAAAAATAACACAGTTATTTATTTATTTATTTATAGTTTTTATATACCGGGAGTTCCTGTATACAATACATATCACTCCGGTTCACAATTAACAGAAGAACTACTGCCGGGGGGCAGTTTACATGGAACAAATCTTGGAACAAGTAAGAACCGTTGATCTAAATAAATAGGAAAAAACAAAACTAAGCTCACTTTAAGTAAATAAATAGGCAATAGATAGTCTTGATTAAATAAGGCAGAAAAACCGTACATTAAAACCAAAGGACAGGGTTGTTAAATCTTCTAGTTCTTAGCTCTCTGGGAATGCTTGCAGGAAGAGCCAAGTCTTGAGTTTTGCCTTAAAGGTAATATGGCACAGCTCAAGGCGGAGGTCTGGTGGTAGAGAATTCCAGAGAGATGGGCCCGCAGTTGATAGAGCGCGTTTTCTCAGGGAGGATTTTGCAGGCTGGGTAATCAATCTGTTTTGGTAAATATCATAATCCTTTGCATAAAAATAAATAACCAAGAAATTAAAATAATAGTAAAGATTAGAGAGAAATACAATCAAATCGTAATAAATAAATAATCTTGAAATGACTTGTAGCCTGGTTCAAGAAGAAGACTGACTCAGATGTCTTGCAAGCCTCCAGTAACAGTCCCATTTGGGGACCAACTCTCTGCAACACAGAAAGCAGGCCTAGATACTCTGGTAACCCAGAATATGGATATCTTTTCTAATATGCCAAGAAAAATGTACCTAGTTTTCCATGCTTTATTAGCCCTTCAGGAATGGTAGTTAAGCAATGGCCCTACTGGATCCCAGAGACTAGGTGGCATGTGGAAGAGGCCAAGGTGAAGGAGATGCTCCATATATAATAGTGACTCATCCTTGCCTATTGTACTGGTGCCCAAAATAGATGGGAGCATCCAATTCTGTATCGATTTCTGCAAAGTCAATGAGGCCTCGAAACTAGATGCCTATCCATACTGGGTCAGACCAAGGGTCCATCAAGCCCAGTATCCTGTTTCCAACAGTGGCTAATCCAGGCCACAAGAACCTGGCAAATACCTAAAAACTAAGGGGTGGATTTTAAAAGGGTTACGCGCGTCACCCTTTAAAAAAAAAACCTGCGCGCGCCGAGCCTATTTTGCATAGGCTCAGTGGCGCGCACAAGCCCTGGGACGCACGTATGTCCCAGGGCTTGCAAAAAGGGGCGGGGCGTGGGTGGTCTGGGGCAGTCAGAGGGGCGGGGCGGGGCCTGAGCCTCCAGTCACAGCGGCCATTTGCCGCTGTGCCCGGGATCGCGGGCCGGCCGTTGGCTGGCGCGCGTAACTTCGTCAACAAAGGTAAGGGGGGGTTCTAGGTAGGGCTGGGGGCGGGTTAGATAGGGGAATGGAGGGGTAGGTGCGGGGGGGGGGGGCAGAAGGAGGCAGGCTGCGCAGCTCGGCGCGCGCAAGTTGCACAATTGTGCACCCCCTTGCGCGTGCCGACTCTGGATTTTATAACATGTGCGCGCGGCTGCGCGCGCATGTTATAAAATTGGGTGTAGATTTGTTTGCGCTGGGTTGCGCGAACAAATCTGCGCCCGTGCGCAGGTTTTAAAATCTGCCCCTAAGTCTATTCCATGTTACTGCTGCCAGTAATATCAGTGGCTATTTTCTAAGTCAACTTAATTAATAGCAGGTAATGGGCTTCTCCTCCAAGAACTTATCCAATCCTTTTTTAAACCCAGCTACACTAACTGCACTAACCACATCCTCTGGCAACAAATTCCAGAGTTTAATTGTGCGTTGAGTGAAAAAGAACTTTCTACGATTAGTTTTAAATGTGCCTTGATAGGCTGCAAAAAGGATGAGGATGTATTCATAACAGGGATATGGATCATTCCTATTGATATGCCCTCTGAATTCAAATGTCTGCAATATCCAGTACAGGTGGATAAAGTGATGGCAATAGCCAGAAAGAGGCTTGGCTGCATATAGAGAGAAATGGTCAGTGGAAAAAGGGAGGTGATATTGCCCCTGTATAGGTCTCTGGTAAGAACTCATTTAGAATATTGTGCACCTTCAAAAGGTTATAAACTGGTTGAACCACAAGGTAGCTACTAAAATGATCATAGAAACATAGAAACTTAGAAATGACGGCAGAAGAAGACCAAATGGCCCATCCAGTCTGCCCAGCAAGCTTCACACATTTTTTCTCTCATACTTATCTGTTTCTCTTAGCTCTTGGTTCTATTTCCCTTCCACCCCCACCTTTAATGTAGAGAGCAGTGATGGAGCTGCATCCAAGTGAAATATCTAGCTTGATTAGTTAGGGGTAGTAGCCGCCGCAATAAGCAAGCTACACCCATGCTTATTTGTTTTACCCAGACTATGTTATACAGCCCTTATTGGTTGTTTTTCTTGTCCCCTGCCGTTGAAGCAGAGAGCCATGCTGGATATGCATCGAAAGTGAAGTATCAGACACATTCGGTTTGGGGTAGTAACCGCCGTAACAAGCCAGCTACTCCCCGCTTTGTGAGTGCGAACCCTCTTTTCTTCTCCCCTGCCGTTGAAGCAGAGAGCTCTGCTGGATGTGTGAAGTATCAGTTTTTCTTCTCCCCTGCCGTTGAAGCAGAGAACTATGCTGTATATGCATTGAAAGTGAAGTATCAGGCTTTTTTTATTTGGGGTAGTAACCGCCGTAACAAGCCAGCTACTCCCCTCTTTGTGAGTGCAAATCCTTTTTTCCACATTTCCTCTTGTTGTTGAAGCTTAGAGCGATGTTGGAGTCACAGTAACCATGTGTATGTTTATTTAATAAGGGTATTGACTCCAGGCAGTAGCCATCATTCTGGTGAGTCACCCACTCTTCATTGGCAGCATCTTGACTTTATGGATCCACAGTGTTTATCCCACGCCCCTTTGAAGTCCTTCACAGTTCTGGTCTTCACCACTTCCTCCGGAAGGGCATTCCAGGCATCCACCACCCTCTCCGTGAAGAAATACTTCCTGACATTGGTTCTGAATCTTCCTCCCTGGAGCTTCAAATCGTGACCCCTGGTTCTGCTGATTTTTTTCCTATGGAAAAGGTTTGTCGTTGTCTTTTGATCATTAACACCTTTCAAGTATCTGAAAGTCTGTATCATATCACCTCTGCTCCTCCTTTCCTCCAGGGTGTACATATTTAGATTCTTCAATCTCTCCTCGTACGTCATCCGATGAAGATCCTCCACCTTCCTGGTCGCCCTTCTCTGTACCGCCTCCATCTTGTCTTTGTCTTTTTGAAGATACGGTGTCCAGAACTGAACACAGTACTCCAGGTGAGGCCTCACCAAGGACCTGTACAAGATCAGTGGTCTTTGTTCTAAAGCATATGAGTATAGACTTAGAGATATACACATGTATAACCTAGAGGAAAGGCAAGATAGGGGAGATATGATAGAGATATTTAAATATCTCAAAGGTTTCCATACACAGGAGGCTACCCTCTTTCAAAGGAAAACAGGCTCTAGAACAGTGATGGCGAATATTCCAGTCCTCAAGTGCCACAAATAGGCTGGGTTTTCAGGATATCTACAATGAATATGCATGAGAAAGGTTTGCATGTACGGCCCCCAATGTGTGTAAATCTATCTCATGCATATTCATTGTGGTTATCCTGAAAACCTGAACTGTTTGTGGCACTTGAGGACTGGAGTTTGCCATCACTGCTCTAGAACAAGGGGTCATGAGAATAGGGTGAAAGGGGGTAGACTCAGAAGTAGTCTGAGGAAATATTTCTTTAAAGAGAGAATGCTAAATGCATGGAATGGCCTCCCAATGGAGGTGGTGGACATGAAGATGGTATCTGAATTCAAGAAAGCATGGGATAAATACAGGGGATCTCTGAGGGAGTGATGGGAATTGTAAGGCTAGATACATTTGATGGATGGACAGGCTAGATGGACCATATGGTCTTTTTCTGCAGTCATGTTTCTATGTTACTATCTTGCATTGCGATGTCCATTAGTACAGTTCAAGGGCAAGATAGAAGGTAGATATTAACCTAGAGACTCCTTGCTTTTTTCAAGAGTTAGAATTAGAAAACATTTACATCTATTTACCCCAATTGCAAAAACAAAAAGCATTGTATATCCCATTTCTTTGCAATAAAAATCTGATCTAATATATATTTTACGAAGTATGTTTTTCATTTTGTTTGACATCTTTCTAATATGTAAACACTTACTCAGTGGTCCTCAACCCAGTCCTTGGGGCTCACCTAGCCAGTCAGGTTTTCAGGATATCCACAATGGATATGCATGAGATAGATTTGCAGGCACTGCCTGAATTTTATGCAGATCTATCTCATGCATGTTCTTTGTGGATATCCTGAAAACCTGACTGGTTAGATGTGTCCCGAGGACAGGGTTGAGAAGCACTGCCTTGGATATTGGATTTCCTGAGTAATACCAGGTAACTCATCTAGTACTTAATCATTTTATATTTGCCTTCTCTAGTATGGGTGATGTTATCTTCCTCAGGGGAAACTACCTGGACTTAGGACTGTTGAATTAGTTAAAGGTCATAAAACACAGTTGACAAATGTTAGCAATGATTTCCATATACCATGCAAAAATAGAAGCAGTCGAAATCCAATTAATAATAGTAAAATGAAGGCATGAAACACTTATATATGAAGGGGGAATTGGATTCAAACAGCAACCAGTGAGGGCCATGACGTTTATGGTCTGGGAAACTGATAAGCATGGGGTAACCTACACGGCACAGCAGATACTACCATAAGCTTACTGGGTAGACTGGATGGATCATTTGGCCCTTTTCTGCCGTCATTTTTATATTTCTATATATCAGAAAGCCGGGCAAACATGTAAGACCACCTAAATGGTGGTAGCCCGGACCTCTCTATCATTCACCCACATATAAATATATCATTTGTAATGTTAACTATATTAACGTCTCTTTTAAGACACCTATAGGCAAACGCTCAGAAAAATGGACATGATATAAGAGGCACAAAATCCCCAACATCAGCTGTCGTTTTGAATTCTCCTGCATCAGGGGGACTCTTCTTAAGCAGAAATGTCCTCTTCACAGTCAATCATTCTATCCAGATCCATCGATCTCAAATCAAATTAAAATGGGAGCAATATTTCCATCACCACTGTTTATATATTGAGTGGGCTGCATGGGAATTAAAGATCCGATTCACTTGGGATTTATTCTCATTCTGAGTCTATGGGAAAAAGCTTAGTGAATCAGGTCTTAAGATTCTTACACGTGTATGTTAATGCTTTATGTTAATAGGAGATTGTTATTCATACACTCACTATTTTTTGACTTAAAAGTGCTTCCTACTCCATAGGAAACAATGGGGGAAAAAAGTTGCATCATGTTGGCGCAAAAGCACCATTTTGAGTTACGGCACTGACAGAGTAGGAGCACCTGGAGATTGTGCCCGCCCGCTTCTGAAAACCAGAGACTCCTTGAGGTTACAAAGGGGGTAGACCACGGCAGCAGAAGGAGGACATGGGTTGGGGAGATTATTTTTTAACATTCTAGCGGAGGGTCAGAGTTTGGAGATGGGATGGAGGTTACCAGGGTGGGGCCAGAGGAAGCAATGTGATTTTGGGGGGAGGTGCACGGGAGGATAAACTTTGGGAGAGGAGTTGATTTACTTCTGCAGGGGAGATCCTACTTCCTTTAAAAATCACGGCCCAGGGTGGCCAGGACCAAACATCGGCACACACATCAACATACCGACTATTGAGTGATAATTAACTTTCACTGAACAGCAGCATGAATGCAGCTTATGCAAATGGTGCTAATATGTCAATAAGCTCATTTGCATGTCTTTCCATATTAATGAGCTTAATTGGCAAGCCTCCATTTGTATACACCACAACATTGTTGCTGTTCTGCCAACTGTAGCCTTTTGGTCGTCCCTACCGTGCATCAAACACTTTTGTGGGTGTTCCATGAGAGGACTATATCAGTAGCTGCTCGTACTTTATGGAGAGGGTCCTTCGTTTTCAGGTTTTATTTTATTTTCCCTGGGAATTTCAATGTTATCACAAAAACAATATCAAAGGAAAAATGATTTTTCCACTGATTTTTCTTCTATTGGTTATAACAAAGTAATTTTTCCACTGATATCTTTTTGTGATAATATTGAAATTCTCAGAGAAAATAAAATAAAAACTGAATACAAAGGTCCCTATTTATGGAATACCATGCCTGAGCTATTGTGCACAATGGTGGATGTAACTGCATTTTAAAAAAGCATTAAAAACATGGCTTTTTAAATAAGCCTCTGGAGAAGAGAGAGCCCTGTCGGGGATAGTTTATGTAGGTTGTTGCTGCAGCCTCAGGAGAATTAAGAGCTAGGGTCTGATGTGATGATGAAGGTCGGTTGAAAAGATGTAAATGTCCGTCATAGTTGGTCTTGTTATAAGTCGCCATGATCTGGGGAGTGTGCGGCTAACAAATGATTTTAAATAAATAAATATATAAGTGTGGAAATTCATGGGTTTTTTAAATTTTTATTTAAAATTTTTTATATACCGTCGTTCATATTTACATCACAATGGTTTACAGAAAGTAAATCAAGTCAATGATACAATGCAAAAATATACATCAAACAATAGGTATTAAAAGTTATATATTATTAAACTTAAAACTAGGTAAACTAATTAAAAGGAAAATATTCGGGTCGGGATAAAAGGAAAATATACAGTTTCTGGAAGCTGGATGTTAATATGGTCTGAATAAGCTAGCTCAAAGAGCCATGTCTTCAGATCTTTCTTAAATTTTTTTGTCTCTGTTTATAGTCTTAAGTCTACAGGCAAGGTGTTCCATAGCCTCAGCCCTGCAATTGACATAGCTCTCTCTCTGACCTGTGACAAATGTGCTGTGTTTACTGTGTTTCGTAACACACATTAGCACACATTAAGGCCTGCATTAGCACTAACACAGTTTAGGGCCAAACTCTAAAACTTCTGCTGCCATCCAGGACCAGCTACATCTCTAGAAGAGCTCATGACATTTCCACTTTGCTTTCCAGACTTATCCCATAAATTTTGTCTTGTGCTAAACCGTGCTTGTCTTTTACATTATAGGAAATGAATGCCTTGTTTTTTGCAGAACACTGAGGGCCCAATATTGAAAGTATTATGAAACCCTGCCCGCAGAGCTAATCCCCGCGAGCAGGCACTGCTCACCTTCCCCATGCTTCTCCCGACGCGGCCGGAGCCGCGGACTTTGTTTCCCTGCACGGCATGGAGGCCGCCCATATTGCCTGTCTTCACCGCGGCCGGAGCCGGGGACTTCCTGTTCCTCTTCGCGGCTGGAAGCCGCCACCGACGTCGCTGATATCTTCGTGGCCAGGAGGCCACATCCCCGGGCTGGATTGGCAACAGGAGCCGCCCCCGAGGTCCCTGCAGCGGTTGGAGCCGCTGCCGTCATCAAGGCCTACCTCTCAGGCCAGCCCTGCCTCTTGCATCGAAGCCGTCGGTGCAGGCCGCTATCCACGGTCCTGCACAAGCTCCTGCTTCCTTCCTTAGGCGCCGGTGCGCGCCTCTCTACAGAATTTAAAGGGCCAGACACAGGAAGTGTGCTGGCCCCACCTAAGGACTTATTTCCTGCCTAGCCCTATAAAAGGGCTGTCTTCACATTATGTCTTCGCTTTGCATCGGAGTTACTTCACTCTGGAGGCTCCTGCCTGCCAGAGCTCCGTCAGGTCTTTTTCGTGGAGCTCCTCTTCATTTCGTCATGTCATGTCATGTCAAGTCAAGTCTTCGTGCCTGAAGTCCTCATCCAGGTGTCCTGGTGTCTCGTTTTGATTTTCCATTTCCTGATGTCCCAGGTTCCTTGGTGTTCTGCCCTACTTGGTGTTTGCTTCAGCGCTCCTGAGCCTTCTGGTCCTGTCAAGCCTGACTCCCTCGGATGACATCTTTCCCGAGCGTGGAGTGGCCGGCAGGTGGACTGGTGTCTTGTGCTCCTGAGCCATCATGTCCTGCCAGCCTTTGCGGAGCTCCGGATGACCTATGGCTCCGTCGTCGAAGTTCTGCCTCGGCTGGATTCTTCCCTGCGCTCGTCTCGCTCCCAGCGTGGTCCATGACCAGCCTCCTCGGGCTGTGTAGGGCGCGCAGTGGGACAAGGTGGTCCATGACCAGCCACACGGGCGAACTGAGTAGGGCGCCCTGAGAGACAGTGCCAATGTTCACCCTCCCAGCTTCTCGTCTCGTCTGGACTTCGTCAAGTTCCTCGTCTCGTCCTGGATGCCGTTGCATCAATCTTGGTGTCATGTCTTCGCTTCAATGTCTTGTTCCTGATGTCGTCACATCGACCCTGGTCTGGGATGCCGTCACATCGACCATTGGTCCGTGATGTCTTCGCATCAGCCTTGGTGTCATGTCCTCAACTACCTTGGTGTCATGTCTTGTTCTAGCCCTCGTCTCTGATGCCGTCTGCATCAGCCTTGGTGTCATGTCTTCATGTCAAGGCCCGTCTGCCCTCGACCTCAGGCCAGGCCTGCTGCTCCATGCCAATCTAAGCGGCAGGTCCGAAAGGGCTCGGAATGGTAGGAGGACCATTCAACTTCCAACATCATCATGTTGTTGGCCTTGGGAGCTTGCAGACCTGGCAGAGGGTAAGACCGTCTGCCATGCTGGAACATGCCGTCTACCCTCGGTTCGGTCCTGGATCCATCTGGGGACGGGCTGAGGCCCAAGGGCACACTAAAACACCCGTCACGTAACAGAAAGCGCATTTAAGTGCTGGATGGCCAGATTAAGTCACTTCTCTGGCTATCTTTTAGCAGGCCAATTTGTGGGCGGGCAGTGGGCAGATCTGGGTGGCCTAACTTATCTACTTAACCAGATAAGTTAGATCAGCCATATAGCTGATCTAACTTAGCCGGATTAAATTTATCCGGCTAAGTAGTGCCTTGACTGCGGCTATTTAGCAGCATTGTCATGCCACTGAATATCCCTTGTAAGTTAGCCGGAAAAGTGAGTAACTTGCTTACCAGGCCATCACTGAATATCGGGCCCCGAGGAATTTTTTTTAAGTGTCCTCCTTATGCTTATTCAAGAATTCTCTCTCTGCCTTTATGGATTTTTGCTATGAAGGTGCCGTCTCTTTCTTCCATTCTTCTGGATTATTGTATTTTTTCTCATTCATTCCAAAACATGAAATTCTGCATGCTCCACATTCTCAGGAAATACCTTTAAAAAAAAAATCATATACAAATATTGATATCAGTACAAAAAAGCAGACACTGGCCATCTTCCCTTGCAATCCATCATGTTCTTTATCTACTGTACTGTTTTGCAAGACATGATCACATTCAGTCTCAGCAAGGTCTTAAAGTTCTCTGCAAAGGGGTCCCAAACTTTCCTTACTGACATCAAGCCTGAGTCCAAGATTCCCTGTTTGCGGTAAGATTATCTCCAAGGCCCTGAGCATTTTCGAATCCATATTTACTCATCCCAGTCTTTTGTATACAGCAGTAATAATCCCACTAGAAGCCGATTATGATTTCCATCTGAACTCCACTGGCAGTTGCCTGAAAGTTGATAAAAGTGTACATTTACAGTTTCTTATTCGATACAGTTCATTTACACTGTGGGTCTCTCCAATAATGCTGTGACTTTATAGCCTACTTTGTTCTTCTGCCATTGAGCCTTTTCATTTGTTGATGTACTTTTAAAGCTTCCTTCCAGGATTTGCTGGATAGGATTCATAAATCCAATTTAAGTATAATAAATTAAAGTCCCAAATATCATACCTTTATCCTGATACAATGTCCTTGTTGGTTCTAGGAGGGTACAACACCCCCCCCCCCCCCCCAACCACACACACACACACACACACTCCTCCTTCAATATCCAGATGATATCATCATGGATAACACCAACTAGATGCCACTAATCCTCCCTGAGGTCCACACTCTCCTCCTCCCAGGAATGAATGGTAACTTATTCCAAGATTCTACTGGATCTCTCTCAATGCGAGACTCCAGACTCCTTCATAATGTTACTCCTCTGAGTGCCTGGATTCAGATAAATGGAAAAATAAAGTTTGCTTGATGAAGGAAGGGTGGATATAACTTCCTTCACCCCAAATCAAAAAAAGGGCCAAACTTGGCATGATTAAGGTTGGTAAAAGGCACGCTTTCTCCTGTTCCATTCCCAAGTCTGCTTACTAGAGGCCCAGGAATTCTTTACCACAAGTAAATACAACAGAGCCAAGAGCAGGAACTGAGACACCCTGCCGCCTGCGAGAGCTAATCAAAAATCCACACAGCAAAATGGTGGCTCTGTATGGAATCTATCATTTCTGCCTCTCACATGGGGGAACTGAACCCAACTCAAACCTCTGTTTCTATTCCCCCTGTTAATTGGGACAATCCTCTGAATAGAGGCCCAGTAGGGCTCTCTACATCTTCATGGATGGAATCCAGTTGTGGCATCCAATTTGCACACGCAGGTCACAGAAGACCAACCAAAGCAACGCAGCCACTGTGACATACCAGCAAAAGTACAGTTTTATGGGGCACGACATCTTTTAAATCCTTCATGCAATTCAGAATTTCAGATTGGGATTTACATTAAGAAATAAATATCAAAGCCACCCCTGTGGCAAGTGCTGTGCCCTTCCACGAGGAAAGTCCCTGGTTTGATTCCTGAATCAGATCTTCTATACCTCAGGTCAGCCAGGGCTGGGGATGCACAGCCCCGTGTGGGAAGGGATTCAAGGTCATTAATAAGGGTGACTCCAGGTGGCTGAATTTAGAGCCGTGACTCAGGGTTCTGGAGGAAGTTCTGGTAAGTGGCTCCAGGCCTCCGGACGGTAGCTGCAATGACCAGATTAGGAACAATGGGAGGGTCTATTAAAACATAGTAAATGACAGCAGATAAAGACCCAAATGATCCATCCGGTCTGCCCAGCGAGTTTGCTTGGGTAGTATCAGCTAGGGATGTGAATCGTTTTAGGACGATTAAAATTATCGTCCGATAATTTTAATATCGTCTTAAACCGTTATGGAACACAATACAATACAGATTCTAACGATTTATCGTTATAAATCGTTAGAATCGTGAGCCGGCACACTAAAACCCCCTAAAACCCACCCCCGACCCTTTAAATTAAATCCCCCACCCTCCCGAACCCCCCCCCCCAATAACTTAAATAACCTGCGGGTCCAGCGGCGGTCCGGAACGGCAGCGGTCCGGAACGGGCTCCTGCTCCTGAATCTTGTCGTCTTCAGCCGGCGCCATTTTCCAAAATGGCGCCGAAAAATGGCGGCGGCCATAGACGAAAAAGATTGGACGGCAGGAGGTCCTTCCGGACCCCCGCTGGACTTTTGGCAAGTCTCGTGGGGGTCAGGAGGCCCCCCACAAGCTGGCCAAAAGTTCCTGGAGGTCCAGCGGGGGTCAGGGAGCGATTTCCCGCCATGAATCGTTTTCGTACGGAAAATGGCGCCGGCAGGAGATCGACTGCAGGAGGTCGTTCAGCGAGGGTTCCGGCGCCTCGCTGAACGACCTCCTGCAGTCGATCTCCTGCCGGCGCCATTTTCCGTACGAAAACGATTCGCGGCGGGAAATCGCTCCCTGACCCCCGCTGGACCTCCAGGAACTTTTGGCCAGCTTGTGGGGGGCCTCCTGACCCCCACGAGACTTGCCAAAAGTCCAGCGGGGGTCCGGAAGGACCTCCTGCCGTCCAATCTTTTTCGTCTATGGCCGCCGCCATTTTTCGGCGCCATTTTGGAAAATGGCGCCGGCTGAAGACGACAAGATTCAGGAGCAGGAGCCCGTTCCGGACCGCTGCCGTTCCGGACCGCCGCTGGACCCGCAGGTTATTTAAGTTATTTGGGGGGGGGTTCGGGAGGGTGGGGGATTTAATTTAAAGGGTCGGGGGTGGGTTTTAGGGGGTTTTAATGTGCCGGTTTTTCGATTTTTCAATTTTTAACGATTTTTCACGATATTTTACCCCCCCAAACGGCAACAATACGATTCCCTCCCCCTCCCAGCCGAAATCGATCGTTAAGACGATCGAGGACACGTTTCACATCCCTAGTATCAGCCGCTCAGTGCAAGTTATCCCTCATACCTTCTGTTAAGGGTAGTAACCGCCACTCCGTGCAGCATTACCCCCCCGCATGTCTTCTGTTAAGGGTAGTAACCGCCACTCCGTGCAGCATTACCCCCCGCATGTCTTCTGTTAAGGGTAGTAACCGCCACTCCGTGCGATCAGAAATCTTACATCTAGATTTGCAAATGAAGCATCAGAATCCCATCACTGGTTCCGACTGAGCTGGATGCAAGTCAAAGGAGGAATTACCCTGCCAAGAAATAAATAGTACAATATCAATCACCCTCAATGCAAGACAGTGCCAGGTTGGTGAAGAGGCAGAAGATTATCTGTCTTCGGGAAACTGGTGGAAAAGCAGAGAAACAGGAAAACGGGGACCCTGAGATGATACGATAAGGTACATAATACGGGGAATTAGGTGCAGCGACAACGGGTCTTGGCCCTCTCTTACGACTTGGACTTCCTGAACCTCTCCTGGCGCTCTCAGGCCTGCGAGTGAGCACAGCCAGAAGCAGGCGATGTGGTCTGGCGGGCACAGAGATACACCACTGAGAGTAACCTGGGAAATACCCCTCCGTGAAATACAGAAGCTTGAGCCCTTTTCACCAGCAATCTCTCCTCTTCCAAGCAAGGGTTGTGTAGATCAAACGGTGCATATCTCCATTGATAAGCACCGCATTCTCTTCATACAAATATCTGCAAAGTTCCTTGTTCCCTTTCAAGTGCTCCACCGTGTAAACAAACAAGGTCCTGTCAGCACTTACCAGAACTAAGGTGAGCTTTTCCATGATAGCAGAAACAGGTGGGGGGGAGGGAGGAGGGAGGGAGTCACCCAGTATAAAGGGAGAGGCACCTGCATTCCTGCCCAGCCCGGGGAGATAAGAAAGGAGCGACTGTAAAATTCTCCTACAGGACAGCCTAGGGCAGGTGAGTTTTGTATTTCCTCCGCTGCTGATAAAACCACAAGTTGAGAAGTGAAGGGCAGGCAGACGGAGCCTCATTCGTTGAGTGCGCCCCACTGATTTCCTGCTGCACTGCAGGGCGGGGGCGGTGGGGCTATTAAAACCCCAGCCTTATCATCTCGGGCTAGGAACACCAAAGAGAAAGTTCAAGGTTGGAGAAGGAGACGGAGCAGCGTCAGTCTCTCTTTGGGGGCCAGAAGCACTGAGCATGTGTCCCACGGGCAAAAAAAAACAAACAAACAAACGCGCGGTGGACCCCTTTATTGCATTAGGACTGTTTGACGCTTTGGGAACGCGCAAACGTTGCTCTGCCTCACGATTGCTGTGCACCACACCTTAAGCGCTGCTGCGCTAGGAGCTGTTTTCCAGCTTTTAGGGGCACTTTTGATGAAGTCTCTCTCTCGGCTGAAGCACATTTTGAATGATCAACCGTGGCAAGAGGTTGTGCGTATAAAAACCTTTGCATAATGTTGGTTTAATTAAATGATTTCGTATGTATCCAGTGATAGAGCTGACATACATTAGGAAAATGCATGAATCTAGTGATGTATTTCAACATTAAGATACAAAAGAGGCATTAATGAATTCATGGGGGACTTTCGTTTTATTTTGCCTGGGAATTTTAATGTTAGAACAACAACAACAACAAAAAGTCAGTGGGGAAATGACTTTTCCACTGATTTTTTTTCCTGTGTGTTATATCAAAGTCATTTTTCCACTGATATTTTCTGTTATAATATTGAAATTCCAAGGCAAAATAAATTAAAAACTGAACGCAGAGGTCCCTATGGATGGATACAGTAATATGTTAGTGTAAAGGCACAAGATGAATAGTTAGGTATGGTGATATTTTTTTTACAGTACTGCGATTCAGGAGTATCAACACATACAGTGATGTTTAATAGGACTGAGACACAGAAGGGGTACAGATAAATATGGGATATATCACAGCATTACAGTTATATGCACCTCATCCATTCATATGCTTTTGTGTTTTAATGATGAGAAACAGGAGGGGTAGAAGGGGGTATGAACAGATATAGAGCTGTATTATAGTGATCAGATATAGCAGGGATATGAATGGATAGGAGGGATGTGTTATAGCAGAGGTACACTTGTAAGAATGGGGGGGGGGGGGGGGGGGGGGGCGAAAAAGGTTACCTACACAGAGTGACAGTTACCACTCAAAAGCAGCAGTGCTATGACTTCATCGGGGCTCAAAGAAAGCATGCCGAGCCCAACAGTGTTATGGCTGTAATGGACTCGATCATGCTTGGGACAGATCAGATATGAGAGGAGGGTTGAGAAAACAAGTGGAAGACCCAAGGCGGAGCTGGTGTTGGTTTGCATTTGGGAATTTTGTATGCTCATCTATCAAAGGAGGATGAAACTCAACTATGCATACTGGATGGGCCATTTTGGTCTTTTTCTCTTGTCTTTTACTATATTACTATGTATGAGAAACATATAAACATGACGGCAGAAAAGGACCGCATGATTCATCTAGTCTGCCCATACATCCAATTAATTTAGCTTTATAATTCCTATCACTTCCTTAGACAGCCCCTATATTTATCCCATCCTTTCTTGAATTCACATACTATTTTTATCCCTACCACATCCATTGGGAGGCCGTTCCATGCATCCACCACCTTCTCTGTAAAGAAATATTTCTTAAGATTACTCCGGAGTCCAAACCCTTTCACTCTCATCCTAAGAGCTTCCTTTCCATTGAAAGAGGCTTACCTTCTACCTGTTCCCGAACTGACAGAAAGACAGATTGATAGGATAAACAGACCAATAACTCTCAATGAGCTATGCAAAGCTTTGATGGAGCTGCCAAATAGGAAATGCCCTGGCCCCGACGGGTTTGCTTTAGAGTTTTGCAAGAAATTTTCACAGGAGGTAGCTCCTCATATGTTGAATGCTTTTTACTTTTTTTTTACAAAATAATCCGGAGACCGATAGTTCCTTATTGGAAGCCAATATTGTGCAGATAAGAATGCATCCAGCTGTCTCAGACTCTCAGGCGAATGGGGCAGAGCATGTTATCTCTTTGTGTGCAGACAATGTACTTTTATTTTTATCTGCCCCCCCAAACGCTTTGGCCGACACGTTTTTGATGTCATTAAGGAGTATGGGTGGATATCGGGCTGCAAAGTGAACTTTTAGAAATATGAGGTATTTCCGGTAGGAGTGTCAGCAGGAGGGGGGAACTGTTCCTAGATGTTTTGCGCCCTTTAAATTGGCTAGGGAGGATATTAACGGGCGGATTTTCAAAGCCCTGCTCGCGTACATCCGCCCGGATTTATGCGCGCAGAACCCTGGGACGCACGTAGGTCCCGGGGTTTTCGGAAGGGGGCGTGTTGGGGGTGTGTCGGGGCGGGGGCCGAATGATGCGGCATTTTGGGGGCAGGGCCGGGGGCGTGGTTTTGGGCCGTGGCGTTCCGGGGGCATGGCCGCGCCCTCCGGAACCGCCCCCGGGTCCGGTCTCGGCACGCCAGCAGCCCACTGGCGTGCGTGGATTTACGTCTCCCTCTGGGAGGCGTAAATCCATGGATAAAGGTAGGGGGGGTTTAGATAGGGCCGGGGGGGGGGGGGCGGGGGTTAGGTAGAGGAAGGGAGGGGAAGGTGAGGGGAGGGCGAAAGAGAGTTCCTTCCGAGGCCGCTCCGATTTCGGAGCGGCCTCGGAGGGAACGGAGGCAGGCTGCATGGCTCGGCGCGCGCCGGCTGCCCAAAATCGGCAGCCTTGCGCACGCCGATCCAGGATTTTATAAGATACGTGCGGCTACGTGCGTATCTTATAAAATCCAGCGTACTTTTGTTTGCGCCTGCTGCGCAAACAAAAGTACGTGATCGCACAGTTTTTCAAACTCTACCCCTATGTATTTAGAGATCAAGGGGCCTGGGGATCTCTCAACCCTGTATAGACAGAGCTATGTGCCTGTGGTAAACAGGAGCCAGAGGGACCTTTGTGAGTGGAATGATTACTTGTTATACTGGATGGGGCGGATAAATGTTATCAAGATGAATGTGCTCTCCCGCTTATTCTTAGTAATTTGCCTGATGGCTTTTTTGCTAATATTAATTGACTGGTTTCTAAATTTATATGGCAGGGTAAATGCCCTTATATCAAACTTGAGACCCTGGGTCAACATAAGGAGAGGAGTGGAATGAGTCTCCCTAATCTACAGGGATATTACTGGGTAGCTGGGCTGCATGGGGCGAAGGTGTGGTTGCATAGGGACAGTGTTACTCGTTGGTTCTCTTTGGAATCATACGTAACTGGGGGTCTGGACCTCTCTTGCTTGCTTATAGAGCCCACTGACTCCATACATATTAGAAGGGTGAACAGAATGAGTATTACTATATCTGATATGCTTAAGCTCTGGAGAACCGTGGGCAGAAGGTTCATATTATCTAGGAGCACAGTTTCGCCTCTTTTTCTGTTGTGCGAGAATCCTTTTTCTGTGCATACTTTCTGTATGAAAGCTTCTGATTGGGTGGAAGCTGGGCTTAAAATTTCTTGGGCACATGTGGATGGAGGAGAGAATTACTTTCCAATCCTTTAATGATCTTTGTTAAGAGCACGAGTTGAGAAGGGGCTCTCAGGAATATTGTGGCAGAATAGTAGTGGTCACTGGGCATCATAACAAAAGAGGATACTTATCATCCACTTCCTCTGGTTTTCAGGGGGCCTTCTTTAAAGAGGATATTCCTAAAAAATGTACATATTCTTCAATGGCTATTATGGAGAGTTCGATAATTGATGGGCCTTCTCTCCTTTGCATAACACAATGGAATAGAGACCTTGGTTTACATTTGGAAGATGCAGACTGGAAGTATGCTTGACATAGGGCTCATAAGCTATCTATTTGCTGTAGGAGGGTGGAATTGATGGTCAAGTTATTGCATTGCACATATCAGATTCCTCTCTTCTACACTAGGTTTTCTCCAGGGGCATCTCGATTATATTGGAGGGGCTGCGGATGAGAGGGTACTTTCCTTCACTTCTGGTGGCAGTGTCCATTGGTGAGCACTTTCTGGAAGGGGGTGGTACAAGGGATGATAGCTGATATTTTGAAGTTGAAGCTATTCCTCACTCTGGAGTTGTGCTTATTGGAGATATGGGAACTAGGGATCTCCCAATCTCAAAGTTCATTCTGGCAGACCATTTGCTGCACGCTGGAAACTTATTATAGTGCTTTTATGGAAGCAAGCTCCTTGGTTGAAAGTTTGGCGCAAGCAAGTTCACGACCTAGCTTTGATAGAGCAACTGACTTACAAGCTTAAACAGAAAAGTATGCCGTATGATGAGGTATGGCAATGTTACTGGGACTGTGGGGAACAGATTCATGCATGAATGTATCCAGATAGCGTGAACGATGTATGTGTCTGGATGAGGTGATGGGCATTATGAACTTTGTAATGGTGCATGGAGTGAGTGTTCCTGGTTGTAATATGTCTCTTTTGCATCTTGCTACCTTGGCTGTAATGTTTTTTCTTTCTCTATCTGGCATGTTGTATTAGCTTCTGAGAAAATAAACAGTTATAAAAAGAAAAGAGGCTCGCCTCCTGTGCATGGAAACCTTTAAGATATTTAAATGTCTCTATCACACCTCCCCTATCCCGCTTTTCCTGTAGAATATACATGTTTACATCTTTAAATCTGTCCCCATATGCGTTAGAATGAAAACTACTGACAATTGTAGTAACTACCCTCAGGATTGACTCCAGTTGGTTTGTATCCTTTTGAAGGTACGTTCTCTAGCATTGTACCTAGTATTCCAAATGAGGTGAGACTGCAACTTGAATACCATGTACATTTCTGGTCACCGCATCTCAAAAAAGATATAGTTGCAATGGAGAAGGTACAGAGAAGGGCAACCAAAATGATAAAGGGAATGGAACAGCTCCCTTATGAGGAAAGACTAAAGAGGTTAGGACTTTTCAGCTTGGAGAAGAGACGACTGAGGGGGGATATGATAGAGGTGTTTAAAATCATGAGAGGTCTAGAACGGGTAGATGTGAATTGGTTATTTACTCTTTCAGATAATAGAAAGACTAGGGGGCACTCTATGAAGTTAGCATGGGGCACATTTAAAACTAATCGGAGAAAGTTCTTTTTTACTCAACGCACAATTAAACTCTGGAATTTGTTACCAGAGGATGTGGTTAGTGCAGTTAGTGTAGCTGGGTTTAAAAAAGGATTGGATAAGTTCTTGGAGGAGAAGTCCATTACTGCTATTAATCAAGTTGACTTAGAAAATAGCCACTGCTATTACTAGCATCAGGAGCATGGGATATACTTAGTTTTTGGGTACTTGCCAAATACTTGTAGTCTGGATTGGCCACTGTTGGAAACAGGATGCTGGGCTTGATGGACCCTTAGGTCTGACCTAATATGGCATGTTCTTATGACCTATACAGGGGCATTATCACCTCCCTTTTTCTGCTGACCATTCCTCTTCCTGTGCAGCCAAGTATCTTAATGGCTTTTGTTGTCGCTTTATCCATCTGTTTGGCCACCTTAAGATCATCAGATTCAATCACCCCTAAATCCCACACTTCCTTTGTGCTTAGAAGAATTTCACCCCCAATACTGTACCTTCCTCATAAGTTATTACTTCCTAAATGTGTTACTCTGAATTCTGTAGCATTAAATCTTAGCTGCAAGACCGTAGGCTATTCTTCGAGCTTTGCTAGATTCCTCCTTAGCTAACAGGTATATACATATCCACAACCCAGGCCAATATAGGTGTGGCAGTCAGTCTTTAAAGACTGCCTAGTCCCAAGCAACAGACGGTCTCATTGCTGTCTGCTCTTGGGCTGTGGGTATTCTCTATCCTACATACCTCCCTGATTCTTCCTCAGTTGTCACTCAGCAGCTGACAGGGGCCCAATTGTCTTGATGCTCGTTGACATAGGCTCAGAGAAACCTTTTGAGTGTGCGGTTAGTGCGTTCTACTTGTCCATTTCCTTGCAGATAGATGCTGTAGTGAAATACAAAGTGATGTTGAATTTTTTACAAAGTGAGTGCCAGTATTTAACAGTGAACTGAATCCCTCAGTCTGATAAAATATGCTTGGGTGTTGTGATATTGAGGTGTTTGGTGGATTCTCAGGGGCAACAGTGATGGTATCTCCTACGGGAGGAGCCCCTTAGGGAATTGAAGCGCTGGGCTAGACTCAGATGCACAAACACAGAGATTCTATCTTTTATTATACAGCTAGTGTGGTCCACCAGAGGTGGCAGTAGAGAGTAGAGTAGGTAGCGGCAGCCTATAATCCTTGGCGTAGGATACCCATCCCACAATGGTGGTGTAAGGCCCCGATGCAGATGTCCAAAAAGGCACTGTAGGAGAGACAGATTGGCAGATGTTATAACATACTCCCTGGTAGCTGAGTAGATAGAGTTCCCAATGAGCAGTAGAGAGAGGATAGATGTTAGTAATCCTCGGCAGAGGAGACCCGTTCCACAATGGTGTGTAGGGCCTGATGCAGATGAGCAGCGAGGAGATGTAGATAGACAGACTGGGAGAAGTTGTACTCACTCTCTGTAGCTGATAGGTAGTGTTCCAGCAGGTTGAAGAATTGGTAGCAGGCACCAGGATAGACACTCAAGCCCTCGAGGAGCGAGTACCTGTATAGAGAATAGGCACCTGGAAATAAGCAAAGGGCCCCCGAGGAGCGGGTACCCAGGTTAGTAGAACCCCTGAGGGTGAAGGTGGCTTCCAGCAGTGTAGAAGCGGCAGAGCAGCTTCAGACCGGAGTGAATCTAATCTGTTGCTAACTCGGTGACAGCAAATGGGCAACCTTTTGAATACGGAGGCAGTGATGTCACTCGAGGGGGACGCCCCCGAGGTTTGCGCCAACACTGCTACCAGACGTGAGGCGCGCGCCCTAGGAGGCCTCAGGTCAACAAGCGCCAGAGCCACTCCGGGGAAACTGGAAGGTGCGGCAAAGAGACGCTATGGACACCATTCTCCTGAGGCTGGTGGAGAAGGCTAAAATAGAGGTGAGGCATGTCGGGTGAAGCTGTCCGAGACCGACGGACGCAACATTGGGTAGGCTGTGAAGGCAGAACACATGGACTATAAAGAGCTGCGCTAACTCCAGGGCAGAAGGAAGGCCTGGGAGTGATACGAAGTGAGTCATTTTTGAGAAACAATCAATGAACACCCAAATTAGAGTGGTGCTTTCTGAGAGTGGGAGGTCCACAATAAAATCTGTGCACAAGTGGGTCCAGGGTTCCTTCGGGGCTGGCAATGGCTTTAACAAACCCCAGGATTGGCCCAAGAGAGTTTTCTGCTGTACGCAGGTGGGGTACGAATCCACATAGGCCTTGACATCTTGTTTCATTTGAGGCAACCAATAGTATTATTGAAGCAGAGTAAAGATGTGAGCCCGTCCAGGGTGGCCTGCAACACGGGAGTCTAGGGACCAATTCAAAACCTTTTCATGTAGTCGGGATGGTACAACTGTCTTCCCTGGAGGGGATGGCCATGGAGGTGGCCAATAGGAACCAGGCTGGGTCAATAGTATGCCTAGAAGGCTCTGGGACATCCTCTATCTGGAAGGTGCGAGAGAGGGTGTCTGCTCATAGGTTTTTGAGAGCTGGGTGGTACCTCAGTTCAAAATCAAAGCAAGTGAAGAACAAGGACCAGTGAGTTTGTCTTGTGTTCAGTTGCTATATATACAGATATATATACAGATCACGAGATGTTCGTGATCTGTATATATAGTAATACGATGTTGGGCACCTTCAAGAAAATGGCACCACTCTTGAAGTACACAACACAATGCAGGAGCAAAGAACTGCACTCCAATGTAATCAGTACCAACATCCAGGGAGATGCAGAAGATTTAATAAGTCCCCGTAGCTTCAACTAGATTTAATGAAAAGAAATCTTTTTATTTTTCAACGGCAACTCTATTGCTTAAAACAGCACAGTTATTTGAGACAGGGTCCCCCGAAACGGACCCGTGTTTCGCCAAACCCGGCTGCGTCGGGAGGGACAGACAATTTAATGTGGAGTTCATCAACTATCCACATATATATACTAACTGTTACTGGATCGTGGGTCACCAATATAAATCTCTGTTAAGAAATTTTTACTCTTTATTCAAATTATCAAATTCTAAAATCTCAATTATTCATTTTACTATTTTTAATTAAATTGTTTTGTATGTTTTTTTATAATAAGGAGACAGAGCCTCAGAACTGGTATCTTAGGTTATGACCTAAGATTGTTAAACCAGTAAGTTCAGTCACTGGCTCAATTTTGTAAGTCTCTTTTTCTGCTTTAAAATAAAATGCCAATGTTGCAAATTGTTTTAATTCTCAAAAATTCTCAAAACTGCTATGAGATCAATCTTTGCATTTTTAAATTCTCAAAACTGCTGTGAGATCAATTTTCTTTGTTGGAATTTTGTTTTTATAATGGGGATGATGTAAATAATCCCTTCTGTATATCTTAACCAATGATAACAAAATTATTTCACTAAATGCAAAGACATCTAGCCATATTGGTAACTTGTATCCCAATTTGTAAGCCCAAACTCTTATAGCTTGCACAACTGTGTAGTGGTTTCAGAATCTGACTGACTGAAACTTGCCCGATGTTGCAGGAGAGCCGTTTGTAATCTTGCTTTGATGTGGTTTCATTTTTTTAGTGATCAGCTTGCTACACATTTGAATTGAAAACAGCAAAAAACGGCTACAAAGTATCAAGGAGGCATGTTACAAATTCTCAAAGCTTATTGCTGATGTCTAGCCGAAGCAATGCACGCCTCTCTTGAATGGCTGTTGTATCTGCCGATTTAATGCAGCAAAAGGCACTTATCTAGCTTTGGCTGATTGCTAAAAAAAAAAAGAAATGTCATTTGCTGAGGTGGAACAACAATTTTTGATTCCCCAACATGTATTTTGTTTGCTTGTCTTCAGTTGAGACACCGTATCTTATCCTTAGACTGGAGAGCGTTGCAGAATGGGAATCGGGAGGTTCTACTAGAAGTCTTTGTTTGCGAGGATTGTGAAGACCCTTCCAGACACAGTATTTCTTACTATGGAAAAGCAACTAGATTGTATTAAATCTTAGAGGGGTGGCGGGTAGAATTATCTGCGGCCTCTTCTCAGTATCAGAAGTGCTTCACTAGGATTCGTTCCCTCACTATGAGCCTCTCTTTACGAGAGACTCAATACAAGTTTTTTATGCAGGCTTTTTACTTTTAGAATTGTGTCTGTCGTATGAAGTTGACCCAGTCACGTTGTGTCGAAAGTGCCAACAACTGGAGGGTACATTGGGAGATCAGTTTTGGACATGTCCAGTACTGCAAACTTTTTGGAAGTCAATTCAGGTTACAAAGGTTCATTTATCTTTGGAGGAATAGTTATTTCTTTTTGGGGGGGAGTAACCTTTCTGAATCCAAACACTAAATTGTGGGGGAGAAAGGCATTGGTACTGGCGAAAACTTCTATTTTAAAGAATTGGATGCTTCCGGAGTCACCGAGTGTGACAGTGGAGGAATGTATTGCATCAGGTGGGCTTTATGGAAAAATATATTGAAATTATAGACTTGACATTGAAGAAATGCGTTTTTCTGGAATATTTGGGACTTGTATCCACAGATTGTATCCACAGATTCTACCTCCGAGGGCACAGAGCTCTATTTTGAACAACCTTCCATAAATGCAAATTAGAGCTTCACTCCAGATGACTAAATGGATTTCTAACTTTATCGAACAATGAGATGGACAATGAGGGGGGGGGGGGGGGGGGGGGGGAGGGGAATGGGATTACTTCTGAAACTGTTTATTTGGGCTTCTCTCTATGTGTTTGTTATGCCCTGAGGTGATGTGCAGAAACCATGCATCACTTTAGGGACAGAATGTTGTTAATGTATATAATTGTGAAACTCAATAAAAAAGATTTAAAGTTAACTTTCTTTGAAAGTTAATAGTAAATAAGAGTAATGAGCTGAAAAGATGATGCCCCTCAGAGCCCAAAAGAGGATGAGAGCAAGCCTGCCAAGAACCTTCTTTCAACTGAAAGTCTCTGCAGGAAACAAACCGTTACAGAGATTCCTTGGGTGAAGGGACAAATAAGAAGAGGAGAAAAGCAAAGAGAAGGAGATAGAGTAAGCAGGAATATATCCAATACGAAGTCCAGAAATATTCAAACAATAACCAGTCAGGGCAGGGAACTTAAAATCTATAGAGAATCTAAGCTGTGCAATATCACAAGATGACACCAGGTGGCAGCATTAAAAAGAAGCATATACATACACTGCAGAGGCAGAACCCTATGATAAATTTTTTTTCTAGTTTGTGGGTTATAGTGAAACAGATGCAACATTCTTTGTTGTCGTGTGTCAGACAGGCTGGGCTGCGATTTCCCGCAACAGGAATAGGGCCAGATGGGGGCAGGGTTGGACTGGGTCTTCTACCTATACCAGCCACTTCCCCCGTAGGTTGAGCCCTTGGGTTCTGTTGGCCGGCAGGACTGAGTTGGGATTAGATAGGAGCATGGCTGTAGCTAGAATACGTCACAGGCTGAGAGCTGGGACGCAGCACAGGCTGGAACAAAGCACAAGTTGGGAGCTAGAACAAGGTTATAGACTGGGACTGAAGGCAGGCAGGAGAGTATTAAGGCAGGGCTGAAGCCATGGACTAGAACCAAGGTTAGGCTGAGACAGGTGGACAAGGGCAAAGCCTTAGACAAAGGACAAGGGCAAGGCCTGGACTAGAAACAGGGACTGGGCTGGACAGGATAAGAACTGACCTGGGCAGGACGGGACCAAACACAGGACAAGTCAAGTCTGGACAAGACCAAGCAACAATAAATAGGAAGGCCCAAACAGGGACTGGATGAAGAGGTAAGGAGGGAATGGACAGGCTGGGTTAAGCAGGGCTGGAATTGTCGTGTCATGTGATCAGTGAGGAGGTGGCTAGAGCAGCTGTGAGCAAGGCTCACCGATGACCCCTAATGGCAAGGAGGCTGCGTAGCAGGCAGAACCGTGACAGATGTTTTAGTGTTTCATTTTTTTTTAACATAAGAACATAAGAAAATGCCATACTGGGTCAGACCAAGGGTCCATCAAGCCCAGCATCCTGTTTCCAACAGTGGCCAATCCAGGCCATAAGAACCTGGCAAGTACCCAAAAACTAAGTCTATTCCATGTAACCATTGCTAATGGCAGTGGCTATTCTCTAAGTGAACTTAATAGCAGGTAATGGACTTCTCCTCCAAGAACTTATCCAATCCTTTTTTAAACACAGCTATACTAACTGCACTAACCACATCCTCTGGCAACAAATTCCAGAGTTTAATTGTGCGTTGAGTAAAAAAGAACTTTCTCCGATTAGTTTTAAATGTGCCCCATGCTAACTTCATGGAGTGTCCCCTAGTCTTTCTACTATCCGAAAGAGTAAATAACCGATTCACATCTACCCGTTCTAGACCTCTCATGATTTTAAACACCTCTATCATATCCCCCCTCAGTCGTCTCTTCTCCAAGCTGAAAAGTCCTAACCTCTTTAGTCTTTCCTCATAAGGGAGCTGTTCCATTCCCTTTATCATTTTGGTAGCCCTTCTCTGTACCTTCTCCATCGCAATTATATCTTTTTTGAGATGCAGCGACCAGAATTGTACACAATATTCAAGGTGCAGTCTCACCATGGAGCGATACAGAGGCATTATGACATTTTCCGTTTTATTCACCATTCCCTTCCTAATAATTCCCAACATTCTGTTTGCTTTTTTGACTGCCGCAGCACACTGCACCGATGATTTCAATGTGTTATCCACTATGACACCTATATCTCTTTCTTGGGTTGTAGCACCTAATATGGAACCCAACATCGTGTAATTATAGCATGGGTTATTTTTCCCTATATGCATCACCTTGCACTTATCCACATTAAATTTCATCTGCCATTTGGATGCCCAATTTTCCAGTCTCACAAGGTCTTCCTGCAATTTATCACAATCTGCTTGTGATTTAACTACTCTGAACAATTTTGTGTCATCTGCAAATTTGATTATCTCACTCGTTGTATTTCTTTCCAGATCATTTATAAATATATTGAACAGTAAGGGTCCCAATACAGATCCCTGAGGCACTCCACTGTCCACTCCCTTCCACTGAGAAAATTGCCCATTCAATCCTACTCTCTGTTTCCTGTCTTTTAGCCAGTTTGCAATCCACGAAAGGACATCGCCACCTATCCCATGACTTTTTACTTTTCCTAGAAGCCTCTCATGAGGAACTTTGTCAAACGCCTTCTGAAAATCCAAGTATACTATATCTACCGGTTCACCTTTATCCACATGTTTATTAACTCCTTCAAAAAAGTGAAGCAGATTTGTGAGGCAAGACTTGCCCTGGGTAAAGCCATGCTGACTTTGTTCCATTAAACCATGTCTTTCTATATGTTCTGTGATTTTGATGTTTAGAACACTTTCCACTATTTTTCCTGGCACTGAAGTCAGGCTAACCGGTCTGTAGTTTCCCGGATCGCCCTGGAGCCCTTTTTAAATATTGGGGTTACATTTGCTATCCTCTAGTCTTCAGGTACAATGGATGATTTAAATGTATTAGTGAATTACACCAGCAGCAGAATCTGATGCAAAGATGAAGAGGGGAAACAAAAAGGAATTACAGGAGAAATTTCAAGTTTTGCTCCAGTGCAAAAGTTGCTCCAGCTTTCTCTGGCATTTTTCACTGGTAAAAGTAATTCTTGGCTGTGACAATTGGATATGAGGGCTGTTCTGTTAATATTTACAGGAAGATAAAGCCTGACTGCAGTTCAGTAACCTGAACATTTGGCACTGATATGGGCATGCAGGGCTCCTTGTACAACAGTAACTAGGATATTATTTGTTTTCCTGTTTTCCGCAGGTGAAGTGCAGACGATTCAGAATGAACCTACGAATAATTTTTTCACTGATTTTAGTCTGTCTTTATGTCTGCAGCAGCAGTGCCTTTGGTAAGTGTGTAAGAGCCTTCTCTAAAGCCCAAAAAAAAATTAAAAACATAAAACAGCTATAGCCACAAAAGAGGAAAAGGCAGCTAGGATCTTTTATCTCATGGGATCCTGAACTCAGACTGCTAATCTGTTACACGGGGCATCCCGCTGTGGTGATGGCAATCCCGAACGACGGTGCACAAAACTCTATAAATAAATAAATATTGCAGTCACACAGGTCAGGAAAACTATATAATATAACTCAGTAACACAGGAACTATAAGGTTAATCTCTCCTGTCTCCCAGACCTCCAATACCTCCTACACATCTACCCATCACTCAACTCTCCCTCTCACTACCTATCTCTCCCCACTCCTCATCTACTACCCCATCTCCTCCCCCCTTCCCTCTTGCCTATTCCCAGCAGTGGCTTTTGCACCGTGGGCAGCTGGTGGATTTTTTTGGGCTGCTCCAGCAGTGCCTTTTCTTTCCTGGTCTTTGAGCCCAACGTAACCAACAACAGGCATGCATGAAATTTCATTAAGTATGTCTGTAGGTAAGAGTAGGTGCACCTGCCCGTGTCTCAAGCTTCAAGTGTGAGACTTGGCATGTCTGAGGCAATCCTGTAATCAGCATTCTCCAACATGGGCTAATTAAAAGTGGCCTACAGCAGAAGCTGCAGTAACGTAACTCAGCTCCTCCAGGTCTGCCACTCTACATCCAGAGATCGGACTCGTTCTCTGAGAGCCAGGAGCTCTTTGCATCGCATGCACATGTACAACCTCTCACCGGCGGGTAAAAAATCATACATGTGACACTCGATGCAAAAGACTGGGAAGCCCCCCTCTTGCTGCTGGACTGCTGCCTTCATCTCAATTTTGATCAGTTCCTAGTTAAGTTTTAGGTTGCTATGGGAGTAGGAATGTGTCTAATGTCCTTTAAATGTATTAGTGAATTCACTATATGTCTGGTAGTGGCCTACACGGGAATGATTAAACTCTCAATAAAGTGTTGGGGTTTTTTTGTGAAAGTGGCACCTACCTATAAATTAAGGGTTGAGCTGCTGGAGGGTTGGGAAATACAAACAGTCTAACTTCAGTTAGTCAGCCTGAGTGACTCACTGCTCTCTTGATTAACAAATGTTGGTCCCTATTCAAACCCAATCCCACTACCTCAAACCTTTCCAAGGTGAGTAACTGAGCTGAACTATTCAACTTTTTTACCTCGGTATACACTGCTCCTAGCTTATTTCTAGCTTCTGGCTACTTTTTTTTTAATATACAAACACTCTAACTTCATCTGTAACTGCTGCAAATATTCTGTTGATGGCTACACTGCCCGGCTCCTACTTCCATGAATTGTGGTTCAGTCTAGCAGCATCACTGGAAATTAAGTTAGGTTTGCTTCTCTGATACCCCAGCCAGGACATATGTTGTTGTTTTGTTTTTTTTTGGGGTGGGGGGGGGGTCAGGGAGGGCAGCTGCACCATGATGTATTCAGTGACAGATTTAGGATTTTGACATCCCTAGGCATTGTTTGTGCTGTCACCCCCACTTCCACACACACACACAGCCCCCCCACGCACAGAGTCAAGGGACAACAGAGCAGAAGGGGTAAGGTACAGCGTTCTTTACTCTGCTCCAGGCTTACCTCCTCCAGTCATTTATTAATTTATTTATTTAAAATATTTGTTATCTGCCCTTACATTGTTCAGGGCAGTGTTCAGAGAGTACATCCATAATACAATTCCAAGCAAGAACATAAAAACAGGAAACATACAAAAGAGATCAACAACAATCAAAGGACTGACATGGAGACAAACTTAACTGTTTCATAAGCTGTTTTACATAAAGGCGTCTTGAGGGCCTTTTTTAAAGAGATCTGAAGCCTTTAAAGTGAACTTTAAAAGCGATGCGCACGGCAAGACCGGAAGATGCACGTGCACGTATCGCTTAAGTGCACCCAGTTGATTTTATAATGCTGCCACATATGCGTACAATTACCGGTGTGCGAATATCTCGCATCGGGGGGGGGGGGGGGGGGGGAAAGGGATGGAATGTGCACGAGTCATGGACATTCTGGGGTGAGGCCAAGAGAGATGCGCGTATGAAGCGACTCGCAGGGGTGCGCATCCAGGTCCATTTCAGCATAAAGTTACTTCTGCTATTGATGAGGTGCAGGTCTGAATAAAACTATTTCATATATGAACTGCCTGAGGGGTCTAGCTCAACTGGGGCGAGTGCAGGTAAAAGGACCAGGGAGGGTTCTTGAGAGTTGAGAACATAGCTATAGACTGGGCAAACTGGTGGGCAAACTAGTTAAACTGGTCATTTCCTGGACGCGCGCATGTTATAAAATTCCCTCACTTCTGCATCTAAATGCTGACATTTCCCTGCTGTTCCTATACATGCTTAAAATTAGGAGCGCACATACATGCGCCAGGCCTATTTCAAAAATGTGTGTGTAGGATATAACATTTCAGTGCATCTTGCCGCACATCCATATACAAGTGTATAGGGGCACCTGCATGCACGTTTTAAAGTTATCCTCCTTATGTTTCTTAAACATGATGGATGGGAATTCCAGAGGTGGAAAAAGGCTTATGATTGGGGGGGTAGAATGGGGAGGCAAAAGGAGGGATGCAAGAATTGAGGGAGATTGAGGACTTGGAGATTTGGTTGGGCACAATGAAACTGGAGGAGGAGTATCTTATCCAGGATGTTACAGGCTGGCTCCCACGAATTTTCTTCAGGGCTGTAACCCTCCCAAGATAAGAGGTATTCCCACCAGTGGCCCATACGGCGGACGTCAAGGACTTCGTGGACTTGATAAGTGGTGTCGGTCTCCGTGACCAACGGAGAAGGTGCTGGAGCCTTTCGTGAAGGCCAGGATAGGACAACAGGTTTTAAGAGTGATACGTGGAACGTATTGTGTATTCCCAATGTAGGCGGCAGCCGGAGTTGGTAGGTTACTGGTCTGACACAATGAATGATTGGAAAAGGTCCAATATACCTTGGTGCAAACCTCTGAGAAGGTAACTTGTGTCAAATATAACAGGTGCTTAACCAGACTTTCTGGCCAAGAAGGAACTCAGGAGCCGAGTGTCGATGGCTGTCAGCAGATCTCTTGGCCCGGGAAGCGGCCTGGCATAAGTGAAGATTCATCTGTTTCCAAAGTGCCTTGAGGGCATCGGCAGTGGCTTGCACAGCAGGAGATGGCACTGACAATGGAATGGATAGCAGTGGTTGTGGGTGTTTCCCATAGACGATGGAGAAGGGCAACGTACCTGTGGCAGCAGCAATGTGGGAGTTGTGGGAGAACTCCTCCCAAGGAAGAAGTTCCAACCAATTGTCCTGACGGTCGTTTATATATGCGCGGAGGAAGGCCTTCGAGGAGCGATTTGTATGCTCAGCTTGTCTGTTGGCTTGAGGATGGTAAGCTGTCGTTAAACTGATGTTCATGCCAAACATTTTACAAAAAGAGCGCCAGTATCTGGCAATGAATTATGGACCTCTGTCAGAAACAATGTCCTTGAGTAAGCCGTGTAGTTGGAAGATGTGTTGAAAGAATAGGAGTGCCAATTCGGGTGCAGATGGTAAGCCCAGTAGTGGGACGAAATGGGCCATTTTGGAAAATCTGTCAATTGTAACTCATATGACTGTCTGGCCTTTAGATGGTGACAAATCCAGGATGAAATCTGTGGAAAGATGTGTCTACTGGAAGTGGCTGGAAGTGGCTGGAGTAAACCCCAAGGTTGCCCGACCAGGGGTTTCTGTTGAGCGCAGGTACTGCAGGAATCGACGTGTGCTTTAGCATCAGGGACCATGGTGGGCCACCAGAAGAACCGCTGGAGAGCACTAAGGTTCGTGCTCACCCTGGGTGACCGGCAAACTTAAGAGTCATGTGCCCACCGGAGGACTCTTTCATGGCGACGACGGGGCACCACAGTTTTCCCGATAGGAACAGGATGAGTAGCCAAAAGACAAATGCAGGCTGGGTCAATGATATGACCGGGTTCTTCGGGATTGTTTTCTGGTTCAAATAAACATGATAAGGCGACCGCCCTGAGATTTTTCTCTGCCGGGCGGTAGCGAAGCTCAAAGTTAAATCTGGAAAAGAACAGAGCCCATCGGGCTTGACGGGCGTTGAGATGTTGGGCTTGGCTCAAGTGTTCCAGATTTTTATGATCTGTGAACACTGTAAATTTATGTTGAGCGCCCTCTAGCCAGAGGCGCCACTCCTCCAAAGCCAGCTTGATGGCAAGTAACTCGCAGTCTCCAATGCTGTAATTTTGTTCTGCAGCAGAGAATTTGCGTGAGTAGAAGGAACACGGGACCACGGATCCGGAAGCGGTGCATTGGCTCAGGACCACCCCTGCTCCAATCGCGGAGGCATCTACCTCCACCAGGAAGGGGCGATTGGGGTCTGGATGGTAGAGACAGGATCCTGTTAAGAAAGCTTCTTTGAGGCGATGAAAGGTGGAGACAGCCTCCAGGGTCCAGTTTCGAGTATCTTGACCCTTATGGGTTAAAGCTGTGAGAGGAGCCACCAACGTAGAGTAGTGAGGTATAAAGTGGCAGTAGTAATTCGTAAATCCTACAAAACATTGAAGTGCCTTCAGGCCCACGGGTTGGGGCCAGTCTTGGATTCCTTTAAGTTTCTAAGGATCCATCGAGAACCCTTGTTCGGAAATTATATACCCCAGAAAGGGCAAGCTGGATTTTTCAAACAGGCACTTGTCCAATTTCGCGAATAGATGGTTCTCCCGAAGATGTTGAAGTACGGTACGAACATCGGTATGGTGCGTAGCCAGGTCTTTGGAGAAGACAAGAATGTCATCCAGGTATGCCACAACTTTGATGTATAAGAGATCTCTGAAGATTTCATTAATCATTCGCTGCAAAACTGCGGGTGCATTACAAAGGCTGAAAGGCATCACTAAATATTCGTAATGCCCATTCCTAGTGTTGAAAACAGTCTTTCAGATGTCATCAGGGCGAATACGCACCAAGTTATAGGCTCTGCGTAAGTCTAACTTGGTGAATATAGAAGCTCCGTGTAGTCGATTAAACAATTCAGATATCAAGGGCAGAGGGTACTTGTCCTTGAGGGTGCTTGCATTCAGACCGCAGTAATATATACACAGTCTTAAGGATCTGTCCTTTTTTGTGATGAAGAGGAACCCTGTGCCAGCAGGGGAGGTAGAGGGGCGAATGAACCCCTTCGCAAAATTCTCCCAGATGTATTCCATCATGGCCTTGGTCTTGGGAAGAGACAGAGGATAGGTATGCCCTCAGGGGGCATAGTCCCAGGTAGGAGATCGATGGGACAATCAAATCTCCAAAGAGGTGGTAGGAGGTCCGCTTTCTGCTTCGAGAACACATCTTCGAAGTCTGCATAGGGAGCAGGTATGCCTGAGGAAGTGGTCACCAGAGGAACCACTGGTGGGGGCGCCACTTTCTGTAGACAAGTCTGGTGACAGGCGGAGCCCAATTCTGTCAGCTGTAGAGACCCCCAATTGAACTGGGGTGAGTGACATTGGAGCCAGGGTAGTCCCAGAACTACCAGGTGGATGGATTTCTCTAGAACCAAAAGTTCAATTTCTTCGGAATGGAGAGCATCAGTGAGAAGTCGAACAGGCTTTGTGGATAAGGAAGAGAGGAGGGGATTGTTGCATACAAACATTCTCCATGCTTTCTTTCACACATGCTCAATTATATACACATATACACGCTTGTTTGTTCTCTCAGGCTCAACTATATACACACACATAAGCTCATTCGTGCTCTCTTTCTCATTAAATCATACATACTCAGATATACTCATTCAGTCTCTTTCACATGATAAATCATATACACATACAGCCTTATACTCTATCACAGTGTCTTGGTTTTGCTCTGATAGGTAATTCTAAGTAAGAAAGATGTTAGTAAGGGGTTCCCTTAAAGGTTACCCTCTTAACCTTAGAACTCATGTCACATAAAGTTAACACATCAGTGCCCCTTAGAGTTGATGCAACTATTGAGCTCAGTTAATTATTTATAAGATCAGAGTCTCTCAATAATTCAGTCAGAGATATATTCTTAAAAAAAAGAATATGATTTTTATTTTACATAAGGAAAGTATTTAATTGATCAAGTCATATTATAGATACAGGAAAAATCAAATTGGTTTCTTTCCAAATTCAAATTAAGTAAGCCAGGGTCTCAGGCATGCCATACTTTGGATAGAACAGCATCCCCGATTGACTGGATGACATGGTATATATACCCTTTCTCTTGCTGACCTTTATGGCCTATACTAATTCTATTTCAATATAAATCAAGTTAAACTATTTCAGAGACATCTGGCCTCATGTGTTCTAATTACTAAACAATTACATATATGTCAGGTTACATGTCCAGGAAAAATGTAGCTATAAAAATTATTTAATCTTTACATCAGATGTGCTTCGTTGAGACACCTGTGTGCCTTGATCTTGCTTCATCAATGTATCTAATTGACAGAAGAGCGCCTGAGTACAGATAAAGAAATGTCAAAGTACCATAGACATCAAGCATCTAAAGCTCCTAATGATTACGTGAAAAACTATTTGGAATAGGTATATGTCTATACTAATTGCAGAAGGTCAAAAGACAACATCTATTTAGAGTTTGGTGTTAATTAAGACACGAACTCTGGGAACTTTGCCAAGCTAGAATATATCAATAACAAAGGTCATTCTCCGTTTCTTACCTTAACAAAGCACTGGCTATTTTCCCAGTTCTAACAACTGCAGGTGTTCTGAGAAAGAAGAATAAAAAAGTATTCTTTTTAAGAATGTACAAAAAAACTTAAACTAGAAGTAGGGTGAACATATAGCTCCATGTCAAGGGGGACAAGTCAGTCCAGTCCAGGTTTTACCTCATTGCATTCATAGAAATGTAATGAGAAAGGTAACTAGAAGCGTCATCACACTAGAAACAGCAGTAAAACAATGATACAGCACAGCTCATTTCAGAGGTTCAGAATGGTACAGGGGTTACTGATTTTCATACTTCTGTGTTCTTGAGGTACAGGGGACCTAGACACCATGTCAATAGGGTCAGTCATTCACACGCTCTCATATACTCTCTCTCACACATGCTCAATCATATACACACAATTATTCATTCTCTCATGCTCCACTATACAAAAACATACATATGCTCATTCATTCACTTTCATATGCTGTCTCACACACACACACACACACACGCTCATACCTTTCTCACACATGCTCAGTCATACACACACACACTCATAGGCTCTCTCTCACATGCTCAGTCAGTCACACACACACACACACACGGGCTCTCACTCACAAGTTCATACCTGTCTCAATGCTCAGACACACATATGCTCATACCTCTCTCGCACATCCACAGTCATACACACACACACACACACACACACACACACACACTGGCTCTTTCTCTCTCTCATCTAGCCTCCAGGTATGCAGAAGCATGGGGGAGAAGGCCAATGCTTCTTGGCATCGGGCAAGCCACACTGCTGCTGCTCATGGCTGCTCCATAACACTGTGCTGGCTAAACTACTTTTCATTGCTGGGCAAGGAACGGGAGGAAAAGACCAATGCTTTTTGCAGCCCCTGGCCCACGCTACTTTCCACTACTGGAGCGGGGAGACAGGGGAAGAAGGAGGCCAATATTTTTTGCTGCCCTATGGGCAGAGCTACTATTCATTGCTGGGGCAGGGAATAGAGGGGTCAGGAGTGTGTGCTGCACTGTTCTTCATTGGCCCAGTGGAAGGAAGGAAGAAGAAATCTAATTTTTGAAACTCTGCGGGTCACACTGCTATTCATTGCCAGGGCGGGGGGAAGGAGGAGGAGGCTGGAGGTCAATAGGTTTTGCATGACAGCACCTCTAGTGGTTGGTGCCTATGGCTAGGGCCACATTGGACATGGGCTAGCTACGGCTCTGGCCCACCAGCTTTTGCTCATTTCTGGACATAAGCGCTTGCTGTGCTCTAGAGGAATTAATGCAGCTATTACTGCTGCTCAGCTCTGGGAGCTAACCCCTAGTATGAAGCAGATAACACACATGGAGGTAGATCTTAAAAAAGTACACCGGATTTTATAAGATACGCGCGTTGCTGCGTGTATCTTATAAAATCCGGGGTCAGCACGCGCAAGGCTGCGCAAAATTGGCAGCCTGCACGCGCCGAGCCGCGCAGCCTGCCTCCGTTCCCTCCGCATCCCCCCACCTTTCCCCTATCTACCCCAACCCCCAGCCCTACCTAAATCCCCCCCTACCTTTTGTTGTGCAAGTTACGCCTGCTTGAAGCAGGTGTAACCTGCGCACGCCGCCTCGGCATCCCCCGGCACAGTCCGCAGTGCTGGGGGACTCGGGACCGCCCTCCCGGCCCACCCCGAACCATCACCATGCCCCCGGATCCACCCCGGACCGCCCCCTGACCCCTGGACATGCCCCAGGACACGCCCCCGGACTGCCGGCATGCCCCCAGACACGCCCCCTCCCGCCCCTTTTACGAAGCCCCGGGACTTACACGCGTCCCGGGGCTTTGCGCCCGCCGGCAGCCTATGCAAAATAGGTGCGCCGGCGCGCAGGGCTTTTAAAATCTAGCCCATGGTTTTGCTGCTCATCCTGACCTGGAGAAATTCTTAATTCTTTTCTTCAGCTTAAGGGTAAGCAGGGAGTCTGACCAGGGAGGAAAAAGAAAAGTAAGTCAAAATCTCACATATTAAAAAAAAAACAAAACATAGTACTGTAGCCATATTTTTTTCATGTTGCCACTTCTCTTTTCCTTGGGATGATTTCCTGAATGTTACAAGTCTTGCTGGTTGAGGGCTGAGAAGAAGAGATTTTCCGACGTCCTTGACCCTGTTCTTGGAACAAACCCCAGACTCTGAAAATTACCAGCTCCAAACTGCAAGAAGTCTGCACGGGCATGTATTTATTTATTAAAATATATCTGTTTCATGCAGGAAATTATGAAAACTGCTGTCTGTCTTATGCAAAAAGGGTCCACGTCCATGCAATTCTCAAGTATGTGAAGTATGTGAAGGATTACAGGATGCAGGAAATCAACGACAGCTGCAACAAGAAAGCAATAATGTAAGTATGCAAATGACTATTACTATTAATGATGATAATTTAAGTGTGCTACTGTTACTAATGTAACTATACCCCTGACTTACTAATGATGGCAATTTAACTGTACCAATATCTGTTACTAATGATGTTAGGGTACAGTGACTGTTGTTACTGTTGCGCTTCCCGGCCACGCTGGTGCTGTGACTGGGCCTGCTCACCTCAGGCTCCCCTCCATGGGCTCCGTTCCGTCCTCCCCAGCAGCAGCTGCCAGCTCTTGGCGTTCCCAGCGCCTGCCCCAAATGCCTCCGTCGTCACAGGCCTCTCTATGGAGCTCCCACAGGGGCCCCACGTCCTCGGCCCCGCCCCTAGGCGCGCACGCGGTCGGCGCCTCATCTTTTAAAGGGCCAGGACGGGAACCTCGGGCCAGACACCTCCTGATGACATCACATAAGCGTCCTATATAAGGTGAGGGCCTTCCCTCAGTTCCTCGCCTTGGCAAATGGGTCGTCATACTTGTGTGAACCTAGTTGCCGTCCTGGGTTCCTGCGTTCCTTGTTCCTGTGCTTGTTCCAGTGCTCCTGCGTTCCCGTGGTCCTTCATGTGTTCCAGCGTCTGTTCCTGTTTCCTGTTCCACGTTCCGCTACCCAGGTTGTACTTTGTCGGACTGATACTCGGTACTGACCTTGGCTCGCCTCTGAGCACGTTTAGACTGCTGCCTGGAACTGACCTCTGCTCGCTACTGACCATGCTCGGACTGATACCTGGAACTGACCCTTGCTTGCTACTGACCACGCTCGGACTGATACCTGGAACTGACCCTTGCTTGCTACTGACCACGCTCGGACTGATACCTGGAACTGACCCTTGCTTGCTACTGACCACGCTCGGACTGATACCTGGAACTGACCCTTGCTTGCTACTGACCACGCTCGGACTGATACCTGGAACTGACCCTTGCTTGCTACTGACCACGCTCGGACTGATACCTGGAACTGACCCTTGCTTGCTACTGACCACGCTCGGACTGATACCTGGAACTGACCCTTGCTTGCTACTGACCACGCTCGGACTGATACCTGGAACTGACCCTTGCTTGCTACTGACCACGCTCGGACTGATACCTGGAACTGACCCTTGCTTTGGCTGACCACCCTCAGATGAATACCCTGGCTTTGAGCCTTGCGCTCCATACAAACACGCTCCTTGCTTCCCCTGTGACCACCAGGCTTGCCTCTTCTGACGCTACCCATGGCCTTCTACAAGCTAGACCACTAGGCACTGCTTATCCTGACTGGGGGATCTTCAGTTCCTGTTCCGTTCCAGAACATAAGAACATAAGAACATGCCATACTGGGTCAGACCAAGGGTCCATCAAGCCCAGCATCCTGTTTCCAACAGTGGCCAATCCAGGCCATAAGAACCTGGCAAGTACCCAAAAACTAAGTCTATTCCATGTTACGGTTGCTAGTAATAGCGGTGGTTATTATCTAAGTCAACTTAATTAATAGCAGGTAATGGACTTCTCGTCCAAGAACTTATCCAATCCTTTTTTAAACCCAGCTATACTAACTGCACTAACCACATCCTCTGGCAACAAATTCCAGAGTTTAATTGTGCGTTGAGTGAAAAAGAACTTTCTCCAGTTAGTTTTAAATGTGCCCCATGCTAACTTCATGGAGTGCCCCCTAGTCTTTCTACTATCTGAAAGAGTAAATAATCGATTCACATCTACCCATTCTAGACCTCTCATGATTTTAAACACCTCTATCATATCCCCCCTCAGCCGTCTCTTCTCCTAGCTGAAAAGTCCTAACCTCTTTAGTCTTTCCTCATAGGGGAGCTGTTCCATTCCCTTTATCATTTTGGTAGCCCTTCCAGTGGTCTCCGGCACTCTCTGTTCCAGTGTAGCTTATCTGTTCTCCACTGGCCGCACACCTTTGCTCTTGGTGGGCACACCGCTACCTCTCCGGGAGATCCTTAGAGGCCCACCTAAACCCAGGCGGTCCGGGTATCCAAGGGCTCAACCCACGGCGCCCCCGGACTGTTATTGGTGAAGCTCCAGCTAGCCTCTGTCTCCTCGTGTGCTCCGCCTCCTGGCAGCAGGCGCCCTCTGGGAACCCTCAGGAGCCGTACCAATCCTGCGCCAGGCCAAGGGTCCACCTCCAGCACAACACTTACTAACTGCATCATCTGTAATCTGTTATATAACCTCTCCCCCACCCTAACCCCGGTATCTTTTACCAAACGTTTTCCTCTTTAATTGCCAGTGATGTTTTCTAACATCAATTTGGGAAAACACCATTACTCTGGGTGATTTTTAACTTTCATGTGGACTTAATACCTTTGCCACAGTCTGCAAGGGTTTGAGCAAACTTCATCAAACGTTCAGCAAGTATCACAGCAGGCTGCCGAAACTGGTTTGATCGCCGCAATTTCTTATGAGATGTTTAGACTTTATTGAAACTTTCCTTTGATGAGCTGTGCTAGTACCAGTCAGGCTTCTGAATTGCAGAAGCACAGCAGGTCTGTACAGTACTCCTGACAGTACTCCCCCCACCTCCCCTGAGAAAGCTAGTATTGGCGAAGCATCTGAAGATCAGTTTGTCGGGGTTTGTTCAGTGGTGTACCTCCGCTGCACGTTTATCTGAGAATAGTCTACACGCTACAAATTCTTTCACACAAAAGCCTCTGCAGTGAACAATTGAATTCACATAGTTTTCCAGTGGAGAAGCTGATTTAAGCAACATTTGTGCTGGATCTATTTCCAAGCAACTGCTTTTTTTTTTTTTGTTACAAATCATTAACATTTTTTCATATAGACATTTTGTGATTTTTTTTACCTCTCAGTATATGGTGATAGCTAGTTTTTTTTTCTCTTAGTGTGATGATTTAATTTAATTGTGAAAAAAAATAATAAACAGATGTTTGTTAGTTCCATGTTAATTTCTATGGTGTTTCCATCTCTCTCTATCTATTGTATCTGTACACATTAGGAACACTAGTAAGTATATTTACTGCCTTATATCTCTGTACTCTCTCTCTCTCTATATATATATATATATGTGTGTGTGTGTGTGTTTCTTTTTCCCCAGTCTGATCCTGTTTTCATCACCCTCTCCTAGCCTAAGCTGATCCAATCAGATTATATTTAAACATATCTGGCTAAGGGGGCATTTATCAAAATGTGTTAGGGTGTTATTGTGAGTGTTAGGGCCCTAACGCCCACAATAATGCCCTAATGCATTCAAGAAACACCACATCATGAAATGCGTATGCAAATTTTAAAATTGTATTCAAGTGGGAGGAGTTTGGGTGGAGTAAATGTGAAAGACAGCTGGTTAACGTTGTGTGCGATAATGTAACACACACTATCACAGGATTTAACGCTGGAAATAACTACACCTTTTTTTCTGGTCGATATGCCTGCAATAGCTGTGCATTATGGCCGAAATGGGATTTACCGCAAATCCTGTTTTGAAAGGGGAGGAGAGAGAGAGAGAGAGCCTCTGTGGAGGCCCACTGATTTTTTATTTCAGCTAGGTAGATAGTGTATCAAGCTAGGTAGAGAGAACATGGTACAAATCTACTCTTCTTTTACCTTTCATCCCTCCACATCATATAAAATCTTCACAATGGTAGCTCTGCGGTTCGTATGTATGACTATGCATGTTAAACTGCCCCCTAAAACCCAACAAATCTCACCCCGAGTTACTAGTGCCTCCTCTTACATTAGTATAAATAGTTAACTTTTTTGTAAGCCTGTACAGAGTCTCTCTCCCTCTTCCTCTCCAGCAGACCAAAATGCGATAAAAGCCTATCCGGGAACTTCTCAGCTTTGATGTGAAAATACCACGGGTGCGATAAATTTAACAAGCATTGCGGTAAAATAGCTATGTAGCACCTGGAAAATTACCCTAACCACACCCCTTTTTTATCGTGGGCACTATTTATTTATTTATTTATTTATTTATTTATTTATAGTTTTTATATACCGGGAGTTCCTGTATACAATACATATCACTCCGGTTTACAAATAACAGTAAGAACTACTGCCGAGGGCAGTTTACATGGAACAAATCTTGGAACAAATCAGAACACTTGATCTAAATAAATAGTAAAAGAACAAAGCTGCCGGGGGCAGTTTACATGGAACAAATCTTGGAACAAATCAGAACACTTGATCTAAATAAATAGTAAAAGAACAAAACTGAGTTCAACTTTAAGCATATAAATAAAGGCAATTGATAATCTTGTCTAAATAAGGCAGAGAACAATACATTAAAATCAAAGGACTGAGGTGTTAAATATTCTAGTTCTTAGCTCTCTGGGAATGCTTGCAGGAAGAGCCAAGTCTTGAGTTTCGCCTTAAAGGTAATATGGCACGGCTCAAGGCGGAGGTCTGGTGGTAGGGAATTCCAGAGAGACGGGCCCGCAGTTGATAGAGCGCGTTTTCTCAGGGAGGATTTTGCTGGCTGGGTAATCAGTCTGTTTTGATATGCTCTTCTAGTCGGCTTATCCGAAGTATGAAGTTGCAGCTTGAAGGTTAAGTTGAGTGGGGATATGTTATGAAGGGCCTTATGAATCATCATGCTGCTTTTGAACTGTATCCTGTATTTAATGGGAAGCCAGTGGAGGTGCTGGAGGATTGGGGTGATGTGGTCTTTTTTTTTAGCGTTAGTGAGAATTCTTGCTGTGACATTTAGGACCATCTGGAGGGGTTTGGTAGAGCATGCGGGGAGTCCCAGCAGAAGTGAATTGCAATAGTCTAGTTTCGGGAGAATGATGGCTTGGAGAACTGTACGGAAATCTCTGTAGCGTAGAAGTGGCTTTATTTTCTTTAAAACTTGTAGTTTAAAGAAGCATTCTTTGGTGGTGTTGTTAATGAATTTATTGAGGCTGAGTCTGTTGTCTAGAATTACACCCAGATCTCTGACTTGCGGTGAGGTGGTGTATCCTGAAGTGTCTGGAGAGTTGCTGGAGGTAGGCAGGGTAGATTTTTCCGGTGCTATTATAAGGATTTCCGTTTTATTGGTATTTAGAACCAGGTTGAGGCTGGTTAGAAGCTCGTTGATGGTTGAGAGGCATTTATTCCAGTAGGCCATGGTCTTGTGTAAGGTGTCCGTTATGGGGATGATAATTTGTATGTCATCCGCATATAGGAAATGGGTAAGTTTGAGGTTAGTGAGGAGGTGACAGAGTGGGAGAAGATAAATGTTGAAAAGGGTGGGGGAGAGTGAGGATCCTTGTGTTATCCCCATTTTGGCTTGGATGGGGTGGGATTCCTTGTTGTTTATTTTGACTCTGTAAGTTCTGTTCTCTAGGAAGGATTTAAACCAGTTATACGCTGCTCCTGTGATGCCGATGTCTGTGAGTCGTTGTAGTAAGCTAGAATGATTCACAGTGTCGAACGCTGCTGACAGATCCAAGAGTGCGAGAAGGCAAGGTTGGCCTTTCTCAAGATTGAAGATAATGGTGTCAGCTAGAGTGGCTAATAGTGATTCGGTGTTCTTTTTCTTCCGGAATCCGTATTGGTTATTGGTGAGGATATTGTTGTCATCAAGGAATTCAGAGAGTTGTCGGTTGACCACTTTCTCCATAATTTTGGCTAACATAGGAAGGTTTGCTATAAGTCTGTAGTTTGCAGGATCTGTGGTGGGAAGGTTGGGTTTTTTGAGGAGAGGTTTAAGCATTGCAGACTTGAGTTGGTTGGGAACTTGGCTATATTTATCACACGATGATGAATCTAGGCCTAAGTTCACCGGATAAGTTGGACTTGCAATTGAACAGGTCTAAAGTTAGTCAGATATGCTTATCTGGCTAACTTTAAAGTTAAAAGAGAGCACAAAGGTGAGATGGCATCCAGTTTAACATCCAAGTGATGACAATAACAAAGTATCTTCATCCATATAGTCTGTTCAGATAAAGTTTATTTCATCAGCATATCATTCTGATAGATGACATGCAAATGTATCCTCCGAGACGTACTTGTTTTGCATAACATGAATGTGAAGTCCTGCGTTGGGAGGGTTAGAACACTAAAATACAAGCAGAAAAATATCGTATTACTAATGAAAAAATACCCCCAATGGGAATCGCAAAGTGAAAATAAAACCACATATCTTTTTAAAGAAACTTACACACTGACTTAATATGCCAGAATGATACTGCAGCAAGGTTGCCGCTACCACAGAAGAATATAAATGCTTATAAAGGCGCTAAAAATGGTCACATTACCCATAATCCTAATCACATACTAGCTGCTCTCAGCCAATCACAGGCATCACCATGACCAGACTGACAGCAGATCAGAAAAAATGGAGTCCATTCAGTCTCCTGATTAAGTCCATTTGGGAACAAAGTGCATAAGGTGAAAATCCACCACTACTCCTTTAGGAGCAACAAGTTCCCAAAATCACCAGCCCTCAGTAGGTGAGGTACCTGTTCAATTACAAAGAATCGTAGGTCCCTGTATTTCATGATTCTGCTCCTGCCAGTGGGACACTAGTGGAGCCTCTGTGAAGGAGCAACAAAGGCAACCACAATGTTCCAGAATACAGGGTTTTAAAGCACATTTCTTGCCAACATACAAAAATGGACAAGGACATAAAATTACATAAGCAACACTACCGGAGTTACAATCGGTGGACAAATTTAGCTGCTGGCGCTTATGACTCAAAGACTGTTCAAAAATAGTGAGTGAAAGAGACAGGGAACATGCCCGACAGGACCACAGAGTTTATGACCATCAAAAGGACTGTCAGTGCAGAGAGGAAACAAAACAGATGAAATTAAACGATCCTTCACATTTCGACCCCTCCTAAAAGCAAACTGAGCTTCAGTGGCAAAGAGCATGTCGTGAAAAAACTAAAACACAGGTTAACTGTTCAGTGCAATCTATAGTTGGTGGTAAAGACAACATTCACAATGTGTAAAAAATAGCTGCTTGAAAGCAGTTTTAATAGTGCATTGGGGGGTAACCTGTCAATGAAAATTTGTGAGCCATGTCTTGTGCTTGCACAATAAAATTGTGGTGAGCAAATTCGGTACAGCCGCAAAAATTGACCGATTGGGATATCATTGTTCAGTGCTCGTGGGTGATGACTTGCATAAGCTAAAAACGTGTGTTTATCTTGTCTTTCTGGTAAATGGTCGTGTTTAACACGCCGTCCTGAATTTGCACTATCATATCCAAAAAAGACACCCGTGATATATGAGTGTAACCAATGTACCTGAAGATTGGAAGGTGGCCAATATAAACCCGATATTTAAAAAGGTCTCCAGGGGTGATCCGGAAACTATAGACCAGTGAGCCTGTCTTCAGTGCTGGGAAAAATCATGGAAACTGTTATAAAGAATAAAATCACAAAACATTTAGATAGACACGGTTTGATGGGACACAGCCAGCATGGATTTACCCAAGGGAAGTCTTGCCTCACAAATCTACTTCATTTTTTTGAAGAGGTGAATAAACATGAGGATAAAGGTGAACCGGTAGATGTGGTGTATTTGGATTTTCAGAAGGCAATTGACAAAGTCCTGCATGAGAGGCTTCTAAGAAAACTAAAAAGTCATGGGATAGGAGGCAATGTCCTTTTGTGGATTGCAAGCTGGTTAAAAGACAGGAACCGAGAGTAGGATTAAATAGTCAATTTTCTCAGTGGAAAAGGGTAAACAGTGGAGTGCCTCAGGGATCTGTACTTGGACCAGTGCTTTTTAATATATTTATAAATGATCTGGAAAGGGGTACGATGAATGAGGTGATCAAATTTGTGGATCACATAGAATTATGCAGAGTAGTTAAATCTCAAGCGGATTGTGATGAATTGCAGGAGGACCTTGCGAGACTGGAAGACTGGGCTTCCAAATGGCAGATGAAATTCAACATGGACAAGTGCAAAGTGATGCATATAGGGAAAAATAACCCTTGCTGTAGTTACACAATGTTAGGTTGTATCTTAGGAATTACTACCCAGGAAAGCGATCTACATTGAAATCATTGGTTCAGTGTGCTGTGGTGATCAAAAAAGCAAACAGAATATAAGGAATTATTAAGAAGGGAATAGATGTCATAATGCCTCTGTATCACTCCATAGTGAGACCACATCTTGAATATTGTGTGCAGTTCTGGTTGCCGCATCTCAAAAAAGATATAGTTGCACAGGAGAAAGTGCAGAGAAGGGTGACCAAAATGATGACATGGAATGACTGCCCTATGAGGTAAGGCTAAGGAAGATAGTGCTATTCAGTTTGGAGAAGAGACAACTGAGGGGGGATATGATAGAGGTCTACAAAATCATGAAAGAACTTGAAAAACACAACCCGCGAGAGAGCCATATCCATCGCCAGCCCCACGCCATGGAATTCAATACCAATGGAAATAAGAAATCAACCAAGCATCAAAATTTTCAAAAAAGACCAGAAAACCTGGCTTTTCACCAGAGCCTACTCAAACTCACTCAATCAACAAAACCCCCAACCAACCACTCAACCCAACACCAAGAAAAAGACTCCGTCCCTCAATCAATTAAATAACTCACACCATTTGAACACCTAAGACAATGTGCAACTGACCTCACTTACTACCCCAAGCCTATATGCAACAACAGTTTTCGTTTTATAAGTATCAACATTACCACATGTATGAACATTGCTGTGATAAGAACATAAGAACATGCCATACTGGATCAGACCAAGGGTCCATCAAGCCCAGCATCCTGTTTCCAACAGTGGCCAATCCAGGCCATAAGAACCTGGCAAGTACCCAAAAACTAAGTCTATTCCATGTTACCGTTGCTACTAATAGCAGTGGCTATTTTCTTTTTTCTAATTTAATATTTATTGAATTTTATATATTAACACATCAAGCAGTATTACACTTGAATATAATTACAGGAATGAACAATTATCACTAATTTATACATGCATTTTCATGCTATATATACTCGATCAAAAAAGAAAAACAAATTAACTTCCTTCATTCCTATCTATCACGCCCTCAAATGAGATCCTTTATACTTTTCCAAGTAAATTTATACAAAAATGCATAAACCTGTACAAAGCAATTAGACTATAGGATATTTATTTCTATTGGAAGATCCAAACTCCTTACACTGAGCACTTTATATTGCCTCTGGAGATGAACTCATCAATGGCTTTCCTTTCTCAATTAAGAATTTTGTTAGATAACTTGGTTGTTGAAATATATCAGTCTTTTTATTGAATTGTATTAAACACTTGCAAGGATATTTTAAAATAAAAAGCATACCAAGTTGTATTGCCTGGGGCCTTAGTAACAGAAATTGTTTTCTACGTTTCTGAGTCTGGCGAGATAGATCAGGAAATATCTGGACTTTACAGCCCATAAACTCCTTTGTCCTATTCTGGAAATATTTTCTAAATATCCAATCCTTGTCGGACTCTAACATAAAAGTTACAAGGAGTGTCGCTGGATTCACTAGCTCAGTCTCTGTTCTTTCCAACATTTCTGAAATATTTACATTCATTTCATGAACCAATTTTAATTCTTGCATAGGAATATTTTCTCCCAATGCAGCTTCGGAGGTTTTCTTCAATGGAGGAAGAAAATATATTTTTGAAAGAATGGGTAATGTAGCTTCTGGTATGCCTAATACCTTCATTAAATATCTCCTCCAGAGCTGCATTGGGGTTGAAATCACTGATTTTGGAAAATTTATACAACAAATATTCCTACATTTAGAGACATTTTCTAAATTTTCCACTTTGTAATATATATTTTGATTTTCTTTTATCATAGCACATTGTATTTCATTGACTTTTCTAATTTCTTAACTGAGTTAACATCACAATTAAGCTGTAAATTATCCTTCTCTGTTTTCACCACTCTACTTTCTACTTCCTTCATCTTTCCAAGTAGAATTGACATTTGTATCCCCATATTTTTATTTAAAGCATTGATAGCTTCCCATATTAGTTCCATGGTAATGTTCTGGGATCTTACCAATTCTTGAAATTGTATCAAGGAAAACCCATTAGCGTCCCCACCAGAAGTTTCATCTGTCGCTCCATCGGAGTTTTTCACCACCTCCAAGTTGGTAATTTGTTCTACCCGTTCATCCAGATGGCTTGATTGCCTCAAAAGTGGTTCCATCCGATCCTCCTCTCCGGGTGGTCCAATTGAACCCCACTCCACCTGGAGTCTATCAGGTGGATTTGGTGGTTTGATCTCCCCTCGGAGGAGAGGGTAGATAATAATAGCTCAGGAACATTATAGGGCTCTTCTTCTCCCCTCCTTTCGTTCAGCGAGCTCTCTGCCTCCAAATTTATCCTACGGAGGATATGTGCGTCCATAGGTCCCAGTATAAGTTTGGCCACTGAAGCGTCTGAGGCTTGGCGCTCCTTGGCCTTCCTTTTCCGAGAGGAATGAAGCAAATGGGAATATTTAAAATTTCTGGACTTCATAATTCCTCCACGTCATTTATTTAAGGATCTCATATGGGTGGAGAACGGAGAGATAATTATTAACTATTTATTAAAGAAATAAAAACAGAACCAGCACAATCCCTGCAATCCCGGCGAAGCCCAGCTTAACCGCGTGCCTCTTGAGCGCGCGCGGCTTAAGCAGCGAGCCAGCATCTGCTGCACGCCGCTATGACCTGATTAAATAACTAACTTCAGGGTCCGCCTCCATCCACGCCTCTCGAAGCAGCGTCCTCACTCGACTGGAATGAGAAGATCAATCACCGGGGCAGGACTCCTTTCCTCTCCCAGGTAAGTTTTCAATTCAAAAGAAATACTTGCTCCCGCTTCTCTCCACCTCCAGCAGTGGCTATTTTCTACGTCAATTTAATTAATAGCAGGTAATGGACTTCTCCTCCAAGAACTTATCCAATCCTTTTTTAAACACAGCTATACTAACTGCACTAACCACTTCCTCTGGCAACAAATTCCAGAGTTTAATTGTGCGTTGAGTAAAAAAGAACTTTCTTCTATTAGTTTTAAATGTGCCACATGCTAACTTCATGGAGTGCCCCCTAGTCTTTCTATTATCTGAAAGAGTAAATAACCATTCACATCTCCCCGTTCTAGACCTCTCATGATTTTAAACACCTCTATCATATCCCCCCTCAGCCGTCTCTTCTCCAAGCTGAAAAGTCCTAACCTCTATAGTCTTTCCTCATAGGGGAGCTGTTCCATTCCCCTTATCATTTTGGTAGCCCTTCTCTGTACCTTCTCCATCACAATTATATCTTTTTTGAGATGCGGCAACCAGAATTGTACACAGTATTCAAGGTGCGGCCTCACCATAGAGGCATTATGACATTTTCCATTTTATTATCCATTCCCTTCCTAATAATTCATAACATTCTGTTTGCTTTTTTGACTGCCACAGCAGTGTATTATCCACTATGATGCCTAGATCTCTTTCCTGGGTGGTAGCTCCTAATATGGAACCCAACATCATGTAACTACAGACCTAGATGTAGTGGAAGAATCATATGAAGATTCTGGAGTAGCAATCCTAGGATGATTTACCAAATTGATTAGTGAGCCAAGATTGTGAATCAGTGGTTTGAATAGGGTTGAAAGCCCCCTCTTGACGGAGGCATCCCCGAGGGCAATGGTTGCGAAAAAAAGACAGAGGATTCTGCCATTGATTCCGCTTGTCCCAAAAGCGATAAGGTAAAAGAGGACGAAAACGAGGGCAACCGAGAGTCGACGTTGGAAGATAACTCATCCCCTAAAGAATCGTCAGAGGATGTAGTAAATGTGACCTTATTCCTGTAGCAAAGTCTCAATTTATGGAAGCCTATTCCTTAACTTTAAAGTTATCCAGATATACCCCAGCTAAGATAGCCAGATAAGTTTATATGCACTAGTGATCAATATTAATAATAATGCAAGTAACATCAATGGAAACTAATATCGGTGAATAAATAAAAATGTAATAATAATACATATACAAATATATCAGTTATCCTGATCTCCTGTAATTATCTGAGCTACAGCATCATTTCTTATTAGCTAAGTACAATTAGTAATAACATCCCAAATTAACTCCAGGTCTGGTAGAAATGGACTGTGTCTCCATTAACCATGCCCTTGTGGCCTACCTCTTGTTTAATTCCACCCTAAGGACTATGCCCCATTAAATGTAGGATGCATTACTTTTTCTTCCCAGATTTTATTTACAAAGACGAAACCGTGTGATTTGTGGAGACCCTCGGGAAGCCTGGACAAAAGATCTGCAGAGGAAGATTGATGTGAGAAAGATGAATCAAATCGTCAGAAACAGAGCTTACTAGAAACTTACAGCCCCTCAGGACACAAGGTAGGATATGTAGATAAGCAATTGTTTCCCCTTTTTCACTGGATTTTTTAAGATAATTCCAACAGTAATCACTGGGCCATGCGAGGCCGGTGCAAGGGTATTAGCTGCCATAGGTGAACCTTCAGCCTTGCACTCTCTCCCCTCTCACCTGTCTTGGTCTCCCTGTACACAATTTAAAATTATGTATTTCTAAGAACATGTTTTATATGAAAATGGACATTTAAAATACAGTCTCCCGAGGTAAAAATATCACTTACAACAAAAAGTATATTATATTTACAAGCACTGCCTTGGTGCTGACCAGAAAATCCTGCCAAAAAGACACTTGGAATCTAAATGGTATTAGGCCTATTGTAATTAATGTTGGGTGTAGTTTTGTTCCTCAGAAAGTCAGAAGTAAGCCTACCATACCAAAAGAGCACTAACTGCCAGCACTCAAACAGGAACAACCCTACCTGTAGAAAGGCAATATTGTAAATATTACACTAGGCCCTAAAACAGAACAAGCCAAGCTGCTATAGTTCCTTACACAGAAACTAAACATGAGCAGAACATCTCCCCACGGTTACACCTGCAGAACACAGACAGACCCTCACCAAATACAGAATAAAGAGACTGTAAACAGGGCTGTTGCCAGATTTATTGCTGCCCAGTACAAACAATTATTGTGATGCCCCCTCCTCATTCTGTTTTTTTTTAAACACATTATTTCCAATAACCAATACTCAATAGAAAGAGTATCTGCTTCAATCTCTCTCATACTCTCTCTCTCTCTCTGTGTTACTTTCACTCAGTCTCAGCTTCTGTCCCAGGCCTCCAATTGTTTGCCAAAAAAAAAAAGCCCAACTCACTCCAGTAACCAAACTTTAAAAAACTGACACCCACTCTCCAAACCCCCATGAGCTCCTGCCCACCTGAAGGTATGTAAAAATGGCAGCGGCTGACCCTGTGGCCTGCACCATTTTGTTGTACAGAAGCACCTCCATACTACTGTGATGCACGTTGGCTTGGCCCATAGAAAGCCGCGAGTTAAATGAAATTTCAATTACAGTCGTAACCCCTGGGTGGGATAGAACCCTGATGCTTACCCCAAAGGCATACAGAAGTAAAACAGACTCTATATGTAACCAGCTCTCCATGGATAGTTTTCTACTTCTGAGGAAAGCTATCCCCTGTAGAAAGAAGCATAGCTTCAAGGCCCAACATACTCCGTCCTTTCCTAGTCCCTGTAAACAGCTCTGATGATCCCCCCAGTCTGTAGCAGCAATAATCACTTTGAAAGGCAATGTGTTTCCAACTCCTTTACTGATAGTTGATAAAATTGACTGAAGGTTATTTACAGCACTTAGGTTTCATATAAAATTGATCAACAATAATGAAGAATAAGGTTTAATAAATTTGTGACCTTATTCCTGTAGCAAAGTCTCTGAATTTATGGAAGCCTGTTCCTTAACAATTTCTCTCTTTCTCCTTTTCAATTATTCGGATTGAAGAAAGCATAATCCTTCTTCCAACTCTTAAACGTTATCTGAAGCATCTCCCCACTATAGAATGGTTAGAATTCTGTTCCAGTTATTTATTGGAACACAAGCCGTCTCAGTCTTCATTCCTCTCCTTCAGTCTTCTTAAATATCTTAGAGCTCCTTCTGGAAGCGCCAAGTGGGCAGTACATTGAGTCCAGTAAGAAAATAATACCTTCAAATACTCATTCCTCAAAGATAACTCCTCTCCAGGCTCTTCCTAAGTGAAAGATAGCTCTTCTTCCCCAAAGATTTGGACACTGGGTCCCTGGTACCAAGGGTACTCGGTTCCCAAAGGAACAAAAATAGACTTTAACTCAAAAGGGAAAGAACTAGCAAGAGTCGGGAAGGGTGGAATAACTTCCTTGTTTCTCAAATGAGAAACGCAACTCAAAATTGAAACTCCTCTACATCGGGTCATCTACATCTGGGAGCTTTCCAGAGGTGCAGGGGGTTCTATAATAAGGCAGGGTGAGGTGGCTGCTTCAGGCGGCCGAATTTTGAGGTGGCCAAAAAAAAAAGCCTCTCTCAGAACGGCGCTGCGGCGTCCGCCTCACGCTGCCTGTCCCTGCCGCGGCTGCCAACTGCCTCACACTCAGCTGCCCTCTGTGTTCACAAAGTGGCACACATCTAATGATCTAAAAATAAATAAGTAAATAAAAGACAGGTGCTGCGTCCCACGTCACGTAGCACAGGTTCAGCATTTTCTGCTGTTGTGACGCCTGCCTCCATGAGAGGAGAAGCAACCAGATGGGGACCAAGCCGGGGAACTCTCCAGATTTGACCCAGAGACTCCGGAATTCTATTGGACTTGCCCAATCTCTGGGCCAACACCCATAATCTCCGGGTGCCTTGCAGTTACTGCACTAGTGAAGCAGCCAGATTAGACCTATTTTTAACGTTGGATGCTGGGGGCGCCCCGCCTCAGCAAGAAAGAGTAAAGGCCCAAGTGAAGCACAGTCCCACATCCCACGGTGCCACGCGGGGAAGAGCGGAGAACGTGTTTCTACTGTTAAAAGTGAGGTATCTCATGATATTTTTTAGATACAAAAAAAATGTACAGCTGTCGAGGTTATTCAGGTTTTAGCTTTTAAGTAATTGATCTTTTTGACCTTCACTATATTTATAATTAAAGAAAGGATAAAATCTGTTCAAAGAAAAATACATTGATCGTGGGCAGAAAGGAAGCACTAGCAGTCAAAAAAAAACATTAGTGTCCTTTAGCTTACATTTAGTGTCCTTACAGAAGAAAAACTAGATGTTAAGTAGTAGGGTATGCTTGGGAGGAAGGGAGGGTGGGCAGAGAACACTGTTCATGGCCCGGTCGGTGGTGAACTTCCAGATGTTGTTGGTGAAAACTGCATGTAAGTGCTCTGCCCGCAAACGTGAGAGCACCAAGGACCTAAATAGTGTTTCGCATGTGGCCGGTTCCTCACCAGCCCGCCTTGCCTCCCTGATCCAAATGATAGAAACTCTGGCTTCAGTCAAGAGGTAATTGGCGAGACGGATTACATTAATAGGTATGGGGAAAAGGACAACCAAACTTTCAATAATAGATTCTTTAAAAAATTAAGAAAGGGAGTTAGGTAAGGGCAGAACCAGTAGATGTGGGCTACTGTTTCTCTGGCTTGTCAGTGGGGGCATTAGTGCCAGTGAGTGCAAGACCACTTTGAGACAGACTGGTTGAATACCACAATAAGATTACAAATACCGCAACGAGAACTGAGATCATCTAATAAGGGTCTACTCACAATTCTTAATATCAGATCAGCCCACTTATGTGAAGTAAGAGAGCGTGCCATATCAATTGCGGGACCAAAATATTGGATCAAATATCCGCGTTGTAGTCCTGAGTGAAATTCCCTGTTATCGCAGATGGGAGTACTTCTGTAAAGTGATTGGGGACCTATCAATGCTCTTTTATGTTTATCCCATAAACATAAAGTATGAGATGCGTAGGGGGACAGTTCTCGGCCCACAGTCCTATTTTGACATGCAAGCCATATCTGTCCTGCCAGTCGCAGACAGTGAGCAGAGGCTTCCTCTATTAGAATCCATTGTTTTTTTGGACAATCCAAATGCAAATCCACTATTGCCTTCAATTGGGCAGCTAAATAATATTTTTTGATATCTGGCATGCCTACCCCACCATACAATTTTGGCCAGATAAAATAAAAAAACCATTTCCGCAGGAGCTTAAATTAGCTATCAGGGATTTCAATAGACAAAGTTTGAAATAAGTATAGCAGATGTGGAAGGATGTTCATCTTAACCGTTGCTACTTTACCCAGCCAAGATAGATTTAAAGAATTCCATACCACTAAATCCTGATAAATCTTCTTTGCTAAGGGTTCATAATTCAGCTTAAATAAATCTATTCCTGTGCCTGTCAGATTTATGCCTAGATATCGAATATTATGTTTAGCTCATTTAAAGGAATAATGGGATTGTAAATGATTGCGAACTGTGTCATTGAGACAGATCAGCAGCAATTCTGTTTTATTGTAGTTCATTTTAAATCCTGAAACCTTGCTATAATTGCCTAATTCAGTAACTAAAGCTGGAAATGTAATTTTTGGATGACTTAAAGTAAATAGGATATTGTCTGCAAACCGATGTTCCTCCCACTTCTATTCCCCGGATCATCTCATTATGGCATATTTTGGTGGCAAACAGTTCCAGTACCAAAGCAAATAAGAGAGGAGAAAGAGGACACCCTTGTCTAGTACCCCTCCCCACCATAAATCATGTGGAATATCCCCCATTAACTTTGATAAACGCTTTTGGAGATGTGTATAAATGTTGAATCCACTTGATAAAGCGGATTCTCAATTGGAATTTCTCCAAAACTTGGAATGAAAAGGCTCAATGTACTCGGTTGAAAGCTTTTTCAGCGTCGACAGACATTAAAATAGATGTTAATTGTCGACCTTTAGCTAAACTGACCAAATTCAGTACTCGACGAACATTATCCGACGCCATTCTTCCGGGGAAAAATCCAGATTGGTCTGCATGTGCTACAGTGGGCAGAAGTGTTCCTTGTCTATTAGCTAATATTTTTGCTAATATTTTCAAGTCAATATTTAATAACGATATTGGGCGGTATGAGCCACAGTACGCAATGTCCTTGCCTGGTTTATGTAAACGGTTTATGTAAACGTGGGACCCTCCAATTAAAGAATTGAAAGCCTTCATAAGGAGGGGTGCAACTTGCTCATTATATGTTTTATAGAATTTCCCTGGGAAACTGTCTATTTATTTATTTATTTAACACTTTTTTATACCGACCTTCATAGTGATAACCTAGACCTGGAGCTTTCCCAGATTTCAATTCCTTAATCGACTGACGGATTTCTACTAAATGTTAATAACTAATGTTATTCAAACATTCCCTCTGTTTGTCAGTTAGTGTGGAGAGTGATACCATCGACAAATAGTCCAAGATATCGTCATGCTGTATAGTGGAATCAAATGCATACAAATCTTTATAAAATTGTACAAAACATTAGGGATGTGAATCGTTTTAGGACGATTAAAATTATCGTCCGATAATTTTAATATCGTCTTAAACCGTTATGGAACACAATACAATACAGATTCTAACGATTTATCGTTATAAATCGTTAGAATCGTGAGCCGGCACACTAAAACCCCCTAAAACCCACCCCCGACCCTTTAAATTAAATCCCCCACCCTCCCGAACCCCCCCCCAAATAACTTAAATAACCTGCGGGTCCAGCGGCGGTCCGGAACGGCAGCGGTCCGGAACGGGCTCCTGCTCTGAATCTTGTCGTCTTCAGCCGGCGCCATTTTCCAAAATGGCGCCGAAAATGGCGGCGGCCATAGACGAAAAAGATTGGACGGCAGGAGGTCCTTCCGGACCCCCGCTGGACTTTTGGCAAGTCTCGTGGGGGTCAGGAGGCCCCCCACAAGCTGGCCAAAAGTTCCTGGAGGTCCAGCGGGGGTCAGGGAGCGATTTCCCGCCGCGAATCGTTTTCGTACGGAAAATGGCGCCGGCAGGAGATCGACTGCAGGAGGTCGTTCAGCGAGGGTTCCGGCGCCTCGCTGAACGACCTCCTGCAGTCGATCTCCTGCCGGCGCCATTTTCCGTACGAAAACGATTCGCGGCGGGAAATCGCTCCCTGACCCCCGCTGGACCTCCAGGAACTTTTGGCCAGCTTGTGGGGGGCCTCCTGACCCCCACGAGACTTGCCAAAAGTCCAGCGGGGGTCCGGAAGGACCTCCTGCCGTCCAATCTTTTTCGTCTATGGCCGCCGCCATTTTCGGCGCCATTTTGGAAAATGGCGCCGGCTGAAGACGACAAGATTCAGAGCAGGAGCCCGTTCCGGACCGCTGCCGTTCCGGACCGCCGCTGGACCCGCAGGTTATTTAAGTTATTTGGTGGGGGATTTAATTTAAAGGGTCGGGGGTGGGTTTTAGGGGGTTTTAATGTGCCGGTTTTTCGATTTTTCGATATTTTTCGATTTTTAACGATTTTTAACGATTTTTCACGATATTTTACCCCCGCAAACAGCAACAATACGATTCCCTCCCCCTCCCAGCCGAAATCGATCGTTAAGACGATCGAGGACACGATTCACATCCCTACAAAACATTCCCTGATTTGAGCAGGCTTATAAAGAAACATGCCTTGAACATCTCTGATTTTCAATATTTGGGACTGTCTGTCATTTTTTTAATGCATGTACTAATAATCTACCAGCTTTATTACTACCTTCAAAATAGCATTGTTTGGTAAGATTCAACTGATGAGCTGTTTCTGATATGTTTACTTGTTGTAATTGTTGCCGAGCGAGATAAAGTTTTTGTAGATCTTCTAATCTACTATATTTTTATGCTCTAGTTCTAAGATTCAAATTTGGCGTTCCAATGATTGTCATTGTTGATGTTGTATTTTTTTCTTATAGGAAGCCTGTGCTATCAATTGGCCATGAATCACTGCTTTGAAACCCTCCCACACAGTCATCGATGAAACCTCTACTGTGTCATTCAACTGCTCATACTCACTGATTTTTTCCCGTATCTTTATCCTCAAATAAAGAATCATTACATCTCCAGAAGCATTGTCCTGTATCTTCTTGAAGTGCATTTAACGCGCATATTATGAGTGCATGGTCCAACCAAGTTATTATATCAATAGATGTATTCACTATACGAGACATTGTCTATGAGGAACATATCAATTCTAGAGTACCAACTATGAACCACTGAATAAAAAATAGTCTTTTGTATTAATGTTCATGAAAAACCAAATGTCAATAAGTTCAAAATGTGCCATCAATTGTTTCAATCCCCTGCCCTGTTTATAAGACAGGGAACTCTTACCCTTCAAGGCATCTAATACAGGGTTTAATGTGACATTGAAATCGCCTACCACTATTAAATGATCTCCTGAAAACCGAATAAACTGTTATTGTAGATTCTGATAAAAGGAAGCCTGATTATGTGTGGGGCTGTAAATATTAACCAGGAGATATGTCCCTTGTGGCATGGCCATGTATAAAATCAAAATCCGTCCTACTGGATCTTGATGCAAAGCCTTAAAATCCGCACATACATGACTGGCAATCAGAATACCCACTTCTCCATATTTATTATTGGCCCTACTGGGAGTTAGAAATACCTGAGGGTAATGTCTGTTTCCTCGTAAGAGTGGAGACGTCAAAGGACTGTTTGAGGATAGATTCCAGATGTCTTGAGCATCCTTGAGTGCTGCTCCTCCCTCCACTGGGATAGTAGTGCGCTTCGAGACCGCACAGACCATTTCATCCACTTTCAGACATGCCAGGAGATCTTTGGCGGCGGGGTCCAGAGGGAACATGGCTGCCAGAGCCCAGCCCCCTTTGAACGTGGTTTCTGGGGCCTCCCATTCCAGGTCAATTAGTTGCTGGATGGCTTGTAATAGTAGGAAATGATGGGAAGTCTGATTAAGTCGCTCCAAAAGTGGGTTTGGCTTAGGTTCCCCCGAGGCGCTTGTGCCCGGGATGGCAAGCTCTTTCAAGCTGTGCGTGACTAGGTCTGGAAGTTCATCCTTGGTGAAGAAGCGTCTTATGGTTCGATGGGGTTCTGTCTCCGGAGGGAGTTCCCCTTCCTCCAGGGGTTCTGATTCCTCATCTGAGATGTCTGTGTCCCCGAAGGTGGGGCTTCTGGGCGGTGGGATCACCTCCCTGGGCATAGAGGGTCCTGGTATATTGAGGTCCTCTGGTGGTGCCTGTGGCCGCATTGTAGGAGGCCCTGGTTGCATGTGGACGAAGTTATGCAGGCCCTTGAAGAATTCCACCCAGGAAATAGAAGCTTGGTCTAGACTAGGGGGCACCATGTCCCTGGGGAGCCCCATTTGAGGGGGGGGGTCCCACTGTGTGGTGCTAGGTCCGGCGTACTGCTCGAAGGGCTGGGGTCCGGTACCAGCTGGGGAGGGCCATGAGTTGGGTCCCCTAGGGTCTCTTCTCATCCGAAGTTATCTCGACCCATCTTTGGTAGAATAGGGCCAGTCTGCCCCCTATGGCTTCTTCCTTTGGATGGATCGTCTGATTTTCATTGTGGGGTGTGGCTGGGGCCTGAGCTGGCTCCCCTTTTATTGTGCTTGTTCCGAAAGGACTGGCTCCGGCCTGCGGGGCGGGCCGCTTGATATGAGCTTCTACATGTGCTCAAAACAAATTGATGCATAGTAGGTAGGTCACTACCTCACAAGGATTATAGTCTAAATTAGTACCCGAGGCAAGGGAGCACAAGATCATAAGGAACATTAATGGTAGAAGCACGATTTGAACCCTGGTTTTGCTGATTCTCAGTCCACTGCACTATCCACTAGTCCAGCGATGGTGAACCCCAGTCCTCAAGTGCCTCAAACAGGCCAGGTTTTCAGGATATCTCCAATGAATATGCAATAGAAAAATTTGCATGCACTCTTCCATTGTATGCAAATCCATCTCATGCATATTCATTGTGGATATCCTGAAAACCTGGCCTGTTTGTAGTACTCAAGGACTGGAGTTCACCATTCCTGCACTAGTCCATTCCTCCACAATCAAGTTTCAACATAATTTGAAAAGACTTTTCTCCTCTCTTTGCGTTAGTCAGTGACTGAGCTGTCAGCAGAGAGGATAAGGGAGAATGTAGACAGTATTGGGGAAGAGAGAAGGAAGATAAGATTAGTTTTTTTTGCCAATGATGTTCTGCTCACCATAACAAGACCAAAAAAGTCTTATCAAATATTTTGAAAGAGATCAAAGATTATAGTGAGTATTATGTAAGTACTAACACTTAACAGACTTGATTATTTCTTTACATTTATGTTTACCTTATTGAACAGCTAATTCACAATTCTGCAGCCCATATTCTAACAAACTCAAGGCACCATGATCGCATATCTCCTATCCTATTTTCACTACATTGGCTACCAATCCTCTTTCAAATTCAATACAAAATCTTAACCTTGATTCACAAGTTACTCCATAATAATTCTTCTATCTGGTTATGTACTTCTCTCCAAATTTATAAACATTCTAGATATGCAAACAAAAATGTATTAGACATTTCAACATAAAAAATAACTAGATTAGACCTCGCCAGAAAATGCACATTTTCTGTGCCTTCTGACTCTGCGGTTAATTGTAGACACACAAGTATTTAAACAAAATTTGAAGGCTTTTCTGTTTAAAAAGGCCTTTGACATAGGCTAGTACACCACCGTATATGATGTATGAAGAGCTGTAACTTTTTTAGTTCATGGTATTTACTTTTCTGTTTAGATGGGGAGCTTTGGAGAATCAAATGTAGCGTGGATAAAGTGCAGAGCCGTACGGTTGAAAAGCAGTGGGTAGAAATTGGAACAGCTAGAGATAAGGTCCTTATAGGTTATCTTCCCTGGATACTTGTAAAATTTAGAAAATTTGGGGATAATATCCACCTTTACTTTGGCTTAACTCTGCAAATTTGGGGGGAGAGTGAGCAAAACATTTGGGGTAGGAAAAGAATGGTCTGAGCTCTTGCCAGATACCGAGAGTCTTCCGGGCAGGCAGAGGAAACTGACTTTTAAAGCAAGGTGGTTACACTTCTCTCAAAATTCAGGAGATTCTTCCTCTTAACTATTATTTTTCTCTTTTTCTTCTAAAGGCACCTCTCCACCACCACCAGGGGTCAATCAAGTCTCTTTTGAGACTGGGATCCCCCACCTTCAGGCTTGCTCTGCTGGACTATCCAGTGACTTGGCCCTCAGTCAATACCTGTGTCTTGCACCAAAAATCCTACCATCTGCAAAACACAGAAAATACTGGATTTCTCTGTCTGCACCACCTATAAGTAGGGGTGATGATGTCTCAGATGAATCCAGTGTTCTGCCTCCATCTACTGATGGGATAAAACCCACTAGTATTGACTATCATGTGCTGGTGTAGCAAGACAAAGTGGAAGAAGGCACTGACAAAAAGTGTGTAGCTGGAAGAATGGGGAAAGAGGTGGAAGGTTTGAGAGACAAAAGAAGGGCAAGCCAGAAAATTTCTGTCTCTGGGTGGCACCTCTTCAAGTTGTGTCCAATTTCCATATTCCCTCCGTTTCACCTCCCTCCTTGGCATTTAGCTGGGACTACTGAAATTTCCAGCACTTGCGCCTATCGACTGCCCACAAGTTTCTAGCAAAATAAAGTAAAGCTCTAGGGGTTAAAACTGCAATTCAGCAGGAAAAGATAATCCATTGCAGCAGAATCGTCTTTAAGGCAATTCACCATAGGTCTCATATCATCCTTCAATCTAGCAGACTCTGTATTTATTTATTTTATTTATTTATTTAAAAACTTTTCTGCACCGTCGTTTAGTAGTATACCATCACAACAGTTTACAGATAGGCACATAAATAAGTTTGGTTAGGATTATAAATTAGCTAGTAGGTGCCAATAAAGTTTCGGTTACATGATTCAAATAATATACGCTATCTGGATTGTGGATTGGAAGTTCCATTTATATGAATGATAGGATAGCCATATATGAGAATACTCTACTCTTAGATTAATCTTTAGGTGTGAGAAAAAATAATAAAGGAGGGATAACTGCTATTTGTTGACTTTTCACAGTGTGCCGGAGTTCTCTTTCTTGTCCGCTAGTATTCCTTACTCTCCATCACCTACACGTCTGACATTTAACACGAGCATTTCCAGACCTGACCCAAATTTCCAACCAGATTTGCCAACTCCATAGCAGAGAAGACCCCCCCCCAATTCAAATAGCCTATTTTCTTTAAAGTAATCTGACATGGGCCCTGCCTCGAGCCCTTCCCGCGCAGCACTGGCCCCGCTCGCGGCTCGGCTTCCCGCCAATTTAAAGTGAGGGCCGCCGCGAGCGCGAGGAGCTGCAACCCCGGCCCTGAGCGCGCGGCATCGCCGAGGAGGAGGGGGCACAAAGCGCCATTAAACTCGGCACCTGCAAGGGGTGGAGGGGGCGAGCGAGAAGGGGCGAGCTCGGGACAGACATCGGACAGCGGTGCTTGGGCTCGTTTCTTCCTTCGACGGCGGGAAGGAGGGAAGGGGCGGTGCCCGGATCCAAGATGGCCGCCGAGTGCGCCCCGGCCGCCCTGGAGGGGGGATCCTGCGGCTCCGACGCGGGCGCGGCGGCGGCGGCGGCGACGGCGGCTGCTTCCTCGGCATCTGAGCAGCCGCGCCCAGCTGCCGGTGCGGAGGACGAAGCAGAGACCGGGCCGCCGCCGCCTCCTCCGCCCCGCCAGTCACGGCTGCCCCTGAGCCGCATAAAGGCGCTGATGAAAGCCGACCCCGACCTGTCCCTGACCGGCCAGGAGGCCGTGTTCGTGATAGCCAAGGCCACGGTAAGGCGCCCGAGCCCGCCCGTGCAGCGCTGTATATGTCCTGTGAAATACTCGTGTAACGCTCTCTACCAGGCTCCCGGTGCCTGCGATGCTCGTTATCGCCTGACAGCCGTGGGGTAACTCACGGGCAGCGGGGCCGGGGCTTGCTTTCTACGACCCCCCACGCTGTGCACCCCCTGGGCCTGGCCGCAGGCTGCGCGAGGCCGGTGCAGGGAGCAGTGCAGGTCACCTGCGCTGGGAGTCGTGCGGAAGCGCCCACGCCGTCTGCAACCATCCTGGCCTTCCTGCCCTTGGGGGCAGAGGGTGCTGGGCCATGCCCTGGGCTCGTGCGGCTTTGCTGCCCCTTTCCCCCTGGAAAAGACTGGTGGGGCTGTCAGTGTTTGCTGTAGCTCTTTTGGCCGTAGGAGTATTCTTCATGCAAGTCCTACTGCATTGCTGCCTGCTCCATGCAGATTGGGATACCACACAGCATTTGTATTTAATATAGGTGTGCCTTGAGCTTGGAAAGGGTGGGAGATGCTGAGCTGCTCACCTGAGAACCCAAGGCAGCGGTTCTCAACCTCCCCCCCCCCATCTTGACACACCTGACCGACCGCGCTCACATGTCGGACGCGCTGCTTATTACAATTCACGGGGGAAACAAATAAGATAAAGGTCCAGACTTATTGTTATTGTTAAGAAGGACACAAGAGAAAGAGGAGTACGCTGTCTGAACAGCAGTTGCATAAATATTTATTTTATTATTTATTAATAGTAAACATCCCACACCAAAACAATTTCCAGCACTCAAACAGTAACCACCTTACCTAAGAAAAGGCAACACTGAAAATATTGCCCCAGGCCTTAAGACACCAATACACACCCCCTAGTAAGAAAACAGACCAAGCCAGGCTGCTGTAGAGCGCTACACAGAAACTACACCCAGCAGAAAACCTCACCTCAGTCACATGTGCTGACCCTCACCTAACAAAGAATAAAGAGACCAAAATGCATAACTAGAAGCATGCACACAAAAACTGAACTGGAAACCGCCACAAGCCAGAGACTTAAAATTCTGCAAACTTTATATTGGGCAAAATATCACAATTTACATGAGTCTTTAAGTAATTACATTTTAAATTAATACAGTAAAAAATTATTACTTAGAGATGCAGAATTTTAAATATTTTGAGCAGAATTTCCCTAGAAATTCACTGTAAGTGTCCTTTCCACTCGCTCTCCCTACTCCCCTGGCCACTTTGCCCTCTCAGGCCCCAACTCCTCCATCTCTAGATTCAACCCTTTCCACTCTATCGCCAGTCCCAGAGTTTGACTGCCCTTCACAGGTTCCCTCTGTCCCTCCCTCTTTTTAGTGCAGCGCTTCTCAACCGGTGCGTCACAGCTCCCGGTGTCCCACAGCCCAGTTATACGTCCCTTTACCTTCTTCCTGCCCCCCCCCCGGCGGGCCAATGGGAAACCTCTTCCCTTCTTCCTGCCCCCACGGGCCAATGGGAAACCTTTTTTTTTTTTTTAAATTATTATGTTTATATACCGGCATTCAATCTCAATTGAGATATCACACCGGTTTACATTCAGGTACTGAATGTGGGAGGAGGAAGCATCTGATTGGCCGGTGGGGCAGGAAGATGGGGGGGGGGGGGCATATCATACACACACACACCCCAATTAAACCTTTCTCTCTTACTTACTTATTCACACAGGCTCTTAATCATAAATACACATGATCTCTCTCACTTATCTCACTTACACATACAGGTTCTCAATCATATACTTACATTCATGCTATCTCTCTCACACACAAAGGATCTGAATCACACAATGCTGTCAATCACACACTCATACTCTCACATAAACAGGCTCTCAATCTCTCACATACATGCTGTCTCACACACACACACACACACACACACACACACACACAGGATCTCAAGCACATATGCTTGCTCACTCACTCTCTTTCCCCCTTCCTCCCCCACCGAATTAGCAACAGCAGCAGCCTCCTCCACTTCCAGTCTTCAAGAAAGGACTCCCATCCACCGTGGGGGCTGATGTTGCTCTTTTGTTCCGTGCCGCGCTGCTCTTCTTTGGGCCGATACTGGATACTTGCCAGGTTCTTGTGGCCTGGTTTGGCCTCTGTTGGAAACAGGATGCTGGGCTTGATGGACCCTTGGTCTGACCCAGTATGGCATTTTCTTATGTTCTTATGCATGCACTAGTATGGTATCTTCTTCCTGTGCGCATGGCCGCTGCATACCACTTCCTTTTATTTATTTATTTATTTAGCACTTTTATATACCGACTTTCCAATAACAGAGTTACTGATCAATTCGGTTTACATTCTAAACAGAAACATTGACAAGTTAATGTCTTACAATGAACAGGTAGCAGGAACTTGGATACAGATATATGGGACTAATAACATAACGTAAATGCTACGGAGCCAAATGTTGGCTAAGGAAATAGGTGATAGGTATAAGGCTGGGTATTTGATTTTTAGACTGCCAAGGATTCATAGATGACCTGATAGTTCTTTGGGGGTACTAGAGAGAACTAGAGATGATTAATATAGTTCTCTACTGGTTACCAAAGAAGGGATCCTTGGCAGGTAAAGTTCCGCAGATTGATGATTATGAGAAAGCTTGGTTGAATAACCAGGTCTTTAGTCTTTTTTTAAATGTAGTAGGGCATTGCACTTTTCTGGGCCATGAGGGTGGGAAGAAACTGCTGACTCCAGCTCTCTTGTCGTGTTGCGCCCAGGCTATCAGCATTTTAAGCCCGGGCAGAGGATGCATTCCTATTTCGCTGGGTCAGCAGGGGAGTGGGAAGCGTGGCGATACACCTGCATGTGCTTGGGGTCACACCAGTTGGGAACTGCTGGCCTAAGGTAATGTCCTGTAGCACTGTATATATTCCCACGGCTGATACTCTCTTATAGCACTGTATAGCTAACATTTTAAAATTCTGTAGCAGAAGTAAGTTGTGTGTACTGCAAATTGTTCCTATTAAATAGTGAAAAAAAATATTGCACATGGAAGAAAAAATGTCTTTTGCTAATTAGGTTTTGGAAACCATATATTGACAGTCTTTGGGTCTGGTTGGATTTTCTTTAAATACTATCCTTGTTTTGGTTGTATAACATATTGAGAACCACAGAATGGCTTAACATTCATTCAATGATAAGTAACACCTATTAAAAGATGCTTAATTTGTCATGTTTCTCAGCATCTGCTTCCTTTCAGACGTGAGAGCAGTAATCTTCTCAGTCTAATTTGTTAATAGAAGATAAAAGGAGTTTTGCACCTCATTAAAATGATCATAACCCTCCCCACCCCACACACACCCACCATCCTCTCGTCGTTTGAACCTTCCTCAACTCTGGAAATAGAGAACATCTTAAAAAAGATGAGACCTTCTTCCCATCCCTCTGAAACCATTCCCACCAAACTTCTACTCGCTATTCCTAAAACCATAGCCACCTCACTCTCCAAAATTGTGAACTGTTCCCTTGAACAAGGCTTGGTCCCCAACTCCCTAAAACAAGCTGTAGTCAAGCCCATCCTAAAAAAAACCCTCCCTTGATCCCTCCAACCTATCTAACCTCCGTCCCATCTCCAATCTCCCTTTCCTTTCCAAAGTCCTTGAGAAAATAGTAAACTCCCGTCTCTCTGACCACCTTGAACAATCCAACATACTCCAACCAACACAATATGGTTTCCGAAAACATCTCAGTTCGGAAACCCTACTCCTCTCCCTAACAGATACCATTATCAAAGGAATGGACGCTGGCAACTCCTATCTCATTGCTATGCTTGATATTTCTGCCGCTTTTGATACCGTCAATCGTAACATCCTTATCAACACTCTCATCAACGTAGGAATCTCCGGCACTGCTCTTTTATGGATTAAGTCATACCTCCAAAACCGTTGTTACACAGTCCTCACTGACAACTTTGAATCCTCTCCTGTTAATCTCGACTGTGGTGTCCCCCAAGGATCCTCCCTCTCTTCCACCCTATTTAACATCTATTTGCTCCCTCTCACCAACCTCCTCTCCAACCTTGGTGTTACACACGTCATCTATGCAGATGATGTGCAAATCCTCATCCCCTTCACAAATTCCATTCTCTCCGCACTCCAAAACTGGGACACTATTCTTGCCTCCATCAACCAGCTCCTCACTGACATGCACTTATCCCTCAATCCCCAAAAAACTGAACTCCTTCTCATCTCCTCCAAACATTCGTCAATACCCTCTACCCTCTCCTCTACCACTTTTCCCTCCAACACACGAAACCTGGGTGTTATACTCGATAACCAACTCACCTTCAAACCTTACATCAAATCTATCCTCAGCAGCTGCTATTTCAAATTACAAACCCTCAAAAAACTCAAACCCCTTCTCTATTTCTCTGATTTCCGTACTGTACTCCAATCTATAATTTTTTCGAAGATCGATTACTGCAACACTCTCCTCCTTGGCCTCCCTGCTACCTACATCAAACCTTTACAACTCCTTCAGAACGCTACTGCACGCATCCTCACCAATGTCAACAAGAAAGACCACATCACTCCCACCCTCATTGAACTCGTTCCTCCCTCCGTGGAACTCTAATTTCTCTCTCCATAAAATCTACTAGACTTATTTCCACAACCAATAGAGCCCTTTCTCTCGCCGGCCCCACCCTCTGGAACTCCTGCCTCTTGACCTACGCACCGAAACCTCCACACCCAATTTCAAAAAGAAACTTAAAACCTGGCTCTTCCTCCAAGCCTACCCCCCTTCATCATCACTTACTAACCCTCCCCCTCCAGGACCCACATCTAACACTTGCCCCCTTTAGCCCTCCTCTCCCACCTTCTCTCCCCTAATCAAGAACCAGCAATATATACAAATGCATCGCTTAACCTTGTATATAACGAATGTTTCGCTAAACTTTGTACATAACTTTTCCCTTTGTGTCATTGTTTTTCCTCCTTCCCTGCCCCCTACCTATGTCACTCCTAGTTGAATCACTCCCTCTAATTTATCTAGTTTTTGCTTTGTTACTGCGTTCTATTGTTTTCTGTTCTTTGTAAAGGCAATGCCTATATATACATTGGTTTTAAGTTACATGTAAACCGACACGATGTGCAAACGGTTGTCGGTATATAAAACCGTTTAAATAAATAAATAAAATAAATGATTGGTCTGCCTGATCAATGAATTTAGATGAATGATCTGAGACAGTTTTGAAAAATGTTAAATTAGTTTTTTCAGACAATACCTTTGAGATTTCAAACAGTTGCCTAACTTAGGCCTAGATTCATCATTTTGCTTTTCACTGCATTTCCTTATTTTGGGCTGCTCCTGGCTAGAGAGAGTGACTCTTTATAAGGCTCTCATATTAGTCAACGATTTATATCACCGTAGCAGGGTCAACTAGTAAGTTGAGGTGAGGTTTTGGTGGTGGTCTAGGGTTTGGGGGCCAGTTTTACATGCACAGTCAGAGGTACAAACAGCACAGTACATCAGTGAAGATTTGATGTGATTTGGCATGAGGAAAGGTTCACAAAGATGAGATTTCTGCAATGTACTCTCGCCCTAGCTTGATGTGTACTCTACCTGTTTTGGGCATATTGCACAGCTTAACGCCAAGAAAAAAGGTGGTGGTATTTCCGGCGTAAAAATGTGCGATATCGTGCATTGCTCTATCGCACGCAATGTTAAACACCCCTCATTTTTTATAAACCCCGCCCAAACTCCTCCTCTTTGACAAAATTTCTAAAATTTGCATATGCATTGCGAGATGCGAAAGATAACGCATGCGGGTGGGCCCTAACGCCCGCGATAACACCAAAACACGTTTTGATGAATGACCCTGTATGGTTGTAGGAAGTGTAAAAAAAAAAAAAAAGTTCATAAAACTTGCGATCTCCACTGATGTGGGAAATTGGACACCGTCATCTTTTTTTTTTGCTTAAAATATCGTTACACACCAAAAAGACACTTCTCTAGAAAACTTACATATATTGTAACGAGACATAGGCGATAACTTTGTAAAATCCTTATCTGGAGAAAGAGATCACCTAAATTGGGGTAACACAAGCCTTCTTTGAGCTTTACAGCAAGAAACTGGAGAAAAGAAATCCATGAAAACGAGTGCTGAGGAATCAATCCAAAGCTTCAAGTTGATATATATATTTTTTTTTTATTCCACGTATATTATTTTCAGCATACTGATGCGGCTGACTCCATATGCTCTGGATTAAAATAAAATCCCCACACATACTTTTATTTTCCTGGTGTGGCTAATATTATATGCACAGTGTGTCAAACAATGTATTTATATTTAACCATATGCAAGGGGGAGGGGACAGTTTTCAAAAGGAGTTTTTACGCAGTTAAACATGTTTTTTGTTTTGTTTTGGGGTTTTTTTTTCAATTTTAGTTTTTTTTTATTAGAGGTCAAAAACAGCGAAAAGTACAACATTCCCACATCATTTAATATACCCCCTCCCCCCCAGCAACCACACTATCTCCTCTACCCCATCGCAGCACAAAATTACAAGAATACAAAAAGGTGCAGGCTTATGCAGGATCAATAAGCAAAAGGAAAAAGAAAATATATCCAAAATAAAGAATAAAAAGGAAAATAAACATCTCTGAGCATAGCATTTATTCATGTAAATCATGCCATTGTCGATATGTTAGCCAAATATCTTCAGATTTTGGCATGGTATTATTCTTAATTGCAGTCAACTTCTCTAGATAGTAACCGGCCTTTAGACATTGATCCGCGACTGATAGACTTTGAGTAGGAAGAGTCTTCCAGCAGACGGCCAGGGCACACCTAGCTGCGAGCACAATTTGTGTTTATAAAAAGATACAACTTCTTGGCAATATTAACAATCGATAGGCCTAACAGAAAAGCTTTAGGATCTTTAGGAATAGCTAGCTTAGTGCTATCCTAAATCCAGTGTAATTTCAAATCCCAGTACTTCTGAAGTACAATCCCACCAGATACGGTACAAGGTCCACACCCCACCACATAAAACGCCAACAATCAGCCTTAACACTAGGATAAAATTAATGAAGACGTTCCGGTGTGAGATGCCATCTAAACGATTTATAGCCATTTTCCACTAGCAAGGAGGAAATCGAGCTTTGTTTAATAGGCGGGGTTTGGCTACGTGTTTTCCACACGCTATTGCCCCTTACAGTATAAGGAGAAATAATAGCGTGTCAAAAACGTGCGGCCAAACAGGGGCTAAACGGTGCGCTTGCCTAGGCCCGAATTACCTCCTGCTGCGGCGTTCCCTCTGCGAGGGAGACGCCGCCGATCCTCCTGTGAGGGTGTTGCGTTCATGCCTGCTTTCGCCCTGGCTCCACCCTCTCTACCTGTGTGATGACTCCCTCCGTGCCTGATGGACGGCTTGATGCCGCGGCGTCTCCATGCCGCTTCTCCCCGGTGTCCCCGGGCTGGCTCGACGCTGCGGATCCGCCATGTTCCTGTGAGACAGCACATTTACAACAACCTGCTTCCGTTGGATTCTGAACATTCAGAAATTACCCTTAAGGACTACACTTTGAGCCTTGAAGATAAGTAGTAGTTCTCCTCCATTATTTTTGATCCACATCCACTGGATAGGTTTTATTTGCATAAAATAAATGTACTTTAAAAAAAAAACTTGGGACCTCAAATCACTTTCACCTGTAAATAATTATTTGCATAAAAACATTTGGGACTTGAAGTATGAGAATTTATTTCAGACCTGTGATTATAATTATAATGGCACCCTGGATGAAAAACATGAGACACTAAGCCAGTGGTGCAGTCTGGTGCCTATTTATGAGGTCTTTCTCAATCTGTTATCAGCATTGTTAAGCTGATTGAAATCTGTGTATACAGTATATAAACTTTATAGCATTAGCTTCTTATCATTAACCCATCCTTCCTGTATTCTCTTTGTACCTGTCAAATTATGGAGATTTCTTTATTAGATCTCTTTTAGTGCTCTGACCTGTATGGAGATCCTTCCTTGATGGGTCATACTGGAATAGTTCTTCTACACTGTTTGCCCTATGGAGCAGTGTTCTCTCCCTTGTATATTGTGCACCCAAAGCATGTAAAAAAACCCTCAGCCCCTTAATACTAATTCAGCATCTATACCTTAGCAAACGCATTCCCAAAGACTACTCCCCAACCCAGTACTAATACTGCTTCTGTTTATCACTTACTACTTTATACACATCTGTCACATTACCATGCACATGATATTTTATTTATTTATTTCTCAGCTTTTCTATACTGCACAAACAGAAATCTGGTCAGAGCAGCGCACAACAAAACAATCACTATATGGTAAATCACTCTAAAATAATAAAACATCACCATTTAGAACTTTCAATGCTGCTATCTAAAACTCACATTTATTCCTATTACAGTTTAGGGTAAAGCCATGCCTTCACTTTCTTTCTGAATGACAAATAGTTCCTCTCCAACCTCATATCCCAAGGGGCTGTGTTCCAGAGCACCAGCTCATACACCGAAAACATCCTTCTCCTAAAGGTCTCTTTCTTTGTTTTAACCCTAGGAGCTGTAAATAATGGGCCATTTGCCAATCATAAATTATGCCCTGGGGTATATCTCTACACTTGACTGGTTAAGTAGGCTGCACCCTCCTTACAATTTACCTTATACATTAGGGTCATGATCTTAAATGTTATCCTTTCATTGATGGGAAGCCAGGGCAATTCCTTTAAAAGAGGTCTAACACTAACCCTTCTTGGACACCTGAATACAAGTCTGGCTGCCATATTCTGCATTACTTGGATTCGTTGCATATTTTTCACTGTTATCCCCATCAAGATCCCATTACAATAATCAAATATCGGGGAAACCAGTGCCTGAATAATGCTCTGAAATGCCCCAAACCTCACCCATCCCGTAAATTTCTTTAATTGTTTCAAAAATACCTTCTGTACCAGCAAGGAGATATGAAGTTTGAAGGATAGTTTATCATCTAATTGAATCCCTAAGTTATGAACAACTGAAGAATTAGCACAACTGATTTTACCTACCTCCAACTGTAGAGGTTTATCTGGCTGTTACTGTCCCGGGCCGTGCCCCAGGACCTCCTCTTATCTCGCGGCCAGCCCTGGCCGCTGGAAGCCTCCCTCGGCCGCCTAGGCCCGAATTACCTCCTGCCGCGGCATTCCCTCTGCGAAGGAGATGCCGCCGATCCTCCGTAACTGGCCTCACCCCCTAGGCGCGCGCACGCAGGGGGGCTTCCAGATTTAAAGGGGCCAGTGCGGGAACTGAGGACAGCCCTAGTGATGACGTCAGATGCTGCAGGGTTATTTAAACCCTGCAGCTGCCTCAATGCCTTGCATTGCAACGAGGTTCACTCTGTTAGAGTTTCTAGTTGCTGCATCTGGATCCCTGATCGTCTTCAGCTTCTGACTTCTGGCTTCCGACCCTGCTTCGTCCACAGTCTGATTCCGGAGCTACTGGATCGACTACAAGGAGCCAAGGTGTTCACGAAGTTGGACCTCCATGGGGCGTACAACTTGGTGAGGATTCGGCCAGGCGACGAGTGGAAGACTACGTTCAACACGAGGGATGGCCACTACGAATACTTGGTCATGCCCTTCGGCCTCTGCAATGCTCCTGCAGTTTCCCAGAACCTCATGAATGAGGTACTAAGAGACATGTTACATACGTCTGTCATTGTCTACCTGGACGACGTGCTGATATACTCTAAGGACCTGAACACGCACCGCAGAGATGTCCGCAGGGTACTGCAGAAGCTTCGGGATAACCGGCTCTTTGCCAAAATGGAGAAGTGTCAATTTGAGCAAGGGTCCTTATACTTTCTCAGGTATATTGTGTCCTCCACTGGTTTCCATATGGACCCTGAGAAACTGACGGCCATCAAGGATTGGCCTCAACCTGTGGGGGTTAAGGCGCTTCAACGCTTCCTTGGCTTCACAAATTTCTACTGACAATTTCTACCCCACTACTCCAGGATGGTGGCTCCACTTACAGCTCTCACCAAGAAAGGGGCTGACGCTAGAAACTGGCCTGAAGCAGCGCTACGAGCATTCCAAGAGCAGAAGACAGCCTTCCTTCAGGACACATGTCTCCATCACCCGTCAGTTCCTTGTGGAAGTTGACGCCTTCGACAAGGCGGTCGGAGCCGTCCTGAGTCAAATAGCCAGCAACGGCAGATCCCTGCCTTGTTCCTACTTTTCCCAGAAATTCTCACCTGCAGAAAAAAATTATGGCATAGGAGACAAGGAACTTCTGGCCATCAAAATGGCCTTCGAGGAATGGTGCCAGTGGTTGGAGGGAGCCCAGCACCCAGTGATCATTTATACGGATCACAAGAACCTAGAATGTCTATGCCGCGCCCAGCGTCTCAACCCCCGACAGGCTCGGTGGTCCCTTTTTTTTAGCCACTTCGACTTCCTCCTCCGCTACAGGCCAGCAGCCAAAAACATCCGGGCGGAGACGAAGGGCACGCCTAATCCGCCACAATACACACTCGACCCGGCCAAGGTGCTCCTCGCGGCATCTGACGTGGTTCCTATGGGGAAGACGGTAGCACCAGTTCGCCTCCGGAAGAAGGTACTATCTTGGGCCCATGACTCCCTGACCGCAGGACACCCAGGGGTAGCTAGAACCCAGGAATTACTTTCTGAGTTCTACTGGTGACCCCAGTTTAAGAAGGACGTCCTGCACTATGTCAGCTCCTGCCCGACCTGTGCTGAACAGAAGACTCCTACCGGCCGTCCCTGGGGGCTTCTTTAGCCACTGCCTATCCCCACCGAGCCGTGGACCCACTTATCCACGGACTTCATTGTCGAACTGCCCCCTTCAGAAGGAAAGATGGTGATCTGGGTTACGATTGGGGCCAGGTGTGATCTGTGCAAAGGAGCGGATGTGAGCTCTCTCACACACACACTCGAATACATATGGACTCACTCTCACACACATATGAGCACACTCTTCACAGGCTTGGTGAGCAGTGGTAGTATTTATTTATTTATTTATTTATTTATTGGCTTTTATATACCGGAGTTCATGTACTAGTACATACCACTTCGGTTTACACAGAACCAATATTGGAAAATTACATCAAACAAGTGGGTATAAAATAACAAGGCTAACTTTGTAGGAACTTAGAACTTGAGGTAAAGGAGAGAACAGGACCAAGTGGTAACAGATCAATGTAAATAACTAAATAATAAATACAAATGCTTACAGATTACAGTCTTAAAAATCTAAGTTTACATCTTCAGAATAATGTTTAAATCTACAAGAACTAACGGTTACATCTTCAAGGTTTGTAGACTTCAAAGCTGAGGTTACATCTGACTTAAAAGGTATTGGTGTAGCATGCTGTAAATTTAACAATTGGGAATATGAGACCAAGAAATACAATTAAGAGTTGCGGCATCAGACATCTGGTTAATGTGATTATGAAATGCGTGAATGAGTCTAGTTCTGGGACGTGGCTCTGAGCGAAAACTTTAAGTGAAGGCTTTTGTAAAGAGCCAGGTTTTGAGTTTCTTTTTGAATGTTCGAGTACAGGTTTCAAGACGAATGTCCGTGGGGAGGGCATTCCAATGGAGGTGAAAGATGGCTGGGGGTTGTGGATACAGGATCACTGGGGTAAGGAAGAGAAGGCATATAGAAAGAATGGGGCTCTGTCTCTCTAACCCCCTCTTCCTCTCTGCCCTGGTGATCCTTATCCTCCATCCCCAGCCGCTTCATAAATTCCGCAGTGGTCATAAAGCCCCTAATGGTAATCACCTATTGCTGGTGATCCTCGAGCCTCTCCTCTCCCTGGAAAATCACCCTCTCCCTTCTCGGCCAGTGTACAGACTTCCTTTCAGGTCAGAAGAGAGGAGCTGGAGAAGAACATCCTGAAAAAGTGTGCTGGAACTGCTTTCCTGGCCGTTCCCTCACAAATTTAAGACCTGCCTGTCACATTCTGTGTTTCTATGAATGGCATCTCCCAAGATCAGTGCTTAAAATCTAAGCAACTTATTGTCCTCTCCGATCTTCATTTGTGCTTTTTAATTTCTGTTTATTTTTCCAGTGGTGAGTTAAACATCTTCTTTCTCTACAGGAGTTATTCATTGAAACAATCGCCAAGGATGCTTTCATCCACGCACAGCAAGGAAAGAGAAAAACACTCCAGCGGAAGGACCTAGGTATGAGAGAGTCCTTTCATTATTGTAGTGAGGCGTAGCATTGGTGTAGTAAATAGGTCACATCTGCAACATGTTTGGAGGACTCTCATCAAATGGAAATAATGATTTGACTAGGGAATGAAACTTTAAAACTTAAGGCCTTTGGGCCTTTTTTGTTGGTAGAATGCTTCATTCCAATTTTTCAAACATGGGTACAGAAATTGCAATTCAATTGTACATTTCCTGATAATATTTATTTTATTTATTTATTTATTTATTATTTTTATTATACCGAGTTTCATGATCGGAATCACATCAACCCGGTTTACAATTAACAATGTGAGTAAAGACAGAGAGTACCAAAGTAAAGAACATTTCCCAATACAACAACAAATATAGTATGAAACTTAACAAATATTATAACAATATTTTGGATGTGAGAAAGTTACAAAAAATATTCAAGAGAACTATAAAATTGGCAGTCAAAGATAAATGCAAACAGTTTTTGGTATTTGATTAAAAAAAGCATGTTCTCATGGACACCAAATAGGAAGAAAATTAAGGATCCATGTATTCTTCTAGTATGTGGAATAGAGCTCCTTAAAAAATTTGAGTCCCATGTACATAGTAGAGTGTTCTCTAAAAATCACTGAAGCATGTGGGAGAGAACCCCTTATTAAGCCCCAGCAAGGGAGCTATGTTGACTATATTTAGGGACCTTCTTTTTCAGTTTTTATTTTGTTTCCTGGGAATTGCAATGTTATAACAAAATATGTCAGTAAAAAGTGACTTTGATATAACAGACAGGAGAAAAATCAGTGGAAAAGTTATTTTTCCATTGATTTTTTTTTTTGTTCTAACATTTAAATTCTCAGGCAAAATAAAAATTGAAAGTGAAGGATTCCAATTTATACCTGTCAACTGAAAAGCAGAATGTAAATTAAAAAAAAAAAACACCTCACACTTTTAAATGTTTGTATGCTAATGCCAGAAGTCTACAAAGTTAAGATGGGAGAATTAGAATGTATAGCAGTGAATGATGACATAGACTTAATTGGCATCTCAGAGACATGGTGGAAGGTGGATAACCAATGGGACAGTGCTATACCGGGGTACAAATTATATCGCAATGACAGAGAGGAGCACCCAGGATGCGGTGTGGCGCTTTATGTCTGGGATGGCATAGAGTCCAACAGGATAAACATCCTGCACGAGACTAAATACAAAATTGAATCTTTATGGGTAGAAATCCCTTGTGTGTCGGGGAAGACTATAGTGATAGGGGTATACTACCGTCCACCTGGTCAAGATGGTGAGACGGACAGTGAAATGCTAAGAGAAATCAGGGAAGCTAACCAAATTGGTAGTGCAATAATAATGGGAGATTTCAGTTACCCCAATATTGACTGGGTAAGTGAAACATCAGGATATGCTAGAGAGATAATGTTCCTGGATGGAATAAATAAGTTTTATGGAGCAATTGGTTCAGGAACTGACGAGAGAGGGAGCAATTTTAGATCGAATTATCAGTGCAGCGCAGGATTTGGTGAGAGAGATAAGGGTGGTGGGGTCACTTGTCAGTAGTGATCATAATATGATCAAATTTGAATTAATGACTGGAAGGGGGGACAGTAAGTAAATCCATGGATCTAGTGCTAAACGTTCAATAGGGAAACTGATAAAATGAGAAAAAAAAAAGGTGCAGCTACAAAGGTAAAAAGTGTGCAACAGGCGTGGACATTGTAAAAAAAAAAAAAAACAACCAACCTAGAAGCGCAGTCCAGATGTATTCCACACATTAAGAAAGGTGGAAGGAAGGTAAAACGATTACCGGCATGGTTAAAAGGGGAGGTGAAAGAAGCTATTTTAGCCAAAAGAACTTCATTCAAAAATTGGAAGAAGGATCCAACAGAAGAAAATAGGATAAAGCATAAACATTGGCAAGTTAAATGTAAGACATTGATAAGACAGGCTAAGAGAGAATTTGAAAAGAAGTTGGCCGTAGAAGCAAAAACTCACAATGAGGAGGGGCGCTAGCACCGCGGAGCAATCCCCGAGCCATAATTTCAGAAATTGCAGGTTAATGAGCACCACTGGGCTTGCCATTCAATCTCCCTGCCGAAGATTAACAATAAAAGATGGCACAAAAGAAAAAAGGTCCTGACTTCAAGCAATTTTCATACTCTAAAACTGTAAGCAATGAAGACTGACCTGTTGGGAAATGAGAAGCAGCGAGCCTAGTTACTGCAGAGGCGGAGGAAGACACCGCCCCTGGCATTTCCGTTGCGAGCCCTACTGAACTACCAACAAGGGAAGAATTCCGGCAATGGTTTAGCAACCTCAGAAAAGAGATGAAGGATAATAAACAAGAACTGCTAACCATGATGTTGGAAAATATATATATTTCCTGTCTGTGCAAACAGCGCTTCTACAGTATGTGTGAGGAATTGTTGGAAATCGGAAGAAGAGTGGATGACTGCGACATGAGGATTGAGGCTCAAGCAATAAAAATACCTTACAAACGCAGTATGCTCAAATTGCTAATGACAATGTGGAACTCCAGGCCAGATTTGGAGAACTGGAGTAGGAGAAATAACCTCCGTTTCCGGGGAGTCCCTGAGACCGAAGAATTCTCCAACTGTAAGGAGACTATCAAGAGAATCTGTATTTTTCTATTGGATCACCAGCAAGGTACCGAAGGAGTGCTCGGTGAGCAAGAAGTAGAGCTCCTAGATCTCTGGGACCAAAAACAGGGGACAAACCCCAGGACGACATCGCCTGCTTTAACCGCTTCACAGTAAAAGAAAAAATGTTCATGGCTGCCAGAAAACAACAAACATGGTCCCAGGGCTCTCATACCATAGCCGTCTTCGCAGACATATCCCGATGACTCTTTGGAAGAGGATGGACTTTCATGAGATAACATCCATACTGCGCAAAGAAGGATTTCAATACAGGTGGCTGTTTCCCTTCGGTATAGCCATAACCGTTCAAGGATCCACTTCTAGAGCTAAAACCATAGAGGAAGCAGCAGCCATATTGAAGGAGGCAGGCCACGTGGTAAAGATCACCATTCCAGCTAAGAGTTTCACTCAAGCACCGAGCGCAGACACTCCAAGATAGCAGAGAGTTCACTTACATTTTCTTATTTTATTTTCGCACGTACTTTATACTATAAGACGAGACTGAAAGGGGGACCCTGCTGGGTGTTCCGTGATTGGGCTCCATCCTGTGATGTCACTCATATGTGAGGACTAACATCCTGCTGTCCTGTGAGAACACCTGTTACAGGTAAACAACTCTGCTTTTTCACTCAATGCACAATTAAACTCTGGAATTTGTTGCCAGAGGATGTGGTTAGTGCAGTTAGTATAGCTGTGTTTAAAAAAGGATTGGATAAGTTCTTGGAGGAGAAGTCCATTACCTGCTATTAAGTTGACATAGAGAATAGCCACTGCCATTAGTAGCAACAGTAACATGGAATAGACTTAGTTTTTGGGTAGTTGCCAGGTTCTTATGGCCTGGTTTGGCCTCTGTTGGAAACAGGATGTTGGGCTTGAGGGACCCTTGGTCTGACCCAGTATGGCAATTTCTTATGTTCTTAACGTTTCTCAAACCATGCAGTCATAAACACGCACCTTTGCAAAACCTTTCTTCCAGAAGACAGGATTCATACCTTTCGGAGTCTTGCCTCAGCATTGAAGAGCCTTGCACATCCCACAGCTCATAAAATTCTCACTGTATTGGGACACAGGGCAGCAGCCATGTATGTGATTCCTCACATGTGCCGTTTGCAGTGGGGTCTGAAATCCCAGCGGTGTCAATGCTTCCATCCCATGTCAAGAGCTGACCCTAACCCGACTGATGGTGTCAGATGTGGACTGATGGCTAATGCCTGGCGTTTTACATTCGGGAGCGCCCTTCCTGGCCCTGGCTTATTAGATGGTACTAACTACGGATGCCTCCACCCACAGGTGGGGCGCACGTGTGCTTCATTTCAAAACGCAAGGCCTTTGGTCCCCCAGCAAGAAAACGCTTCATGTCAACTTATTAGAACTAAGAATCATAGGGTATGCCATCCGTGCCTTCTCGCCCATTCTTTAACACAAAACAGTCGTGGTATACGTGGATAATCAAGTGGCCATGTTCTACATAAACAAGGGAGGCGGATCCGGTTCCAAGACACCGTGCAGAGAATCAGTCCTGACATTGGAATGAGCACTAGCTCTCAACACAACCGCAGGCCACGTACCTGCCGGGAATAAAAAAAAAAAATACGGAAGCCGAGTGCCTCAGCCGGATCTTTCACCCCCACGAATGGGAACTGCTTCAGGACGTGGCGGCCTCCCTATTCCAGAGAAAGGGGACTCCCCCGTATGGATCTCTTTACTACCGATTGCAACACAAAGCTGCCGAGGGGGGAGAAAGTTTGCTTACTGTAAACGAAAAATGTTTTTGTACATAGCAGGGTGAATTAGCCATGTGTCCCTGCCCTCCTCCCTGGACAGTCTTCTTCCTGCTCTTACTCTACCTTACGGTTCTCCACTTCTCTATGCTTTATAACCAACTGAGGCGATGCAGGCAGTTGCGCGGGGGAAGATACCACTCAGGCATGCAGGAGCAAAGCTCTGCACGTTCTAAGAGAAGTTCCCGCCTCGAGCCGCCAGGGGGCGCTCCCAGACAGCATGGCTAATTTGTCCTGCTGTCTACAGGAAACACCAGTTACTGTAAACAAGCTTGCTTTTTTCTAATACAGATAGTGGAATGCTGTAGGAAATGCCTCCCTTTTTGAAAGTGCTTTCTGGGATGCTGAAATATCATGGTGTGGTTTCTGCATTTGATTTATTTTTTTTTGTATACTGGTCATTGGTTTTAATATTTATTAATAATAATAAAATGTTTTTAGCAGCTACTTTATATTTGTACCTTATCTTGTCTTCGTTTTGAAAGCTGATATATGGGACTTGCAAATTAAAGGATATCTGGGCTTTAGTGAATTTAAAAAATGCAGCCTGGTTGCAGCAGTGCAGAGGCTTGAACCAGAAATCCATGTTTTGTGTGTAAAGCATGTTTTCTGTGCATAAAATACAGGTCCTAGCACTGAAACTCTTCCTTCTGCCCATAGACTAATATAGCGCTGGGAACTTTACTCCATCTCTGACCAAGAGTAAAATTTCCAGTGCTAAGAAAACATCAGTTCATGCCCTTAAACTGTTTTGTGGATCAATTATGATTTATGTGCGTAAATCATATTTTTTTCCGTGCAGCGTGCACGTTTTCTAGTTTGTATGCATTAACATGCAGTTAGCCTTTGGGAGGTAAAATAAATGAGTTTGTGCATGGAATTACAGCGCCCGGTTTTAACGTCAGCCTTGGGGTAATAATCTAGTAAATAACGGCAGAAAAAGACCAATTTGGCCCATCCAGTTTGTCCAGTTGAGATTCTGCTTAGGGTAGGTAAGCAGACAGCACCCATATGCAGCCCAGTACTAGTTCCTGCCCCCTCACTTCTCCACCATATCCTTCCTTCCTTCCTTCCTTCCTTCCTTTATTTATTTATTTAAAGTCTTTTCTATACCGTCGTTAAGCTAGGTGCCGTCACCACAGTTCACAATAAGGCACATAAATTAACTTTATATAATTTAAAACATTTAGCAAACTTAAACAGGTGCCATCAAGGTACGGTAACATAGTTTCATAAAAATATTTACCTGTACCTTCACCCCTTTTCCTCCCATTACCCTCCATATCCGTCCCGAACATGTCCAGAATCTGGTAATGTACCGACCTCCTCTGGTAGGCCCATTTCAGGCCTTGTTATCTTCCTCTTTGATCACACACAAAGAAGGGTAAAAGGGTTTTTTTTTAATTTAATAAATCTTTTGTGGGTTTCCTTAAGTGGGCCTTACAGGACCATTCTGGATAAGTTGCTGCTTTTTCTTGGGTTCTCTATGGCTTGCAGTTCAGAATAGGGCTTAGATGGCCACTAGAGGGCGCTGCAGGTCTAGAATCAGAGGTTCAAACTGAAAGCTATTGAAGAATTACCCTGTCTGGTGTAGACTGCAGGGTTCATGCAATCTGCCCCTTTTACCCCTGTATTTGGGGTGGGGATGATCAAGGAAGGCACTTATCCGAGTGGTTTTGAATAATCAAAACTATCTGCCTTCTGCCTAAAAAAAGTATCTGCACAAACAAAGCATGCACAAAATTAATAAATCAAAGCAGTGCGGGTATTTTGATTGTCTCCACAATGTATAGTTTGTTTCTGCACGTTAAGTAGCTTTCATATTGCTGTTCATATTCTCAAAATATTCCTAATATACTTTCTCTTTTAAACAGATAATGCCATTGAAGCTATAGATGAGTTTGCTTTTTTGGAAGGTGAGTGTTCTGCATGCTTGCTGTAACATGCTTTGAGCTCTTTAGTTGGAAAAGCATGAAATGAATGATAACAGAGCGACTCTTCTGTGAAGAATCAGATTCTGGGAATAACCGTAGGCTAAATGAAATGTCTGGGGATGACACTCAATGCCTCATGGAGGAAATTGCGTCCCTGGGCTTATGTGCGCAAAACTTTCAGTTTTTGCTTTTCGAGCAGAATTCTCCCTGCACAGAAATCGGGTGCGGGTGTCTGCAGGTACTTTGTACCTGCATCAGCTTTCAAATCAAAAGTACCTGCATGCTTTCACTTTGAAATTTGGGGCAAAGTCCATGGCTGGGAAAGTACCTGCAGGCTTTGTTCCAAAACTGACAGTTTGAAAAATGCCCCTTATGCCAGGTTTATTATCACTAAATTTGAGTACTTGGTATCAACCTTTCTTTTAAGCAGCTCGACTCGTTTATTTTAGCTGTTATCCTGCACCCCTGGGTCTGTCCACATTTGGGACAGTTTCGCAGATCACATCAAACATTAATTGTTTCTGATAAATGTATTCCTTTGTGGCGGAATAGTTTGTATGCACCAGTCTGAGGTAGCACACGTGATGTGATTCATGGCTTTTGAGGCTTAGGAGATCTGCATAGAGGGATTTACTTTATAACAACTTGAACATGAGCTTTCCAGTTGAGGGTGGTGATTAATATTGCAACGTGCAGTTTTGGAATTGTGCGCAGAAATTGTTGGGTGCCACGTGTCTTTTTTTAATATCCCTTTATCAGGTTACTTTATATGTAAATGTAGATTTTATTTTGTAAGGCAAACATTTTTTTATTCTTATTTTGTCACGGTTTAAGCTACTCCAGTTTTTATTATCAGTTTGAGGCGGTAGAGGGGAGGCCTCCCTCGGTTGCAGTCGGTTTGGGGGATCTCCCCCTCTGGAGCTGGAGCTTAGGACTGCTGCTGCTATCAGCATTATGGTCCTCCCAGCACGGCAGGCACCAGTCCTGCCTGCCCTTCCCCACAGCATGCTTGCAATCCCAAACAAGTGTGGCGTATAGCTTCCTAACTGGCCCCTCTGAGACTGTTCCCGGTCCTTGTGCTCCCCCTCACCTTCCCTCCATTTCTTTTTTAACTTATGTGCTAAGCATTTTCCCTACAGACCCAAAATGGGTCTGCTGGGGACAGAACGACTTTAGCACATAGGCCCCTCAGTGAAAATAAAAGGACTCCGGTTCTTGGGATATCTACACTAGTTCCTGTTTCCCTGGATTTTTAGAATTTATTCTGCTTTTTTGTTTTGTTTTAGGGACCTTGGATTGATCTGCTCAGCGACACCAATGAAAACGTTTTCTGAAAAACAAAACATCCAGAAAGGGAGGTGTTTTGTGTTTTGTTTTGATGTATTTTTAAATAATAAAAGATGTTTGTATAAACTTTGTATGCTAGTTTATAAAACCTTTCCGATGTATATTTTCATACATCCTTTGTATGCATAGCAGGTTTGATTAGTGCCCTTCATGTTCACCTTGGGAATGTGAGGGAGCAGATTAATCTCACAAGTAGACTTTGTGATGAGACGTGCATGTGATGCAAGGCCTTGGAGTCTGCATCTAGTCGTTGGGGGGGGGAGGGGATTTCTCTCCAGCAAAATGTGTATTTTACTTATTTGATTGTATTGCCCAGACAAAGCCTCATTTTTACCTTTTATACAGTGATGAGGCAGCTGGGTCAGTCGCATACACATTTGTATTCGACAACTAAAATGTTAATGTGAATGATAACAGAATAAAGTACAATTTGGCAGAAGACTAAAGAACTGGAGTTCTGTAGTTCATTTATTGCAAACAAAAGTTTTTATGCAGGGTTTGCTGTTCTCTGAACTTCAGAAGGACTGATACTGCATTACCTGTGCCTTTGATGAGTCCACTTGTATCAACAAGTCAACAGCTTGCTGCTGGGGCTTTTTTTGTTCTCTCCTTTCTGTTTATTTTATTTATCTGAGTTTTATATTCTGCTTTTCAGGTCCTGTAGCTATTTTCCTATTCCCAGAGGGTTTATAATCTGTTTATACCTGAGGCAGTGGAGGGTAAAGTGACTTGCCTCTGAGATTCAGGGAGCGGCAGTGGGATTTTGAACCCTGGTCTCCCGTGTTCATAGCTCGATGCTCTAACCACTAGGCTACTCCCATTGGCTTGCTCTCTGTTGGAGCCTGGTTTTATTAAATGTGGTTGTTTTCCTGTGGATAAAAATCTTGTCTCTTGGTTATGTTCTCGTTATCTCTGCTCTCCCTCATTCTCTTTTCTGTCTATATGGACATCTTCAAGTTTCTTTTTGAATGCACACACTTCCTCTGCTGCTCCCCTCCCCCCCCCTTCCCTCCATTTGACTTTTTAACTTTTGTTGCTCTCCCTGCCTCTTTCCTTCTCATCACATCCACTTCCTTTCCTTTTACTTCTCCCTTGCTCCATCTTCAAAGCAATTCTTTCTTCCTTTGGTAAACAAAACCTCCCTGCCTTTGCACTTTCTCTGCCTCTGCTTTCCTGTTTTGTTAAATTACTTGTATGCAGAAGGGAGGGATGTGATTCCCTGAACTGTGCTCGTGGTTTGGGAATGGGATGGCTGCTCTTCTGAAAGGGGCAATAGGAGTAAGCCGAGCACAGGTTAGTGGATGAAGAAAATGTTCAGCACAGGCTGAACTAAGAAGCAGGGCTTGGGAAATCACAGGCTTTGAGCGCCTACTTTATATTAAGCAGGAGGACTAAGTACCTGCCATTCAGTGAGAGCAAAACTGAGTTCCTGCTGTGTAATTAGCACAGGGCTTCACTTCCTGTTGCAAGTTTAACTCCCATTCTCTCTCCCCACCCTTTTCCAATGCCAAAACCAAATAGTTCCTATATTGTTTCATAAATTACCATTTATTAATTATTACTCCAAATCTCAAATAGTGCCCAAAGTGACATGTTCAGACATAACGGGGGTAATTTTCAAAGGAGTTACGCGCATAAATGTAACTACTATTGTAGCAATTTTCAAAAGCCATTTACTCACGTAAAGTGCACTTATGCGAATAAATCCTATGGACGATTCAATGGCATATATTGTAGCAATTTTCAAAAGCCCACTTACTCGAGTAAAGTGCATTTACATGCGTAAAACCCAGATTTACGCATGTAAATGCTTTTTAAAATCCGCCCCTATGAGATCAATTTTCAGCCACTATCCAATTGAGCAAATGAGCTGGATAAACTTGTATGACTAACTTGTCCAAGATATTCAACAGCATAGTCGTGCCACTGAATATACTCACCTATCTTATAGTTAGCATGAAGGATGCTTTGAGGGGTCTTCTCTGTGAAGACAGAACAGTTGCTGGTGGTGAATAATTTATTTATTTTAAATTTTTTTATACCACCTTTTAGTTTCCATGAACTGTCAAGGTGGTTTACATAACAGCATAATAAGATTTAACTGATCAGACTTTTGGAAATAACCAAGGCTGTTGGAATATTAAAGCATGTCAAAGGTCAGCATTAAGTTTCACTTCTGCCATCTGCGCTCAGCCTACAGGAAATCATATCACTTGCCAGATTGCAATATTATTTACATATACTAGATAAGAGTATTAACCAGTTAGACAGCCAAATAAGTCTGAATATCGGCACTTATCTGGCTAAGTAAGATAATCAGGTAATGAAACAACTCTGCACCGTGCTCAAGGTAAAAACTCTGTATTTCTTTGTGCATCACCCATAGATTGATGGCCTGGTCAAGCTCTTCAAGACAACAAAACCTGGGATGCATTACTATCCTATGTGCTGTTCGCAATCCACAAGGTACCACAGAGCTCGAAGGAATTGTCACCTTTTGAATAACTATATGGGAGGAAACCGAGAGGAATCCTAGACATAGCTTCTGAGACTTGGGAGGAAGAAATGAATCCCGAGCATAACCTCGTTGAAGTCGTACTCCGAGTGCAAGATTGCCTACAAAAGGCTGGGGCGGTGGCCTGCCTATGTCTAGAAAAGGCTTAAGAGTTCCCAAGCCTGAACTTACAATCGTCCCATGGTCCAACAAGTATTCTGGTCAGGGGACTGCATCCTTGTCCTCCTCCCATCTTCGGAAAGTAAGCGGTTAGCCTGTTTGCAAGGATCCTATGAAATTTTGGAGAAAACAGGGCCCATTACAAAATAGCTTAGCTAGATAAAAGAAATAGAACTAAAATCTGCCACATAAACCTCCTGAAGAAGTGGGCTGCACAGGAGTACGGAGTGGTGCATGAAGGAGAGTTTGGTCCAGAGGTTGGACCTGAAGTGGACCAAGCTTGTGTTCCTTTTGGAGAAAAGCTGTTCACTACACAGACAACTGACTTAAAGCAGCTGGTAAAGAAAAACAAGGAGATCTTCTCAAACCTGCCCTGTCATCCTCACTTGGTGCAACATGAAATCATGCCTGGAGTTGTGGTACAGCAATGACCCTATCGGATTCCCAAGGCCAGGAGCCGCGTTATCAAGACAGAAGTGAAAGAGATGCTCCAGCTCAGGGTAATAAAGGAGTCTAACAATGATTGGTCCTCGCCATAGTATTGGTGCCAAAACCAGATAGGAGCATAAGGTTCTGTATTGACTTTAAAAAGGTCAACGAGGTTTCAAAGATCGACGCCAATCTGATGCCATGAGTGGATTTACTGATTAAGCATCTGGGATCGGTCCATTTCATCTCTACCCTGGATCATACCAAGGGATATTGGCAGGTGCCTCTCATGCCAATGGTGAAAGAGAAGAATGCATTCTCGAAGCCAGGTGGACAGTTCGAGTTCACCATCCTCCCTTTTGGACCTCTTGATGCCCCCACAAGGTTTCAACAATTGATCGACTACCTGCTTCGCCCACATCAAATCTATGCCGCCGCCTAATTGGATGACATTGTGATGTGCTGCCCTGATTGGAAAACACATCTTAACCAACTCTAGAATATCCTAATCAGTCTGAAGAAAACAGGACTAATGGCTAACCCCAAGAAGTGCTTACTGGAAGGACAAGAAGTCTAATATCTTGGCTATACCCTGGGGAAGGGCAAGGTCCATCCACAGATCAGGAAGATTGAGGCGATCATTGGAGTACTAGTTCCACAAACAAAAGCAAAAGTGAGAGCATTCCTAGGCATTATAGGATACTACAGAAGGTTTATTCCCAATTACTCGGAGAAGGCAGAGCCTCTCACAAGGCTGTTGGTAAAGAAAGCACCAGATAAGGTCCCGTGGTCAGAGGAAGCAGAGAAGGGCTTCAGGGCCATGAAAGAAGTGATATGTTCTGAAACAGTCCTGTTAAGCTCAGACTTCAGTGAACCATTTACGATGCAGACTGATGCCTCAAAGTTGGCTTGGGAGCCATCTTAGTTCAAGAGAGGGATGGTCAAGAACATCCAGTAGAAATGCAAACAAAAGAGAGGTGGATCAATGTCAAGAGAAAATCTGTCATATGACAGATTACCCGACTCGGGCCGAGTTTTGGCCATAAGCATGGGCTGCTTCAGGGGTTATATAAAACTAAAATAAATAAATCACAATTAAAAAATACATTTTAAATATATAAACGATCATATATATATATAAATAAGACATCACATATAAAAGAAATACACACACACATATAAAAGGAAAAAAACTTTTGTCTGTAAAGGTAGGACATTTCTAACAAAGGTACTGATAATATAACATCCCACAATTAGGTGCCCTAAGTATTATTGAAGAAAATTTATTAAAAAGAAATACACACACAAGAATCCCCACTCAACTCATTATGGACCTTGCAAATATTGCCCTCACCAAAAATTATTTTTCCTTTAACAGAAAGATATTCATTGAAATCACGGATGTAGCCATGGGCGTGACCATGGCCCCCTCTATTGCCAATCTATATATGGCAAAATTTGAAGAAACATTTCTTAGTAATCATGTTTATGTAGGCAACATATTACTGTGGGAAAAGTATATAGATTATGTCTTTATGATTTGGAAGGGTAAAATTGAGGAATTAGAATCATTCCACACATGGCTAAATTGTCTAGATGACAATCTGAGATTCACTCTGATCTCAGATAAGAAAACTCTCATTTCCAGACATCCAAATAACAATGCAAGACGGCATATTCAAAACTGACATATATCGCAAACCTACAGACATTAATAAACTTTTAGAGTTCAGTAGCTGTCACAGCAGGTCACTTAGTAATCTGCCTTATTCTCAATGTTTGCGGATACGTAGACTTTGTAATGATGAACACACCTTTCAGCTGAGGGCTACTGAACTGAAGAGATGCTTCCGAGATAGAAACATATATTAGCAGTGGGCTGACACGTGCTAAACAACAAAAAGGAGGAGATCTGTTGGTAGCCAAAAGTAGGCCAAAAAATTTGAAAATTGTGTGCCCGATTGCATACACTCGCGTGCTAAAGAATATCACTAAGAGTCTGAGAAAGCACCGGCATATTATACAATCTTTACCGGCCTTTAGGGATAAAGAAGTTTTGATAGCCCCTAAAAGAGGGAGAAATCTCAAGGATTTACTATCACCTTCGAACTTTACCTTTTGTAATCGATCAAGATATCAGGCCGGCGGGACACAGACCCTGCGGACACTGCACAGTTTGTAATGTTGTTATGAAGACCGATAGCATTAACATTATAGCCACCAATAGGACACACAAGCTGGATGAGTTCACTAATTGCAAAAGGGAAGGCGTCATTTATGCAGTAAGATGTACATTAGTAAAACCATTAGAGCTCGAAATAAAAGAATAATAGAACATAAAAGTGCTGTAAAACGCAAAAAAAAAGAAGGAAAACCACTTGTAGCACATTCAGTTGAAGCCCACCACAAGCCTGACAAATATAGGTTTTGTGTGATCCATAAACCCAAAATAAAATGGAGAGGTGGCAACTTAGATAACATTCCTGTTAAGATTAGAACAGAAATACATTTATGAATTCAACACAAACGTACCACATGGGCTGAACCAAGAAATGGATCATGTATAGCTCTATGTTCTTATTTCACTATTTCTAATTAAATTGTATTACATGTTCCTTGTACCCGCCCCTTGGTGACAGTTCAGTTTCTATGTAAACCGGTGCGATAAATAAATAAATCTCTCAGTCTTCCTATAACTCACAACTGTTAGGATCTCCTCCTCCAGAGGGGAGGAGTTAGCAATCTGTTAGGATCTGCTATGCTGATGAGAGGAGCAAGCAGATGAGAGTTAGTAGTCTGTGCTCAGCTCCTGAGGTGGGAGGAGTGAGCACTCTAATGTAAATAGATGAATCCTTGGGCCGATGGCAGAAGATAGCGCCCCCAGGAGGATACCCTGAGAGGGACCACCGGCTAGGCTTGAGTACGGAGACAGACACAGATAGTTCTTTATTAGACAGGTTAGTAGAACCACCAGCGGAGGCAGTAGTGAGCTGATGTGCCCGGCAAGGCTGAAGTCCCTCAGATACTGGAACTGTGATCCCAGGGTTGCTGAGCTGTAGAGAGAGACTATAGATAGTGAGTAGACAGGTATGCTGTGTTCATAGCCAGAACTGGATGATAGATTTCACATAAGGTCTTCAAAAAGCTCAGTAGCTGGAAAGGGTTAGGCCTTCGAGGAGCGAGTACCTGGTTCCAGGGAAAGCTCTGAGAGAGCGATGGTAACTCACAATTGTCTGAATTTGTAATGGCTTCAAGACAGTAGAGAATCTTCAGTATATTCAGGAACATGGGCCCTCGAGGAGCGAGTACCAGTTCCTATCTGTAATCTGAATTAGTAACTCACAAATGTCCGTATCTGCGATCGCTTTCCAGGCAGTAGAGAATCTTCAGAGGGTTTAGGAACATGGGCCCTCGAGGAGCGAGTACCGGTTCCTATCTGTAATCTGAAATAGTAACTCACAATGTCTGTACCTGCGATTGCTTCCAGGCAGTAAGGTGTCTTCTGATTGTTCAGGAACATGGGCCCTCGAGGAGCGAGTACCGGTTCCTGTCTTGCAATCTGAAATCAAGAAAAGAGAGTGAGGCCCCCGAGGAGCGGGTACCCCTGGTAAGTCCCAGGAGGCAGAGTAGTGTAGAGAGAAGCGGGTCCAGATGAATCCCCGCAATCAATCCTTGCTAACTCAATTCGTAAGCGTAAGTGAAGACCTTTTATGTTGGAAGCACATGACGTCAATACCCCTGAGGTTCGCGCCCTTGGCGGTACATACTTCGGAGCGCGCGCGCCCCCTACGTCATCAGGAACATGGCGGATCCGCAGCGTTGAGCCGGTCCGGGGACGCCTGGGAGAAGCGGCATGGAGACGCCGCGGCAGTAAGCCGTCCATCAGACCCGGAGGGAGTCGCCACAGAAGTAGAGAGGGTGGAGCGAGGGCGAAGAGCAGCCACAAGTGCAACAACTAGACTAAAAATTTATGTATTTTTGGAACCACTAATCATATATTTTTTTTTTTTAATATTAACACTGATATAACGCCATAAGGTTTTTGGTTTTTTTTTTATAAAAGAAAGATAGTAACATGTTTTGTACTGTGAGCACTTTCTTTGAGGGAAAGCAATCAAATTGCTATGACTGAACAAAGTATACACTGTTGCCAAATTGTTGCAGTTAAGATATGGGTACTTCGCAGACAATGAGCTATACTTTGTCACTAGGAGAAAACCTATTGCTACTGCTTTGCTACAATGGTTTTGTCTGTCAGTCCACTTTAAACTTTGTAAGCTAGGGCAGAACTTCAAGTCCATTTTATTTGGTCTGGTATTTTTACAATGTGTTTTTATAATTATTTTTAATCATTACTTTATTATCTTTTTACATTTTCTATCTATTTTTTAAATTTATGCCAGCATGTGAAGAAAATTGTTTTATTTTTTTATCGTTTTAATTTTACATTTCTGTTTTGGATTGAGTTTGCTAATATAGGGGCTAAATAACACATACTTCATCTTTTATATTAAAATTTTTTTTATAATTTTGAAGTTGCAAGGAGGGTATAAGAGCCGCGTTTTTTCAGCGCGAACTTTAATCCCACACACATCCGGTACGCTTCACTGCCGGCGTGTGTATTGCTGCTAAAACCTTTTAAGTAAGTACTAGAATTACTTTTGCATGAGGGTATATTTTTGTTCTAAAATATATAACAAGTGATCGGTAAGCTTAATTGAATTTTTACGGCAGTCCCTGATTCGAAACATCGCTGGTGTTATCCGCTCTGAAAATGATAAATGGCAGCATTTAAAATAAAATAAAGGCTCTCCAATGCCAGAATATTGCTCAATTTCTACTAGCTAACCTGAGGGATAATGCACGCTGTAACATTAAAAATGCAGAGAATATTTTGAAAAAGTTTTTTTATAAGGCACAGCACCCGGCAGCAATCACTGCACCTTAAAGATTAAAGCACTTTACATTAATCTGGTTTCCTGCAGAAAACGACACATTTTATTTAAAAAAATAACTCTCAAACATTTTTTAACTCCAGCATAATTTATGCGTTTGTGTACAAATAATGTTTTGAAACAAAATATTTAATAATGTTTTATATGACCATAACAGAACGGAGTTGGAGTTGTACCTTGCTTTCCAGAAAGAGTATTACTGGCTAAACTCACAATCTGTGCAACTAATCATTCAAAAGACAACCTTGAAAAATAAAGGTAAATGTTATATTATCAGTACCTTTGTTAGAAATGTCCTACCTTTACAGGCAAAGGTTTTTTCTTTTTATATGTGTGTGTATTTCTTTTATATGTGACGTCTTATTAATATATTTTAATATGGTTGTTTATATATTTAAAATTTATTTTTTTAATGGTGATTTATTTATTTTAGTGTTATATAACCCCTGAAGCAGCTCATGCTTATGGGCAAAACTCGGCCCGAGTTTTGGAAAATCTGTCCTATGACCAATAAAACCTTTTCCTCTTGACATCGATCCACCTCTCTTTTGTCTGCGTTTCTGCTGCATTGGATCGGCTTCCGTGCTGTTTTCAGGAACATCCGGTGGCGTACATTCACCAGACGTTGATGCCATGAGAGAGGCGGTACCCAACAGTGAAAAAAAGAGGGCTTGGAAGTCAAGTGGGCCTTAAAAGCCTTACGCCAGGGCTTCCCAAACCGTGGGTGGGGACCCCAAATGGGGTCATACATCCTTCAGTTGGGGTCACAAGTGACCTCACTCTTTAGGTGCCAGCAGCATTAGTAGTGGAGGTCAGCATGGGGCCTGTAAATAAGCCCACACTCACAGGCTGGGCAGTGGCACAGCCCTTGCATGAGTTTCTGTAGTTGCAGGAAGCCCTGTGCATGGAGGGATCAGGGCAGCTGCAGGACCTGATGGGATCTGCATGTGGCAGCAGCTTGGGACCCGCCATGAAAGAAGGGGAGAGCTGTGGGTATGGCCAGTGGAGATATTCACTGCCGCCCTCCCCTCACCAACCACTGAGAACCTAACCAAGAGGAAAATGTTGCCCCTGTCATCAGCCTGCTCTCTCTCTCTCTCTCTTCCCCCTGTTATTCTCCATCTTTTGCCCAGAGCCCAAAGGAAACTTTCATCACTGACTCTGGCCAGTGAGGTGTTTGGAAGAGGGGCTATTTGAAGAAAGGGATGAGAGGCAAGAAGGGGGTTTTTTTTGTGTTGGATAAGGTGGGGGAGGGATTACTTCTGGAGAGTGAGAGAGAAGGAATGACAGAAGGTCCACTGAGGGATGGAAAAAGAATGGAGATGTGAAAAAAGAGATGAGAGGGAGGAGGCAATGGGAGATGGCGTGAGAGGGCGCGGATGACGGAGAATCAACGGGGAGACGTGGAAAGGACTGGAGGAGGTGAGAGATACAGAGATTGAGAGAGGGGGAGGAGGTTAAGAAGAGGGCATTAGATGGAGTACAGGAAGGGTGAGAAGCAGTGATTGATGGAGGGGAACTGCCTCACTGCTGATCTGTTTTCCTCATCCTCTGGGAATACTCGGGAACTCTCCGGATTTGGCCTGGAGACTCCCAAATTCTGAACGACTTGCTGGGTCTCCGGGCCAACACCCGATACCTCCGGGAGCCCTGCTACAGAAGTCTGAAAGAAAAAGGGTCTGGAGCAGCGCAGGCTCAAGGAAGGAGGAGCGTCGGGACCTGTGCCTCAGGAAAATGACGTGAAAAGCGAAATGAGCAGGCGCGCTGCCCTCCCCTGCTAGAAGCAAGAAACTGCAGATTGAGGAGGAGGAGCAACATCCTCCGGCCGCACAGCTGAAAATAAAACAAGGGAAGAGCATCCCCACACTGCAGGAGGAGGAGGAAGAGGAGCACATGTCCTGCGGGCCTGGGGAAAGAAGAGGCTCCTGTAGCTAAATAAGAATCGAGGTGAGGAGAGAGAATGAGAGTGCATACGTGTGTGAAAGACGGAAAGAAGTAAATGAGTGTGTATTCATTTATGGTGTATGTGGAAAAGGGAGAGGAGTGAGTGTGCATGTATATGTATGGAAGAGGAAGAAAAGTGTGTGTTTGTGTGTAAAATAGTGAAATGTATGTGTGTAGAAGGAGAGAAGTGAGTGTGCATATGGATGTGGACAAGGGAGAGAAATGAAATGAGTATATGTGAGAATAAGCAAGTATGTGAGTGAGTGAACATGCGAGTGTGCTAACGTGCGAGAGAGAAAGCTTGTGCAAGTGCTGCTTTGGCCTCCCCCCACCCGACCCTCGACAATCTCAGGGTGACAGGAAATCAGACGTTCCCAGGTATGCCTCTGGGGTCATGTGAATTTTCACGTTCCAAAATGGGGCCACTTTGGATAAAAGTTTGGAAAGCCCTGACTTACGCTATTAACTGCTCAGATGGCAGTTCACACTCATAGAAACACAGAAATATAGAGATGATGGCAGAAAAAGACCAACAGTCCATCCAGTCTAACCAGCAAGCTTCCTATGGTAGTATCTGCCGTGCAAGTTACCACAGTGCTGCTTGATGTGCTTTGCTTATTGGAAGAAGCAGTCTTGTGTTGTGTTTTGTTTTGTTTTGTCTGTTCATAATGTACTATCAGACTCCTAAGAGAGTCATGGCTCGTGTTGGTTGTCCCTGAATCCAAATTCCTCATTCCCTACACAA